>NC_064639.1:347914634-348221173 GCF_023864345.2 Schistocerca serialis cubense
TGTACTTTCCCTTTCAACCCAATGCTCATCTTCTTGTCACACAACACTCCACTCATTCTCCTCCAGAAGATTAACATTACACACACATAAAAATTTTTGGCATGCAAAATCATCAGTTGCGCATAAATAGAAAGGCAGTATGGCTTTCACATACAAAAAGGGTAAGATCAGTTAGAATACCAGATAACGACGGATCAGTCGGTTCATCGGGTCCGAGAAATGTACGGTTTCATGTGCGGCAGTCGCAGCATGCCGCCCAGGTTAAGAATAACCACACGACGGTGGACACGGGGCTTCAGACATTCTGTTTATTGCGTTTACAAAAATATAGCCAATATCACTATGAGTCAAAATAGCATCTTAGAAACTAAAATGTTATTTCACAGTGTACCTATTAATTTTCATTCTAGTAATACTTTAATTATAAAGTCGATGGAACCATCGGTTGCTTCCAAAGACGCAGTGAATATAATAGTACGGTATATCATCATAGTTGTGATTATTCAGCTTTTTAAACACTGCAGATGAAAAACATGGACGTAATTTGAATGTGGTATCTTCAGACCAATGGAGAAACTGCCGTTTTTGTTATTGCTTATCACAATTGGGCTTGTTCGCGCGGTATTAATACCCTTAACTTTCCATCAGGATTTCATGTCGTGATGTACCGGGTGATCAGAAAGTCAGTATAAATTTGAAAACTTAATAAACCACGGAATAATGTATATAGAAAGGTAAAAATTGACACACATGCTTGGAATGACATAGGGTTTTATTAGAAGCAAAAAAAAAAAGTATTGCTAGACGTGTGAACGATCTCTTGCGCGCGTCGTTTGGTGATGATCGTGTGCTCAGCCGCCACTTTCATCATGCTTGGCCTCCCAGGTCCCCAGACCTCAGTCCGTGTGATTATTGGCTTTGGGGTTACCTGAAGTGGCAAGTGTATAGTGATCGACCGACATCTCTAGGGATGCTGAAAGACAACATCCGACGCCAATGCCTCACAATAACTCCGGACATACTTTACAGTGCTGTTCACAACATTATTCCTCGACTACAGCTATTGTTGAGGAATGATGGTGGACATATTGAGCATTTCCTGTAAAGAACATCATCTTTGCTTTGTCTTACTTTGTTATGCTAATTCTTGCTATTCAGATCAGATGAAGAGCCATCTGTCGGACATATTTTGAACGTTTGTATTTTTTTGGTTCTAATAAAACCCCATGTCTTTCCAAGCATGTGTGTCAATTTGAACCTCTCTATCTACATTATTCCGCGATTTATTCAGTTTTCAAATTTATACTGACTTTTTATCACCCGGTACTATAAAGTGTCGTCTGAAGTTACAGGAGAGGTCAGAATGAATCTCAGTCGATGGAACAAAACTACACGTCCTAAGAATTGAAATTACAATAAATTAAAAAAATTTATACACAGTAAATTTGAAACTACCTGACAGATTAAAACTGTGCTCCGAGACTGGGGCTCGAACCTGGGACCTTCGGCTTTCGGGGTGGCAAATCCTCTAAAGATTGACTTCTTTTCTTTTTAGTAATTCTTTTACTGAAATGAAATACAATGATTTACAAAGTTTTACAAATGCTGATACATAGTTAAACCATTACCAGTAAATCCTTCAAATTATTGATCTCAATTAGACAAGGAAATATTAATAACAATAATATGTGGATAAAAAGACCGACTATAGAAGCCAACTTTTGTTAATTTTTAACAGCATAAAGTGTTTTAATGCTTCTTACGGAACATTTTCTTCACCCTGTGTCGTATGATTTTTGAACTGGTTTTAAATGTAAATTAAATAAATTAAACAGCAGACTCACAGCAACTGCAACACAAGCACTCCTTAATAAACGCTCTCTCAGTCTTACTTTCGCCAGTGTCTCATCTCCTACCTTCCAAACCTATATGCTTTCTTTCAGGAGGGCTATTCCCACAAGGAAGTTGGGAAAGTGATTGCTTAAGTGTGGCTGTGCTTGGACAGCTCTATCGTTAGAGCATTTTCCCGCGAAAGGCGAATTACAGGTTCGAGTCTCGATCCAGCAGATGTAATCTACCAACAAGTTTCATTACAGCGCATACTCCGTTGCAGGGTGAAAATTCATTCTGGATATAAATTTTTTTTTTTCAAGGTGACAGCGCAAATTCACGAGACCGTGCTTTCTGTACCAGCGTAATGCTTCCTACAAGCAGTTCGTGTGGAAATGAGGGAGGCTATACACGCCTCACATGTAGCGGCTGACGTCCGAGATTAATCGTGGCATTAATTCAGCGTATGTGGTTTCAAATGGAGTGCAAAAGAAGGAATATAAGGCCATCGTAATGAGGAATCCTCCATTCTTCCGCTGTTTCATGTTTGGTTAACGATCATATGGCCACTCTTGCTCTGACATAAATATCCAGTTTGGCACGAGATCAGAAGATTAAAGTAACAGACGTCCGCATTATAGCAGCCATTAGTATCTGTGTGCGTTATTGACGTCAGCCGTAAAGTACTAGATGGGGAGCGATGGAGCTATTTTCTTTTTTCACTGTTAGTTACTGCCTCCCACTATACCAAGATTGTTAAATCTCTTAAACAGGATATTAAGCTGATACAATCACATGAATGCATTTCAGTGCCGGCACCTTTTTTCGATTTGTCAAATATAATTTTACTCAAAAAGTTAATGGTCCAAAAAACACGTCTACAAGCTTGACGGTACGAAGAAGGGAATGTTATAAAAGTAGTATGCCGAGCTTCTATAACATTCAATGGAAGGCACAGTTGGGAGGACGGAATTAAAATACACTAACGTGTGGTGAATCCTAGAATTTTCCGACATATAAAAAGCATTAACAACGCAACATGCTGCAAGCTTTTTGAAATTAAGTAATGTGTATAAGCTACAGGGAAACACGAATAATATTCAATAAGAACAATAACCAACACTAAGAAAGGAGATCAAGGGAAAAGTGATCAGGCAAGCGTGTAGTCACTCTCCCCTATTGGTCAATCGGTACATCTAAGGTTGCAATGATGGAAATAAAGGAATTTATAAAAAGTAGGATTAAAAATTGAGGATTAATGTATATCAACGATCAGATTCGCTGCTGAAGGAATTCTGCTACCTGGAGTAAGAAATCGACTAGCTCAGGCAAAGAGGACATCGCTCGCTAAAAGAGGTCTAATGGTTTCAGACGCAGACCTTAATTTGAGGAAGTAATTTCTGGCTGCCGTACGTCTGGAAAACAGCATTTTATGGACTGCATCTTGAAGTCTGAGGGAAAAGTAAAATAAGATATTCGAAACATTTCAGATCTGTTGTTGTAGAAGGATTGTTGCTGTTGTTGTGGTCTTCAGTCCTGAGACTGGTTTGATGCAGCTTTCCATGCTACTCTATCCTGTGCAAGCTTCTTCATCTCCCAGTACCTACTGCAACCTACATCCTTCTGTATCTGTTTCGTGTATTCATCTCTTGGTCTCCCTCTACGATTTTTACCCTCCACGCTGCCCTCCAATACTAAACTGGTGATCCCTTGATGCCTTAGAACATGTCCTACCAACCGATCCCTTCTTCTAGTCAAGTTGTGCCACAAACTTCTCTTCTCCCCAATCCTATTCAATACTTCCTCATTAGTTATGTGAACTACCCATCTAATCTTCAGCATTCTTCTGTAGCACCACATTTCGAAAGCTTCTATTCTCTTCTTGTCTAAACTGTTTATCGTCCATGTTTCACTTCCATACATGGCTACACTCCATACAAATACTTTCAGAAACGACTTCCTGACACTTAGATCTATACTCGATGTTAACAAATTTCCCTTCTTCAGAAACCCTTTCCTTCCCATTGCCAGTTTACATTTTATATCCTCTCTACTTCGACCATCATCAATTGCTTTTCTCCCCAAGTAGCAAAACTCCTTTACTACTTTAAGCGTCTCCTTTCCTAATCTAATACCCTCAGCATCACCCGACTTAATTCGACTACATTCCATTATCCTTGTTTTGCTTTTGTTGATGTTCATCTTATATCCTCCTTTCAAGACACTATCCATTCCGATCAACTGCTCTTCCAAGTCCTTTGCTGTCTCTGACAGAATCACAATCTCATCGGCGAACCTTAAAGTTTTTATTTCTTCTCTACATCTACATGACTACTCTGCAATTCACATTTAAGTGCTTGGCAGAGGGTTCATCGAACCACAATCATACTATCTCTCTACCATTCCACTCCCGAACAGCGCGCGGGAAAAACGAACACCTAAACCAATCTGTTCGAGCTCTGATTTCTCTTATTTTATTTTGATGATCATTCCTACCTATGTAGCTTGGGTTCAACAAAATATTTTCGCATTCGGAAGAGAAAGTTGGTGACTGAAATTTCGTAAATAGATCTCGCCGCGACGAAAAACGTCTTTGCTTAATGACTTCCATCCCAATTCGTGTATCATATCTACCTCTCCCCTATTCCGTGATAATACAAAACGAGCTGCCCTTTTTTGCACCCTTTCGATGTCCTCCGTCAATCCCACCTGGTAAGGATCCCACACTGCGCAGCTATATTCTAACAGAGGACGAACGAGTGTAGTGTAAGCTGTCTCTTTAGTGGACTTGTTGCATCTTCTAAGTGTCCTGCCAATGAAACGCAACCTTTGGTTCGCCTTCCCCACAATATTATCTATGTGGTCTTTCCAACTGAAGTTGTTCGTAATTTCAACACCCAGGTACTTAGTTGAATTGACAGCCATGATAATTGTACTATTTATCGAGTAATCGGATTCCAACTGATTTCTTTTGGAACTCATGTGGATCACCTCACACTTTTCGTTATTTAGCGTCAACTGCCACCTGCCACACCATACAGCAATCTTTTCTAAATCGCTTTGCAACTGATACTGGTCTTCGGATGACCTTACTAGACGGTAAATTACAGCATCATCTGCGAACAACCTAAGAGAACTTCTCAGATTGTCACCCAGGTCATTTATATAGATCAGGAACAGCAAAGGTCCCAGGACGCTTCCCTGGGGAACACCTGATATCACTTCAGTTTTACTCGATGATTTGCCGTCTATTACTACGAACTGCGACCTTCCTGACAGGAAATCACGAATCCAGTCGCACAACTGAGTTGATACCCCATAGGCCGCAGCTTGATTAGAAGTCGCTTGTGAGGAACGGTGTGAAAAGCTTTCCGGAAATCTAGAAATACGGAATCAACTTGAGATCCCCTGTCGATAGCGGCCATTACTTCGTGCGAATAAAAAGCTAGCTGCGTTGCACAAGAACGATGTTTTCTGAAACCATGCTGATTACGTATCAATAGATCGTTCCCTTCGAGGTGTTTCATAGTGTTTGAATACAGTATATGCTCCAAAACCCTACTGCAAACAGACGTCAATGATATAGGTCTGTAGTTCGATGGATTACTCCTACTACCCTTCTTAAACACTGGTGCGACCTGCGCAATTTTCCAATCTGTAGACACAGATCTATCGGTGAGCGAGCGGTTGTATATGACTGCTAAGTAGGGAGCTATTGTATCAGCGTAATCTGAAACGAACCTAATCGGTATACAATCTGGACCTGAAGACTTGCCCGTATCAAGCGATTTGAGCTGCTTCGCAACCCCTAACGTATCTACTTCTAAGAAACTCATGCTAGCAGCTGTTCGTGTTTTAAATTCTGGAATATTCCATTCGTCTTCCCTGGTGAAGGAATTTCGGAAAACTGCGTTCAATAACTCCGCTTTAGCGGCACAGTTCAAATGGTTCAAATGGCTCTGAGCACTATGGGACTCGACTGCTGAGGTCATAAGACCCCTAGAACTTAGAACTACTTAAACCTAACTAACCTAAGGACAACACACACATCCATGCCCGAGGCAGGATACGAACCTGCGACCGTAGCGCGGCACAGTCGTCGGTAACAGTACCATCGGCACTGCGCAGCGAAGGTATTGACTGCGTCTTGCCGCTTGTGTACTTTACATACGACCAGAATTTCTTCGGATTTTCTACCAAATTTCGAGACAATGTTTCGCTGTGGAACCTATTAAAGGCATCTCGCATTGAAGTCCGTGCTAAATTTCGCGCGTCTGTAAATTTTAGCCAATCTTCGGGATTTCGCGTTCTTCTGAACGTTGCCTCTGCAACAGCGTTCGGACCTGTTTTGTGTACCACGAGGGATCAGTTCCTTCTCTTACCAATTTATGAGGTATGAATCAATTGCTATTGCTACTATATCTTTGAATTTGTGCCACATCTCGTCTACATTTGCATAGTCAGTTCGGGAGAAATGGAGATTGTCTCTTAGGAAGCCTTCTAGTGACACTTTATCCGCATTTTTAAATAAAATTATTTTGCGTTTGTTTCTGGTGGATTTGGAAGGAACGATACTGAGCCTAGCTACAACGACCTTGTGATCACTAATCCCTGTATCAGTCATGATGCTCTCTATCAGCTCTGGATTGTTTGTGGCTAAGAGGTCAAGTGTGTTTTAGCAACCATTTACAATTCGCATGGGTTCGTGGACTAACTGCTCGAAATAATTTTTGCCAACATATCGAGGGAAGGTTGAAGTCCCCACCAACTATAACCGTATGAGTGGGGTATTTATTTGTTACGAAACTCAAATTTTCTCTGAACTTTTCAGCAACTATATCATCGGAGTCTGGGGGTCGGTAGACGGAGCCAATTATTAACTTAGTTCGGCTGTTAAGTTTAACCTCCACCCATACCAATTCGCACGGAGTATCTACTTCGACTTCACTACAAGATAAACCACTACTGACAGACACAAACACTCCACCACCAATTCTGCCTAATCTATCTTTCCTGAACACCATCTGAGACTTCGTAAAAATTTCTGCACAACTTATTTCAGGCTTTAGCCAGCTTTCTGTACCTATAACGATTTCAGCTTCTGTGCTTTCTATTAACACTTGAAGCTCAAGGACTTTCCCAGCACAACTACAACAATTTACAACCACAATTCCGACTGTTCCTTGATCCAATCACGTCCTGTATTTGCCATGCACCCTTTGAGATTGCAGCCCACCCCGTACTTTCCCGAGGCCTTCTAACCTAAAAAACCGCCCAGTCCACGCCACACAGCCTCCGCTACCCGTGTAGCCGCCAGCAGAGTGTAGTGAACTCCTGACCTATTCAGCGGAACCCATGGATTTTAATACCTACTCCGAATTTTTCTTTTGTTTCCTTTACTGCTTGCTCAATATACAGATTGAACAACATCGGGGAGAGACTACAACCCTGTCTCACTACCTTCCCAACCACTGCTTCCCTTTGATGTCCCTCGACTCTTATAACTGCCACCTGGTTTCTGTACAAATTGTAAATAGCTTTTCGCTCCCTGTATTTTACACCTGTCACCTTCAGAATTTGAAAGAGAGTATTCCAGTCAACATTGTCAAAAGCTTTCTCTAAGTCTACAAATGCTAGGTACGTAGGTTTGTCTTTCCTTAATCTAGCATCTAAGATAACTCGTAGGGTCAGTATTGCCTCATGTGCTCCAATATTTCTACGGTATCCAAACCGATCTTCCCCGAGGTCGGCTTCTACTAGTTTTTCCATTCGTCTGTAAAGAATTCGTGTTAGTATTTTGCAGCTGTGACTTATTAAACTGATAGTTCAGTAATTTTCACATCTGTCAACACCTGCTTTCTGTGGGATTGGAAATATTATATTCGTCTTGAAGTCTGAGGGTATTTCGCCTGTCTCATACATCTTGCTCACCAGATGGTAGAGTTTTGTCAGGACGGGCTCTCCCAAGGCTGTCAGTAGTTCAAATGGAATGTAGTCTACTCCCGGAGCTTTGTTGCGACTCAGGTCTTTCAATGCACTGTGAAACTCTTCGCGCAGTATCGTATCTCCCATTTCATCTTCATCTACATCCTCTTCCATTTCCATAATATTGTCCTCAAGAACATCGCCCCCATATAGACCCTCTACATACTCCTTCCACCTTTCTGCTTTCCCTTCTTTGCTTAGAACTGGGTTTCCATCTGAGCTCTTGATATTCATACAAGTGGCTCTCCTTTCTCCAAAGGTCTCTTTAATTTTCCTGTAGGCAGTACCTATCTTACCCATCGTGAGATAAGCCTCTACATCCTTTCCTTTGTCCTCTAGCCATCCCTGCTTAGCCATTTTGCACTTCCTGTCGATCTCATTTTTGAGACGTTTGTATTCCTTTTTGCCTGCTTCATTTACTGCATTTTTATATTTTCTCCTTTCATCAATTAAATTCAATATTTCTTCTGTTACCCAAGGATTTCTACTAGCCCTCGTCTTTTTACCTACTTGCTCCTCTGCTGCCTTCACCACTTCATCACTCAAAGCTACCCATTCTTCTTCTACTGTGTTTCTTTCCCCCATTCCTGTCAATTGTTCCCTTATGCTCTCCCTGAAACTCTGTACAACCTCTGCTTCTTTCAGTTTATACAGGTCCCATCTCCTTAAATTCCCGCCTTTTTGCAGTTTCTTCAGTTTTAATCTACAGTTCATAACCAATAGATTGTGGTCAGAGTCCACATCAGCTCCTGGAAATGTCTTACAATTTAAAACCTGGTTCCTAAATCTCTGTCTTACCGTTATATAATCTATCTGAAACCTGTCAGTATCTACAGGCTCCTTCCATGTATACAATCTTCTGTTATGCTTTTTGAACCAAGTGTTAGCTATGATTAGGTTGTGCTCTGTGCAAAATTCTACCAGGCGGCTTCCTCTTTCGTTTCTTACCCCCAATCCATATTCACCTACTACGTTTCCTTCTCTCCCTTTTCCTACTGACGAATTCCAGTCAGCCATAACTATTAAATTTTCATCTCCCTTCACTATCTGAATAATTTCTTTTATTTCATCATACATTTCAATTTCTTCATCATCTGCAAAGCTAGTTGGCATATAAACTTGTACTACTATGGTAGGCGTGGGCTTCGTATCTATCTTGGCCACAATAAGGCGTTCACTATGCTGTTTGTAGTAGCTTAGCCACATTCCTATTTTCCTATTCATTATTAAAACCTACTCCTGCATTACCCCTATCTGATTTTGTGTTTATTACCCTGTATTCACCTGACCAGAAGTCTTGTTCCTCCTGCCACCGAACTTCACTAATTCCCACTATATCTAACTTTAACCTATCCATTTCCCTTTTTAAATTTTCTAACCTACCTGCCCGATTAAGGGATCTGACGTTCCACGCTCCGATCCGTAGAACGCCAGTTTTCTTTCTCCTGATAACGATGTCCTCTTGAGTAGTCCCCGCCCGGAGATCCGAATGGGGGACTATTTTACCTCCGGAATATTTTACCCAAGAGGACGTCATCATCATTTAACCATACAGTAAAGCTGCATGCCCTCGGGAAAAATTACGGCCGTAGTTTCCCCTTGCTTTCAGTCGTTCGCAGTACCAGCACAGCAAGGCCGTTTTGGTTAGTGTTACAAGGCCAGATCAGTCAATCATCGAGACTGTTGCCCCTGCAACTACTGAAAAGGCTGCTGCCCCTCTTCAGTAACCACACGTTTGTCTGGCCTCTCAACAGATACCCCTCCGTTGTGGTTGCACCTACGGTACGGCTATCTGTATCGCTGAGGCACGCAAGCCTCCCCACCAACGGCAAAGTCCATGGTTCATGGGGGTGTGTAGGATACTAAGAATTAATTGATCAGGTAAGAAATGAAGAAGTCCTCACATAGTCGCCGAGGAAAAGGCTGTTTGTAAACTGCTGACTAGAAGAAGGGATTGCTGACTAGAAGAACGAATAGGATGAGAATACATGAGGAAAAGACTTGCATGGTATTAGCGAGAGGCGCAGAGAACGAGAACTGCAGCGCAAGGCGGAGATCTGTATTACTAAGCGGCTGTCCTAGAACCAGGAACCCGATACCAGTTGCAGGATGCCTATTTCATGATTTCCAGGAGCATCAAAAATCTGACTTTCAGTATTTAGTATAATTACTGACTGAATGTGAAAATTTATAAAGCTTTTATAATCTATGCGCTAGGAGGTACAATTTTATATCTAAAGCTTAACATCATGAAATAAGTTTTACAGTTACAAACTGTGTGTGTTGGAAACTGTGTGTTTGTCTTGGGGCAGTGAACTGACGGCGCACTAATACTCGGACGTTATTAGTCAAGTATTTGAGAATGAGAACACTTCGCGACTTCCAACAAACTTTACACATAATTGAAAACCATAACGGAACTTTCCTTCCTGACAATCAAACTAACTGCTGAAAGGAAAAGTTTATCGCTTTTTATATTTTCGCTTTTCGTGCAGTAAAACTTCAGCATTTGACGTGATGTTTTAAATTATAACTACGTTAATGATGACTATTCCAACACACTTTGCAACAGTATCTACGTATACCATTGAATGTGTGTGCAAAATTATATCATTTTATAACTCGTATATCTGGAGATACGACGTCATAAACATTAAGCTGCGTGAAACATTTACTTCTGCTTAAAATGAACCGCAAATTACCCAGATTATATTGATCCAGTGTTTCATAATGAGAGGACGACTTCCGGCAAACTTTGAGTATAAGTTTAAAAGTTTTCCAAATTTTTTTCTCGTATAGATGCTTAACATAAAATATTTAACACCTTAACTCATTTGTAAAGCAGCTTCCTACAGGGTGACAATTATTGAACTATGTGCAAGAAAACGTAAATTATTAACTAACTACGGCGTGCATACACTTTATTCAACATGTAAACGTCACTACAGATATTCGGATTTAAGTTATGACGTTCGATATGCCTGCCATTATTGGCGATGATGTGACGCAGACGAATAGCGAAATTTTGCATGACCGGCTGAAGTGACCTCCTGAATGGCTGATTTCAACTAAGCAATGGTTTTCGGGGCATTGCGAACACCTTGTCTTTTATATGGCCCCACAAAAACGAGTGGGGTGTGCTCAGATCCGGTGAATATGGTGGCCAATCGAGACGCACGCAAGTGGCCTTTGGGTACCCCAGAGCCAGAATGCTCACCCAGGACATCAAACACTCACCTGCTTCGATGGCGTCGAGCTCCGTCTTGCATGAACCACATACTGTCGAAATCAGGTTTACTTTGGATAATGGGGATGAAATCATCTTCCAAAACCTTCATAGTTCGGTAGTCACTGTGCCATCAAGGAATATCGCACCGATTATTCCGTGACCGGGCATTACACACATCACGGTCACCCCTTGAGGGTCAAGAGAGTTCTCTATCTCGAAATGCGGTTTCTCAGTCCCCTAAACGCGTCAATTTTGCTTATTTACGAACCCATCCAAATGAAAGTGGGCTTCGCCTCTATAGCAAACAATGCATGCACATACTAATTCCCTTCATGCCCCGCCGCCAGCTGTGCAGTTTGAACGTCCTCAGGCATACCGTTCAGAACTTTATGTCGGTTTCATTTCATACAGTTCAACAATTGTGACACTGTACATAGGCTTTCGATTCCTTAAGGAATCGTCAGGTTGCTGGCTATAATATATGCAACAAAGAGTCGAAAACATTCGGTGTGCTACTGTTGGCTTAGGAGAGTCGTGGCGGATCGCATCAGCTCTGTCAGAAGACCAATGACTAAAAAGAAAAATGTAAGTTGCCGGGTCAACAACCATGTGACAGCGAAGAATGCGTCAACTGACCGGTTATCCAGTACCCTTCATGAATATATGCCAATGAGGACGTCTTGCCTGGGATACTTTTTATACGTTTTAATGCTCATTTGCAAAAACAAATCTTAGACGTTGGTGGCTATCGACATCGAAACCTCTAGAATGGTAAGCATCGACGGTATTTCCTGCATGAGAAGAAAACAAATCAACAAATCTGACTTGTTGGGCACAAGATATAGGGCGGTTGTCGCATTGACGAGAGAGTAGTTGAGCTGCCACTTCTCAAAGCATCGTAGTTCTCGCGCAACATTTGTTAGCGTGTCTAATGAAACCAGACACTCTAATAGCCATTTATGTCGAGTGAGAATTCTGCCCGGGGAAAAAGCGCGTAACGCATTTGAAACTGACTAGTATAAATTAAACTACATCGTGGACTAATTACCGACAGAAGCGTTTGATTTCAATAGGGAGGTTCAAAGTGTCGATGTGTGTGAAATGTATACCAAAGCAAAACAAAATATTTATAGTGTAGAAATGTTGCACTAACACTGTGCCTACGCTAATAAACCCAACAATTTTAAATAAAGTATTTAATGTCATTACTAGTATCACTTGACGAGGTTCATCATTATAAGGCATCATACACGTTCATACTCTTCAGGATGTGCGTTATATAAAGTCGTCAGCATGTAAAAACCGAAATACGTGCTAATTTACGTATCCAATTACATAGTAGATTTAAAATGCGTTGTCAAAATACCCAGCACAACAGAATTACAGGATTACTTATTTGAAACCCCGTAAGTCCGCCCCATTGCGACGTTGAAATATGGCTCGAATTTGATAAAAGCTTCTTCTGTACTGGTGCAAAAGCGCCACGCTTGGCCTCGACAACGTTTCAGTCAGAAAGTGTGGGCACATGCGGCAGAAAGGGCCACAGCTCAGAAGTTGATGTGACGTGTATCAGGCGCCTGCAGGCAAGCTTCGCTGCTGCTCTTTCGCCGCCAGATTGCTACCCTTGCAACTGATAATTGGCTATCGGGAATCGGGGAGTGTCGAAGTGGCAACCGGCCTGCAAGTACCTACGACTCCGTTACGGGTTCTGTCTGCGCAGGCATATTTTTAAATTTCAATGAAGGTGGACGGGTGCCACCGAGAGTTTTGCCGATCTGAGAGGTCTTAGATGGACACTTTGCCGTTTCATTCACGCTTGCGTCAGTTTCACGTCTCCTTGTGATCATTCCACAGGAGGATACAAATTAGGAGCGCTGAAAAAGCATAACCACCTTTTTATGCTTCGTATCGCGTTCAGATTTCGTCGAAATGTTTTGAACAGTCCCTAGGGATTCCAACGAGTATACGAGAGTGAAAATTGCTGTGGCACTGCGCTCCAGACGGCTGCGATCACGTTGGATGAAGGTGTGCAGCACCATAATTTCCTTAGAGAAGGGTTGAAACGCTCGAGGGTGTCAGCAATGTTAAACGTCGCTCATCGCCCTACAAATTGCCGCTTTTGACTGCAAAATGTGTGGGAACGAGTTTCCTCCCCAGGAAAAGGGACGGTTTCGCTGATGCCCTTTACGCCGCCCCCTCCGGCCTTTCCGTGCCGATTCTGAGTGGCGTTGTGCGTCGAATGCTTTACGGCCTCTCATAAGGAAACCTCGTCATTTCAACGCTGGGTGTCAAGGTTTTGACCTCTATCGCCGAGGCACCAAAAGAAGGGGTGAAATGTAGGTATGGGGGCATGTGACGACATTTCCCTCGTGTGACAAGTCAACGGTGGCAGTGAGATTTGTGGTGAAATGTTGTGCAAATGTAATGACATTAACGCACCCTATACGTCACGCGAACTTCTGAGCGGCAGCCTTTTTTTCGCAAGTGTCGACATCTTGTTGTTTGAAGCCTCGTCGAGCCCAAGGGTGAGGAGGTGGAGCACAATGCTTCTGCAGCATTATCGAGGAGGTTGTACGCACATTTGGGCCAAATTCCAAACTTAAGGGTCCTGATGGGTGGGATTTACGTAGTTTCGGAAAAGTGTTGTACCACTATGGCATTATGTGAGAAATTTTAAAAACGATTTAAATGTCAGTTACATACATTAAAAAAAAAGCAACAACAGTAAAGCTCTTACCTCGTAGGGGGAAAATCTAGTGTCGGTAACACAATTACACTCACCATACAAGTACTCTGCTCGACAGGAAAACTAAAGAGAAATGGCGTACTAAAAGAATAAAAACATTTACTCACAAGAAAAATCTCTACATAACATCCTTTACAGACAACCACTAGCTGTAAAATGACGGTTTTCTAAACCTTTTGGAAAAGTGCTATCAGAACTCACTACCATTTAAGCACAATATCAACAATTTAAATATTGTTTTATACAACAAACTTCTTCTTCTTCGACGTATGACATCTGCGAACATTGCTATTAGTATGAAGAAATAGCAACTCCAGTTTCGTACAACCAGATGGCTTTCCAAGACCGATTTCGGTGCCTTAGACCATAACGTGAATAATTATTTATTTCATCACGACTTCTTTTTCGATAAGTGTTGATCATTTCAAAACGACCTAAAGATTCAGTCCGACCGTGAAAATAAATACCTTTTTATTCATCTGCACCTGCTTAAGCATAAGTTCGTAGCAACGCGCAAAACACAGCACAGTTTTTTTTTATATTTCACTTAATATAACCAAGTGTTATATATACGTCCTTGTAAAGTAAATATTTGTGGAATGTTATGATGCGCACAGCTAACAAATACATTTGTTCCACATAATACAAAGGTACCATAGGTACTTGCAGAATATCAATATCTGTACTGCTAGAATACCGTTTCTAAATATTGATAATCACCTGAATGTCCGCCCCGATAGCTGAGTGGTCAGCGGGACGGATTGCCGTCCTACGGGCCCGACTTCGATTCCCGGCTGGGTCGGGGATTTTCTCCGCTCAGGGACTGGGTGTTGCGCTGTCTTCATCATCATTCCACCCCCATCTGGCACGCAGGTCGCCCAATGTGGCGTCGAATGTAATAAGACCTGCACTAAGGCGGCCCGACCTGCCCCGCAAGGGGCCTCCCGGCGAATGACGCCAAATGCTCATTTCCATTTCCAATCGCTTGAATGAGCTGGAATTGAATGTGTCAGTGAAATATCAATCCAAGACTAAATTCTGACAAGTCGAGTTCCTAACGTGTAGTCTGACTGGAACAGTTTAAAATATCTCGGTGAACTGAAGTCACAAACTGTTCTCAATATCTTGCTTTCTGAGTGTTTCATTTTCTTTTTTTCAGACTCACAATACATATGAAACATAGAGTATATGTTTGTGCAAACAGGAAAGTTCATACAAGTACCTACTCTCTCTTTTCAAACGAAAGATGCAACCTTAGCGTCATTAAACAAAGAAAACAGTGAAATACTTGCCAAATACTTCAAGGAAGTTCTAAGTTCCGAAAAACCGTTTAATATAATGAGAACTAAAAACCCACTAGCGCAAGTGGTACAATCTCCGGAGTATTATGAGGTGGCACACAATGTCCACAGAACAAAAAAATAGCAAGACTACTGGGGAAGACACCACAGTAGTGGAATGATCGAAGTTGCTTCTGAGGAAACAACTGACATTTTATATAAAAGCAATCTACATGTATAGTGGAGACAAGCGCCTGCAAGACAGCTGGACGATAGCCTTGACTCATCCCAAAGGTCCATAACAATGGAAACACTACAGAGCCACCGAGCGAGGTGGCGCAGTGGTTAGCACATTGGACTCGAATTCGGGAGGACTACGGTTCAAACCCGCGTCCAGCCATCCTGATTTAGGTTTTCCGTGATTTCCCTAAATCACTCCAGGCAAACGCCGGGTTGGTTCCTTTGAAACGGCACGGCCGACTTCTTACCCCGTCCTTCCCTAATCCGATGAGACCGATGACCTAGCTGTTTGGTCTCTTCCTCCAAACAATCCAACCCAACTACACAGCCGCGTAACTATCGTGGCAACTCATTAGTATCAGTAACAGACAAAATCCTGTCACTGTCCATCTTAAAACGATTACACAAGCGATTGAGCATAAAATGGGATAATATGAAGGAGGACTCCGGAAACACTAGTCAAATTTATAACAAAAACTGAATTTGAAAACGCTGATAAGATATTTTGTGCAGAGAGGAAGAACGTGATGACAAGTAATATCTCCGAATTTTTAAATCTATTCTCAATTACGGTTGAGGTATTACACGTCATTTATATTAATCTGTCGACTTCCGTTTCTCTGGCCCAAGTCGCAACCCTCTGCCACTAAAGGTCTCCGAATTATATAGTGTAACATGGCAGTGTTTAATGTGAGAAACGGCACTGAAGGCACAACTCGAAGAGTTCGTCCAGACACAGACTACCCTCTTTTTCAGCATGACAATCCCAGACGACATTCGAGCGCTGCGACATCTGCAACAATCCGACGCCTTAGTTTCTCTGTCATCCTCCATACTGTCGTCCTCAGTACACTCCCCACTTAGCCCCATTCGATTTTAATCTGTTTCCAAAAGTCAAAGAATTCCTTCGAGGACTTCACCTTCTTACTGTTAACGCGGTGAAAGTAGGGCTGAGGCTGTGGCTGCATCAGCAAAGACAAACATTCTAAAGTAACGGTATCAACACAATGGCCTCTTGTTGGGAGAAATGTGTTCGTCGCCAGGGCGACTATGGCCAGAAATAAAGATGAGGAATGCTAATAAAGTTGTTTTACTTAAAAAGGTTTAAGAGCTGTCGTGTAAAAAATTCGGAGGCGTTACTTTACAGCACACCCTCGTATCTACAGAGTGTAACGAAAACGTATTGCCAAATTTTCAGAAAACACTCCTCACACATGGGAAGATAAAATGTGTTATACGGAAATGGGTCTGGAAACGCTTTAGTTCAGTGTTAAAGCTCATTTTTCCAGATGATGTAGTCATAATGACAGAAGATTTTGAAACAGAAGTAAGAGAGCAAATTGGCTTGCAAATAAGTAATTTCAATGACAAGGCCAAAATATCCCAGTTAAAAACGAAAACAGAAGAATAAAACGTGTGAACAACTATAAATATCTGGGCAAATGGATTATTACCAGTGGATCAGATAGATAAGCACAGAGAGTGAGAGCCGGAAAATGGGCATATCTTTCCACCTCACTTGAAACCTTTGCAATAAAAAATGCTTTTACATAAACACCAAATTCAAATTACAGCATTATCATGAAAACAGGATGTATAGAAGCATCAGTGCATCTTATTCTCTGTGAGACATTTCCTAGCAGCGTTATAAAGAAGACCGAGAAGGACCTTAAATAGTACACTTGGTCCAATAAATAAGGACGGGATATACATAAAAACCGAAACAAGAAGTACATTCTAAAACAGAAGAACGTTTCTTACTCAATACTCAAACAATTGCCGCATAAGAATGAATGATTCAAGATGGACACATCGACATCCTTTAGTCGCAGCCAAGTAGAGGAATAACGCAGAAAATGAACACGAAAGATATGGAGGAAATGGGTATGCAAAAGGAAGACGTGTAAATCCGAGACACTTTTAGAATGGTGTAGTGACGCTCATTTTCGAAATGATACAAACACAAGTGGTGCCAAATGTTCAGAAGAAAGCAGCGCTAGACACCTGTATCAACGAAGGCATTTGGCCTATGCGAGAAACAAACGTCATAATGGTTGAAATTTTAGGCAGCCACATGTTGACCTACTTTCCATGTAAATATATTTTTAACAATTATCAGCCTACAACACCCGAATTTGTTTTCAGTTGTGAGACACGATTAATAACTGAAAAGTTGCCTGCACAGTGGACAGACAAGCGTTTATACTGAAGTAATGGAAAATGCAGCTAGACCAGAATGCAGACACTCGTTCTGTTGATATTCTGTTAGGCCTGTTACCATAATGGTGTCCACCGATTACAGTCGTAAATGCTAAACGGAGCGTGCTTTTTACACTGAAAACAGAATTTACCTGAACGGTTCCGCACTAATCCGCATGTTCCACCTGAGCTACACTGTTAAGGTACGCAATAAGTACGTTCCGAACCCGACAAAGGCGGCTCGCCCAGTCTGATCGTCGAGGCGAGCGGCAGCAAAGTGAGACATTCCGGGCGCGTGATTTGCCTGGGGTGTCTCTCTCTCTCTCTGTGCGCCGCCCTGCTATCTGGTTCTATCCATGTACGATGCTACTAACACTCAAGTGGAAACTCACCCTTTTTCAGCAAGATTTTATACGATTCGTTAAATTCTTCAAAGAGAGAAATCTTCAAATGTAAACGTAATTTCTAGCATACCTTAAGTGAGTGTATGACCATTACTGTACACTAAGTAACAGTATTTCAAGTCTAAAATGCATTAGCAATACACACACACACACACACACACACACACACACACACACACACACACACACACACGCACGCAGACACACACGCACACACACACGCACACACACACACACACACACACACACACACACAGACACACACACAGACATGCAAACAATGTTTATGCTACGAACTTGCAGGTTAAGTAGCACTTATCAACATCCATAGTTCGATCACTGTACCATACTTGGTATAAGGCACAATGGACCCTCGGATTAAATATTTTCCCATTTAAATTGAGGTGCTTGTCAACTATCACAATCTTCTTTTCACATCTAAAATATCTTCTAAAATGTACCGAGAACACAAAAAATTATGTTTATGTCAAGTGAAACAATGTTATTTCAATGTACACACACACACACACACACACACACACACACACACTAATACCCATCAAGATTGGAGCCTAAAACATAGACTCTCAAATGTTGTTCCCCAGTGCTATTCCCACATTTGTTTAATTGTTGGACAATATATATGGCTAAAAAGTAACTTCCTAAATAGGTAGTTCACATTTACATTTTTAAGCCTATATTTAATGTAAGGCTAATAGCCATTCAGTTTAAATGTTTTATGAATAAAATTGTTCTATATTCTGTCATGTGCCAATTCAATGACTAGAATGTCTGCAAAAATATGCCAGCAACACAAAAAAATGCATGTTTATACCTTAAGCCACAATATTATTTCCACACACACAGCAATAGACACACACTCTCTCTCACACACACAGACACACACACACACACACACACACACACACACACACACACACACGCACGCACGCACGCGCGCCCGCCCCTACAAATACGTACAGTGGTTATGTCAAGTATTACAATAGTATTTCAACGTCTAAAATTTGTCAAAACATGTTGCCATTTCAGCCCGAGGCTATGCTGTTTGCCGGCCGAAGTGGCCGTGCGGTTAAAGGCGCTGCAGTCTGGAACCGCAAGACCGCTACGGTCGCAGGTTCGAATCCTGCCTCGGGCATGGATGTTTGTGATGTCCTTAGGTTAGTTAGGTTTAACTAGTTCTAAGTTCTAGGGGACTAATGACCTCAGCAGTTGAGTCCCATAGCGCTCAGAGCCATTTGAACCATTTTTTGCTATGCTGTTTGTGGTTCTTGGAACAAACTGACGGGCCTTGACGTTTCTACAAGTTCAGAAACGGGTTACATCACCAAGCACCATTTTAGCGGGGAGAAGACAGTTATCATTGTCTACACTACAAAAATATAATCGATGATACTGACCGGTTAATATTACTTTTTACTATAAATAATTTAGATCTATTCGAAACTAAGCGCAAAAACAATTTTGTAGCACGGCTGTTGCATTTACCAATTAGAACTACGGTGTGAAGCCTCTCTAAAACCGTATTTCCATAACCTACAACTAAATAATACCCTAAATCTAATTATAATGCTTCAAAGTACGAAATCTAAAAACACACAACATAGCCACAGACAATGGAATTGATCAAGTAACATTACAGTATGAGAGGAAGGTGGTTGGACGTGATCGTTATTGCGATGTATCACTTACTTTGCATGTTTACGTAGCACTCAAAGATTCAAAATGGTTCAAATGGCTCTGAGCACTATGCGACTTGACTTCTGAGGTCACCAGTCGCCTAGAACTTAGAACTAATTAAACCTAACTAACCTAAGGACAACACACACATCAATGCCCGAGGCAAGATTCGAACCTGCGACCGTAGCGGTCGCTCGGGTCCAGACTGTAGCGCCTAGAACCGCACGGCCACTCCGGCCGGCAGCACTCAAAGAGAACTTCGTAGTAAGAGATGTTTACATGCAACAAAACTTGACCAGAGACAACGGTAGTCTCACATCGATACCAGTTAGGATTAATAGATGAAACATGGAACAGCGTTTTTTGTCAGAAGATCATTTTCAAAGCGTGAAAGCGTCACGGAGCTACTCCTCTAACTGCAATGATAGGCTTTACAAGAGAAGTGTTGTGCGTCACGGTGCAGTTTATTGTTAAAATTCTTTGAGGAGTGAACCTTTAGAGAGATTCGACTTCACATGGAAGCTTCGCTGCAATCGTTTCCACACTCCATTCGCGACTGAAACTATTGAGGAAGGAAGAGACTGTGGTACATAAAATACTCTTCACCACACACCTCAAGACGTAGTTGCGTGGAACGAGCATAAGAACCAAATACCGAAACAAAGTACAATAGCTGTTTACTCACAGATCAGCATTAACTCTTGAAGCATTAATCATGGTTCCTTCGTTGGCCAATTATTTTCCTGACTGTCGCTTGGACATTCCATGAACTACATCTTGAAATAATGGATGCTATGAAATTAAATACAAAATACCTTTCTTCTGCTTCAAATTAATCCTCACTAGCCATAATACACCGTACGAAAAGATATTTTACCATGCACTTGTCTTTTGTCTGTATTCACAGGCTGCCACTTCGTTCAGTACTTTACCACATACTACGAGGTAGTTTTATGCAACACACTCAATCGCATTCAGTACCACAATGACTCAAGGCTCCGTTCGACAATCCATATTTGTGTTTTCCATGCTTCCCTTAAACCACTGAAGGCAAATACCGAGCTGTTTCCTTCGCAAATGGTACGGTCGTTTTCGTTCCTCACCTTCCCCCAGTTCAATCTTTGAAGGCAGCTCTGAAGACTTGGTATCCGACAACGCGTTAAAATGTAATTTTCCTTCCTTTGGGAACACGGGTATCGTTATCGTACGGCCGAACAAGTGCCTAAAAGGTGAAAACTGCACTCTAAAGACTTTTCGTTTCTGATTCATGTAAATATAGTTTTGCTGTTTTTTCAATCATCGAACGTAAGATTTTCTTGATGCGGGGGGTATCCAGACCTGTAGCTCTCACCATATCTCCATATTAGCAAAGGTCCTGCATCCTACATCATCAGTTTTCTGACTCACGTGTAGCTAGTGCCATTCTGTGATTCTTTTTATTCCTTCAATTGCAGTTCTGAGCAATTAAAGTAAATGTTATTGTTAAAAATAACCTGCTCGTAGATGCTCTTTGCCAATAACATAGCAACTATGAAGCACTTTATCTCGTCGAAGGACTAAGTTTTTGTCGTTTACACAATGTAAGGCTTCTTTTGTTGCTCTGTCTTTCTGACCAAAAATCTTTTGTAAGACTTTAAAGATTTCTAATCGTTTTATGCGTGTCTCCCTGTTGTTAGATTTTCGTCCTCATTCATAACTACCCAGAAATGCTTTTCTGGATTTTTGAATTTTAACAAGTGAATGTATGGAAAGCCCTTTTACCTTGTGCAGCCACACAAATCTAGCACCAAAGAGGACAAACACCTCAATTACATTTCTAACAATGTGTGTTTAAAGTGCGTAAGAGGTTGTCTACAAAACCCCTGTTTAACCAGCATCTACATCTGTTCTACAGAGCCCAGGTTGTGGTTTGTGATGGAGGGTACTTTATGTACCGCCATCACTTCCCCCCCCCCCTCCCCACCACGTTCCTCCCCTGCTCCACTCGCAAATGCTTTTAGGGAAAAACGGTTGTTGGTTCAAATGGCTCGGAGCACTATGGGACTTAACATCTGTGGTCATCAGTCCCCTAGAACTCAGAACTACTTAAACCTAACTAACCTAAGGACATCACACACATCCATGCCCGAGGCAGGATTCGAACCTGCGACCGTAGCGGTCACGCGGTTCCAGACTGTAGAACCGCACGTCCACACCGGCCGGCCAAAAACGGTTGTTAGTAAACGTGTGTGTAACCTAGAATCTCTCTAAGTTTAGCGAGATATACGAAGGGCGTTCAATAAATAACGCAACACATATTGTTTCCGAAATAGTTTTGTTATATTCAGGATTCAAATACTCATATTATTCCCCCACTCCTTTCGCTATAAAACTCTGATTTCCAACATAATCTCCGTTCAATGCTTCGGCCTTACGCCACCTTACTGAGAGAGCCTGTATGCCCGCATAGTAGCACTCTGCCGGTCGCCGTCAGAGCCAAAGTCTTGCTGCGTCAGTAACCTCCCCATTGTCCTCGTATTGAATCACACAGAACGCATCCTTCTTTGGGCCAAACAGATGGAAGCAGGAACGTGCGAGACCAGTGCTGTAGGTTGGAAGAGGAAGAAAAGTCCAATGAGGTTTTGTGAGCACTGCAAACAGACACGTCCATCAAGCAATGAAATGTTTGATTGTGATCAGCCGATCACCTCGAATGAGGGTGTCCGCACGTTCCGCCAATGAAGAAGTCACAGCTGTGTGTGCCCAGCCGGCACTTGGCAGACTGGACAGGTACGTGCGCCGTTGTTGTGATGGTGACAGACGCTTCTCCCACCGATTCACCGTGCTTTTCATCACCAATAGGCCTCCATTCTGCAAGCACCTATCAATATCTGCGATACTGTGTTTCTCCGCCGAAAGAAACTCTGTGACAGCTCTCTGCTTGGAACGCACCTCCGTTACAGACGCCATTTTGATGGATACGCACATAGACGCCACCCATCGGAACTTCATGAAACTATAGCGGCTGAAGCTGGAATATGCCACGATGTCCCACAACAAATCCCGCATTTTTCAACCGAGACTGATCGAAACAAATGGGTTGCGTTACGTATTGAACGCCTCCCGTACGTACAAGGAAGCAACGTAATAGTTGGCTCTTCTAGGAACGTACACTCTCAGAAACAGTTTTATTTATCTTACCACCTTATCGCTCCGCACACTTACTCCTAGCTCTTGAATGGCTGTGCCTTATTTCGGGTCCGCAGCTCGTGGTCGTGCGGTTGCGTTCTCGCTTCCCGTGCCCGGGCTCTCGGGTTCGATTCCTGGCGGGGTCAGGGTTTTTCTCTGCCTCGTGATTACTAGGTGTTGTGTGATGTCCTTAGGTTAGTTAGGTTTAAGTAGTTCTAAGTTCTAGGGGACTGATGACCATAGATGTTAAGTCCCATAGTGCTCAGAGCCATTTGAACCATTTTGGACTGATTTCGGTGACGGTCCCCCAGTTTTAAGTTTTCCGCTTATCAAACATTACCAAACCGCTATCCCGGTTCATCGATAAGGTTTAGAGGGCCCAGATGCAGATTGCCTATCTAACAGTTTCCAGGGACAGGCAAGTCTTTATTTTCAATGTTTCTTTAATTATTGCCCGAATTTTAAAATTAAAAATGCTGTCATAATCTACTCTTTAAATTATAATCTTATGTGTAACAAGAGACTATACTCATCCAGAATTTGTGAATGAGAGCACTTGGCGATTTCCAGAAGATGCTACACACAATTTCAAACCTTTACATAAACGTTTTCTTGCTGGAAACCCGACAAAATGATGAGAGGAAAAATATTTATCGCTTACTACATTTCCACCGTTCATGTAGTAAAACCTCATCATCATGCATGACTTCTTAATTTATTACTTCTTTACAACTAATTCCATTGCAAGCAAAATTTGCTGACAGTACCCGTATATGTCACTGAATGCACCAGCGAAATTGTATCACTGTACGAGTCACATCTCAGGAAGTATGACGTTACAAACATCGAGATGAGTGAGAAACTAATTTTGCTTAAAACGGAGCGCAAATTAGCCCTACTCATCTAATGTTCGATAATGATAGCACCTAGCGACTATCAACAAATTTTAAACATAATACTAAATCTTTTCTAAACTTTTTCTGACTTACGTAGTTAAGATCAGACATATTACGCATTACATTAAACCAGATGTTTCAAGTTGTTTTGTACATGGCAGTTCGATTCCTCACAGAACCCGAGGTTTACTGTTCCATGCATAATACTTTACATTTGTTTGTGTTGAAAGTCAACTGCCACTCCCCGCACCAAACATCGATCCCCTGGAGCTGTTACTGACCGTGTGAGGTGGCGCAGTGGTTAGCACACTGTACTCGCATGCGGGAGGACGACGGTTCAAACCCGCGTCCGGCCATCCGGATTTAGGTTTTCCGTGATTTCCCTAAATCGCCGGTATCGTTCCTTTGAAATGGCACGGTCGATTTCCTTCCCCATCCTTGACACAATCTGAACTCGTACATCGTCTGTAATGATCTCGATGTCGACTGAAAGTTGAACCGGATTCATTCTTCCTTCCTTTTCCTAGAGCTGTTCCTGGATTTCACTGAAATTTTCTAACAACGCGACTTTTAATTTATACAAAATTATCATCAGATGTCCCACATCACTCCAGCTGCACACGCCCCACACCAGTACAGAGCCTCCACCAGCTTGAACAGTTCCCTGCTACCATCGAGGGTCCGTGGATTCATGAGGCTGTCTCCATATCCGTACACGTCCATCCGCTCGATACTATTTGAAATGAGTGTCGTCTGACCATGCAACATGTCTCCAGTGATCAACAGTCCAATGTCGGTGTTGACAGGCCCAGGCGAGGCATAAAGTTTTCTGTCGTGCAGTCATCAAGGGTACACGAGTGGGCCTTCAGCTCCGAAAGGCCATATCGATGATGTTTCGTTGAATGGTTCTCTCGCTGACACTTGCTGATGGCCTTTGCATTGAAATCTACAGCAATTTGCGAAAAGGTTGCGCTTCTGTCACGTTGAACGATTCTCTTCAATTTGTTTGCATATCTCTTTATTTGAACATGCATGCCTATATAAGTTTCTTTGGCGCTTCAGTGTAATATGCAGATGAAGTTGATACTCAGTTTACGCAATAGGGCAAACTATTACAAATTAACACAACTACAGTTTCACTTACTTCAACGCCATCTCTGTAAAAGGCTTGGTAACACATTCATTTTCTGTTATTTGATGTTCAATTCGTGGAATGAAGTCGAACGTGGTGGTGGCTTTGTGGCTTTGGTGCAGGATGGCAGGATGTGGGGGACGGTGGCAGTGTTGCAGGCCGGTGGTGGTCCAGGGAAACACGGCTATCAAAGTAACCACTTTATTTTACTCAAACTTTTTTTGCACTCTGCAGATGCAGGGCAGCGACCACAGCCCTCTCGGCAAGTGGGAAGGGAGGGGAGAGGATACTTGGCGCACGGCCATTGAGGTGACAGCTAGTGCCCAATCAACTGGCTGAGACATATGCCCCCAGGCACGACCTGGTACGTGAGTAGGGCGACAATCACATGGGATCAGCGGTGCTCGGATCAGCCGAAATTCCTGGAGCGGTAGCCAACTCATCGGTGGACGGCTGCCTGTGATGTCATGAGATGCGGCAGCGCCCGCTCTGTCAGTGATCGGAGGCGGCCACTGTGCCTGGTTTCGATCCACACCCCCTCGCTCCCCCCACCACGCCCCCACCCCACCCGGACAGGGCAGGAGTGAGGCTCGCAGACTAAGAGCGCACTGGATAGCGTCGTCGCGCCGTGGCACCAAGTGCGTAAGGTTTACTTAGTGCAGGAGGCAGGTACGGCGGTGGAGGCCCGAACTCGTGACTGCTGCTGGTGGCTCCTTTCGTCTGCTCGTCCGGTGTAGCGTCCACGTCCAATTAGCACTACTGGGCTATGAATTATTCTGTTACAAAGTGACAGCTGTTTACATAGCTTATCAGTGCACTTGTTACACCGATGCGCCATTCCAGTAACGTTCTTTACAACAAAACTCAAATCCGTCTGTGGAGAAATCCCCTTGATCGTACTACAAGAACCTATCTTACCGTTATGCTGTCAAATTTCGTTGAGCCTACCCTAGCCCGTCTCGCAATGGGTAGACAGCTCCGTTACTACAGTTGTAGCCCCAACATTACGCATTTTTCAGCTGTCAGAGGCTGCTTCAATGGTTTCCATCATACTCCCCTAGATTTGGCCATAAAATGTTACTGACGGTAAAAAAAAGTGTTGCTGTAAGGCACTAGACCTCTGATTTCGTTTTATCGTTCAGAAGTGATTTAGTCTACTGCACGATTCAACAGTCCACTTCAGTAATACTATGAATGACAACTGCATAACAAAAACAAACACACACTCACACACACACTACGGTAACTGCCCCGAGTGAGTCTGGATGCCTCCTGATGGCTTTGCAGGCATATATGAGCGGAACAGAGTTGGAGCAGGAATCATTCTCACTGACAGTCTTACTTTTGGCCATCTTGCAGGATTCCGAAGTGGGGTCAATGACCGCAGACAAAAACTTACATCGACTGCAACCTCTTCAAAACGCGGTTCCCGGTTAATACGAACGCTTCCCACTATACTGCTTCCCATTACACCGTTTCCCATTGTACTCTCAACACTCATATAACGCAACATTTAGGGCAGTCGTCTAGCTATTATGTCATCCAGAGGAAAAATCATATTTCAACTGGAAAAAAATTCGCTCCATAGTCTCAAAACTCACTTGGCTACAATCCACAAATACCTTTCACAAATAACGAAAGATGACCCTCACGACACTTTGCAGACTACAGATCAAACAGACTGTACATACAGATCAAATGCCCTTATTTTTCTAATTACTCGTGACACAATCTGACATCACAAGAGGAAAATACCCCGTGGAGCTTAAGTGGTGCGGAATCATTCTAGCTGCTATTCTACTTGAAATGCAAAAATCCACTGACATTAACGGTTTTGACGGAGGACGGATTGTTATGGCCTGGCATCTGCTAAAATGCATCTCCGAAACAGTGAAGCTTCTCGGCTATTCACGTGCTACTGTTGTCAGAATCTATGGAAATTTGTTGAAGGCTGGAGAAACAACAAGTGGGAGATAAGGTGTTGGATGTTCACAACTCACCAAGGAACGCAGATGTTGTCCGCCCTCAAAAGCAGGATAAGCTATGATCTGTGGCATACCCGACGACAGTGTACAATGCTGGTGTATGCGCATGTGTTTCAGAGCACATCCTTCAATGCACATTATCTAAAGCGGTAGGGAACTGGTATGTTGAGTGGTAAGGTACTGGTCCAATGAAAACGTATAAAACTTTAAAAATTTATTAACATCGATGCTCATAAAATAAAAAATAAGTAAACGATCTGGAAGCTTTTGTGGTTCTCTAGAAAGTGCCTTGGAATCCAGAATAAATAAATTTATATTACAATTCTCCACCAAGAATGTAGTTTAGAAAGACAAATGGTTACTGTTCTTTTAGCACCACAGACAAATATAAGCTTAATCACAACTTGGAACATCTCAAAGCAATATTAAAATACGTAGAATTCCAAAACTTTAAAAAGGCCAAGGCCTTCTGGCACAGTATTTATGGCCAGCTGCCAATTATAAATTTACAGTAATTTGATCGAAAAATTGGTTCAAATGGCTCTGAGCACTATGGGACTCAACTTCTGAGGTCATCAATCCCCTAGAACTTACATAAACCTAACTAACCTAAGGACATCACACACATACATGCCCGAGGCAGGATTCGAACCTGCGACCATAGCGGTGGCGAAGTTCCAGACTGTAGCGCCTAGAACCGGCTAATTTGGTCGCCACAAAATTGTACTTAATATACACAGAATGCCAAATTGGAATATAAACAAGAGGCCCGCCAAGGAGAAGAAAAATAAATTAAAGTCAGAATTCGCTGACAACGGTGAGTTACAGGTTCCAGACTGAAAACCACCTCATGACGTACTTACTAGCAAAGACTTATTTTAATTTCTTTATTCAAAAGAAACCGCCATCAACGGCCATGAACAATTAAATTTAGAACAAGCGACCTCGCCGGCCGGAGTGGCCGAGCGGTTCTAGGCGCTACAGTCGGGAATCGCGCGACCGCTACGGTCATAGGTTCGAATCCTGCCTCGGGCATGGATGTGTGTGATGTCTTTAGGTTAGTTAGGTTTAAGTAGTTCTAAGTTCTAGGGGATTGATGACCTTAGCAGTTAAGTCCCATAGTGCTCAGAGCCATTTGAAGCATTTGAACCAAGCGACTTCGAGCAACAATAAGAAAACAAAAGATCAGCAAATATATGCCTCTGATGGGACATGGCAAGGTAGATATTTAACTAAAAAACCTACTGGTACTAAATTTCGTATCAGGTAAAACTTTTTGCGGCAACAACCAAGATATTTTTTTTTAAATAAAAGAAATACTTGATAATCAGTTTTTAATAGAGATTGACAGTTAACGTTGCTGACCGTCCAGAAATGGTAGTTACGAAATCCTTATATTAACTTTCGTCCACTGGGACAGCAGAGGGAAGTAGAACAATAGACAACAACAGAAAACGGTGGCAGTATCACAAAGGGTCGAGACCATCCAAAGTGTGGCTCAAGCGTTTAAAAATTACAATAGAATCACTTGAATTTAATTAGCTAGCCAATTGCTTTATTAAAAGCCAATGCATTCAGAAATCAAATAATATGTCAAGGTGACCCTTGGTTTGAATAGTTGTCAATTAAGGCACATGATGGCAAAAATATAGGACTTTACAGTGAGGCTCCCTTCCAGGTATATGCACCATGTATAGACAGTAACAATTATAATATGATGACTGGGTGTCGTGTGATGTCCTTAGGTTAGTTAGGTTTAAGTAGTTCTAAGTTCTAGGGGACTGATGACCATAGATGTTAAGTCCCATAGTGCTCAGAGCCATTTGAACCATTTTGGACTGATTTTGGTGACAGTCCCCCAGTTTTAAGTTTTCCGCTTATCAAACATTACCAAACCGCTATCCCGGTTCATCGATAAGGTATAGAGGTCCCAGATGCAGATTGCCTATCTAACAGTTTCCAGGGACAGGCAAATCTTTATTTTCAATGTTTCTTTAATTATTGCCCGAATTTTAAAATTAAAAATGCTGTCATAATCTACTCTTTAAATTATAATCTTATGTGTAACAAGAGACTATACTCATCCAGAATTTGTGAATGAGAGCACTTGGCGATTTCCAGAATATGTTACACACAATTTCAAACCTTTACATAAACGTTTTCTTGCTGGAAACCCGACAAAATGATGAAAGGAAAAATATTTATCGCTTACTACATTTCCACTGTTCATGTAGTAAAACCTCAGCATCATGCATGACTTCTTAATTTATTACTTCTTTACAACTAATTCTATTGCAAGCAAAATTTGCAGACAGTACCCGTATATGTCACTGAATGCACCAGCGAAATTGTATCACTGTACGAATCACATCTCAGGAAGTATGACGTTACAATCATCGAGATGAGTGAGAAACTAATTTTGCTTAAAACGGAGCGCAAATTAGCCAGAGTATACTCATCTAATGTTCGATAATGATAGCACCTAGCGACTATCAACAAATTTTAAACGTAATACTAAATCTTTTCTGAACTTTTTCTGACTTACGTAGTTGAGGTCAGACATATTACGCATTGCATTAAACCAGATGTTTCAAGTTGTTTTGTACATGGCATTTCGATTCCTCACAGAACCCGAGGTTTACTGTTCCATGCATAATACTTTACATTTGTTTGTGTTTAAAGTCAACTGCCACTCCCCGCACCAAACATCGATCCCCTGGAGCTGTTACTGACCGTGTGAGGTGGCGCAGTGGTTAACACACTGTACTCGCATGCGGGAGGACGACGGTTCAAACCCGCGTCCGGCCATCCGGATTTAGGTTTTCCGTGATTTCCCTAAATCGCCGGTATCGTTCCTTTGAAATGTCACGGTCGATTTCCTTCCCCATCCTTGACACAATCTGAACTCGTACATCGTCTGTAATGATCTCGATGTCGACGGAAAGTTGAACCGGATTCATTCTTCCTTACTTTTCCTAGAGCTGTTCCTGGATTCCACTGAAATTTTCTAACAACGCGACTTTAATTTATACAAAATTATCATCAGTGAACAAGTTCCTGTAGCTTCTGAAGTTACCCAGAAGTTTTATATAGAGCTGGTTGGATAGTCCGTGCGGTCTCATTTTTTACCTTGAGCGACAGTCCATAACTGAACCCTATAATCTGGCATCAGCCAGTTTTCAACCCCCACCCTCACCTCCCCCCACCCCAACCCCTCTTGATTCCGAAGTCCATGTTGATTTCACAGAAGAATTTCTTGGTATCCAGGAACGTCACAATAAAATGTGTTCTAAAATTCTACAACTGACTTCCAAATTATTGTTGGATGTGGGACCCTACCAATTTGTACTATCAGAAGATATAAAAAAGAATAAGAAGAACAATGTTATTTCTTCAGCCAGTGTGGCAGGGTCGTAGAAATTCTCAACGATGTACAATGAGAGACGTTAGAAGAAAGGCTGTGTGCAGTGCGAAGACGCTTAGGCTAAAAATTCTAACCATCCACGCTGCAAATCAAGATAAATAACCTTTTATTTCCTCCAAAGTATTTCCCACATAATGGCGAGGATCTTACAATTAGAGAAACTCGGGCTCGTAAGTTAGAATACTGACTATCTTCCGTCCACTGTTACACTGAAAACAGCGGATGAAATCAACACCGTAAAACCAATACGAGCTCGTAAAGAACACCATTGGCGTCGGAAACAGCGCTTTCAGTTTTTAACGATGCCATTAGGCTCGAGTTTGGCCCAGTACGATTGCAACAACTGCGATCACTAATGCCAGGCTTATGTGCCACGAAACAGACGAACGTTACAAGTACAATTTAACGTTGACGTAAACTTAGTTATCAGGCAGAAGACCAAGGTACAACTAAAAACAGATTCTCGCAAATTTATTTTGAGTGGACAATCTTTCGACTAGCTGGTCATCGACCTTTGTCTCTTCCTCTATCGTCCATGTCAGTTCCGTCCTCGAATGTCAACTATAATCCGCTGCACATAACTTTTCCTCTATGTAGCCCTTGCCAGCAACTATTTCAATATTCCTAATGGTGTTCGCATTCAGCTGCATTTTCCTCTAGAGGATTTCAAAGACAGCCTTCGTCTCCGATCCGTGCTAGTATTTCCTTAATAGCACTTTATGTCCACTTAACTTTAAACGTCCTCCTGCCATATGCCACAAAGTACAGCTTCAGAAACTTGTGATCCATTTCCAAGTGCATTTTAGATTCCGGTATACTTCAACAGTTGAACGAAAGTAGCTTCTCGAACTCCAATCTACTTTCTAACATCATCTTTGCCTCAGCCGTTCATTGAAATCTTACTCCACAGGGACGAGACCAATGTGTCCTCCCAGTTTTAACGTTAACCAAACCATTATTTACCTTTATCTATCAATTGCTTTTGAGTTAGGTTTGCACTCTCGCCGAGCTTTATACATAGAAACATTAATTTTTTGCCAGGCATTGTGTTTGTTATCATCAACTGCAATTTCTGTTCTATAGACCTATTCTAGTAGCTCGTGCATACATTATTTTATCAAAAATATCCCGTCATCCCTATCTAATGCAGAGTAGACCATTAAATGTCTCGAGAGGCGGAACCTATTGCCATCTATTTCCTAATCAAATACGACTCCAAATACAAGACGACGGCCCCCCCCCCCTTTTTCAACAAGGGATTACGGAAAATCATTAGGCCCCTATACACTTGCTAGGTTCATTTCCTAAACTTTCAAATGGCTACGTTATTACAGGTAACTGAAGGTGACAGTAAGAGTGCCGTTACACAGAAAATGGAATCAGATAAAGAAAAAATGGTTCAAATGGCTCTGAGCACCATGAGACATAACGCCTTAGGCCATGAGTCCCCTAGAACTTAGAACTACTTAAACCTAACTAACCTAAGGACATCACACACATCCATGCCCGAGGCAGGATTCGAACCTGGGACCGTAGCGGTCGCGCGGTTCCAGACTGAAGCGCCTAGAACCGCTCGGCCACTTCGGCCGGCGAATCAGATACAGATGTCACTTAGTCTCCCTCACTGGTATGGTCCACAGAATCACCAGTGTCAGTGAGATCCCTTAGTTATTTTCCGTTTCTTCCCTTAGTAGATCGACGGTTCAATCCCGTCTCCGGCCATCCTGATTTAGGTTTTCCGTGATTTCCCTAAATCGCTTCAGGCAAATGCCGGGATGGTTCCTTTGAAAGGGCACGGCCGATTTCCTTCCCCATCCTTCCCTAACACGAGCTTGCGCTCCGTCTCTAATGACCTCGTTGTCGACGGGACGTTAAACACTAATATCCTCCTCCTCCTCCTTAGTAGATCGTCTTGACTCCCATCCAACAAATTTGTTACACAGCACTTCTTAATGCTGTTCATAACTGATGCTCTGGATGTGCGTGTCCAAGCAGTCTGGATCCATTTCGTAATTAGAGATACTGAAGGCTTCATCAACTTCCCGGTAGTGGTCAGTGTTCGACCACCTTGAAGTAACCAGTTGCTGTACAGCTGCTACAGATGATCTTTACAGACTTGTAGTTGCAAAGTCATGCATCCTGGAACAATCTCTGTTTAATTTCGGGATTTCTGTCTTCACCGCTGATGAAGCATCAGCAATCCACGATTCTTTAGAAAAACACCTCACCTTCAGTTCCATTTTGTATGAAGACAATCTATAACCTACTCATTGGCCATGTATCCTCTTCCGCTGATACGATATATGACAACAGGTGGCATATCTTCCATTGGCACAGTTTTACAACTGAAGATGAGGTAGGGTCGCATCTTTGTTCCATCGGGAAGCACGCACAACATCCCGGTGATTCGCGATTTCTCATTGCTCGTGGTGCGAACCGATACACGTTTGGCGCCTTTCTCTTCAACTGTCGTACTGGACGGCATTTCGAAGTAAACGAGTGTCTTGTCAGCGTTTACGATTTGGCCTGTGAGGTAAGCATCTTCCTTTCTATGTCTCTGAACGCGTCACTGATTCTTCTCCACATACGATGCTGGAAGTTGCTCAGCAAGGGATGTTCGAAGTCGCAGCACAAGTCCATTGCGTCGCATCATTCCTATACACTACCTAGAGCTGGCTTTGAACTGGACACCGTGTTACTGCGACAATTCGTATCTCATCACGGAAAACTGCCGTTCCTTCTGTAGTTCCTCGCACACGAATACCATTACTTCAATTTCAGTATTTTCGAAACGTCCACTATCTGAACGACTAAATCTTTCCTAGTCGACTTCGCTTTTTTCAGATGCCCTCTGTGCTCTCACCAGCTCTGGACATTGGCTTCTGTGACTCCGAACTTCAACGAAGTGGCACGATTGTTTGTTGTTTCAGGACACCGAACAATCACGATTTTGGAACTTGAGCAACGCCTACATCCTGTTCAAAAATTCTATGTTGAATCACGTTGTTCCACACCACGATCCATTACACACTTTATTACACACTTCAGAAGTAGAATCTACAAGTCAAACAACTGAATAAAAAACGGGTTCGAGAAACACTTCCTGCTATCATAGAACAATACTCAAAGTGAAATGGTACGTTCATGGATGATCCGGTATACGTAGCAGAGAGTAACGTCTTAATGGGAGCTCGTGGTTTTAATCGACGAAGAAAAGAAAAACTCCACGTTATATGTCGCGAACACAAGACGACTCCCCACTTCTGGGTACGAAAATTCCGAAAAAACCTCTTCCTGGATTCGGTGGTATACGGTATATCCGGGCGCTCGCGGGCTACTTCTGCTTCCGGTTGACTTGGACGACCATCGGAGTCTTTCTCCAGCACCCTGGCATTTCTCCAACGGAGACAGTACAGGCGGCGAAAAATGCACACATATAGTGTGTTTGGCAACATTGTAATCGGCAGTCTTCAGCATGCTAACCTCTAGCAGGCGCCACCACAGATGCAACCCCACCCCCCTTTCCCTCCGACGGTAGCGTTCTTATCGACGATAGAAGCGCTGCAGTCACGGTGCAGTGTTACATCCACGGATCACTTTCTCACCCCCAGCAAAGGGAGGACATGCTCCTGCCTTCTGCCTATTCAAGTCGCTGCTCGACTCTATCGCAGGCAGCGACCTGCTGCGTGAGTGTGATGAAACACTCCATTCACATCACCAGAGACCAACCCATCACACAACTCAGAAACCAAGAGTACAAGCACGAACAACACACGAGTGTTTATCCTACACTTGTCGAGCAAGTCTGATCGTAAAGAAGCAGAAGCGGAAGCGAAACCTAGTAGGCAGCTCAGCGTACGCTCACTCTCCGGCTTGTAGGTTCCATGACGTAAACGAAGTATTTTATAAACTAAATATCGTCAAATTCAGTCGCCTGCATACCGGGCAAAAACGTGTCAGTAAATAATTACTAAGATAATTAACAGGGAAGTTAAGCGCTGTGTTTCACGAGAAATACTTTTTTCCACGTCATACTCTAAGAGACCACCACTACCACAGTTCAAATCAAACCTGCTATCAACTCTCGTAAAAAGTATTTTTATTTTACTTACTTCAAGAACAGCGTCCAAACTTCATGGCTTTCGAAAACAGAGACGTAAAAGATCATCACCTACATGCAGTGTCGTCCAGTTTCAAATAACTTACTTACACCAACAGCAGTATTCTACAAATATTACTCGTTAAAACAACTGAAATCTTTAAAGAAAAATATGTTGCAGTCTGGAATGAAAATGAGTGTAAGTACATCAAATAACTTCGTATTCACGCAAGGAATGTAGCAATATTCATTTAGAAATATATGTCTCCCTTTACAAATCGAACAAGCTTTAGTGGATTCCACCTCCATTCTGACATTTCTTTTTCTAGTAAATCATTTAAATGTACAAATCTTCTTGTCATTGTTCCGGAAGATCCCAGAGCAGGAATTTCATTTCTTGTGCCTGAATATGACTTTCTTGATTTTTGCTAATCACCCAGGTCTCGCTTACGTAGGGCAGTGTGAGGACTGCAACTGTTTCGAAAAATTCCTGAGACGTGTCAAAGGTTCCACTATAGAAGACAGACTAAAGAATCAAGAGATTACAGAAGCACTAAAAATTTTTGCTGTACGTGATAAAATTTTAGATTGTAGGAGAAAATGGAAGGAACACCTAGAAAATGAAACTCTGCTACCAAATAGAAAAGACAGAAGTTGTAGTAACGTAAGTACAGATCTAATCATTAGCTACCTTCGAATTTCGTGTGCCTTTCCTGTTGTTTCCGGTGAACTCTTATGGACTGTTATAGGACCGTTCGTGTTCATGATATGCATAAACTACTTGTTGAGTAACATCGGTTCTTGCGCAAAACTGTTGACAAACGATGCTTTTGTATAAAGAAAGTTGCAGCACCGATATACTGCGCCGAAATGCAGTAAATGTTGCAGGGGCACAAACGTTTGGACGAACGTTTTATAGCTGACCCTCATCACAAAAAAAGTTACTTTGGAAACCTCTGCTTAAAGATCCACTAATATTTGATTACAGGGTCTGAAACCGGAAACCGTAACGACCTCAAAATATTCAAGAGCATGCATCCTGATCGACCAAAAGTGAAATAACCGATACGCAGCTAGTTCAAGAGAAGCAGGTGCCAGACTGCGATTCATTGGAATTCTATAAAATGTAATTCACGCCCATGGAAGCTATCTCGCGAAACCCTTGTTCGGCCGTTCCTTAAACATTTATCTGCCGTCTGGGACACTTAAACGCATGATTCATATACGAGATGTAGAGGGGTTCAAATGTGTTGACAAGGACGGATGTTCCAACAATTCGTACTTCAAATTCCTCAGTCTTCTCACTGCGAGAGCAGTTATATGTCTATTGTCCTTTTGCCAAATGTTTAACATAGGGTTCCGCCCGAGTAAGAGAGTGAGGGTTCAAATGATTCAAATGGCTCTGAGCACCATGGGACTCAACATCTGAGGTCATCAGACCCCTAGAGCGTAGAACTACTTCAACCTAACTAAGGACATCACACACATCCATGCCCGAGGCAGGATTCGAACCTGTGACCGTAGCGGTCGAGCGTTTCCATACTGAAGTGTCTAGAACCGCTCGGCCACAGCGGTCGGCGAGAGTGAGGGTCTTGGAAACATTGATCATACTGTTGACATAGTAATAAGAGTGACGTTGTGCATCAAGACCTTTACTGTACAAATTACTACATATAGTTTATAATAGTTCCACATAAATCTTCCAAAATAGCCATGACGGAACAACCTAGAATTTAAAATTCATTCGGGGGAAGGGAGGAGGGGGTAGAAGGGTTACCGATAATCGTTGTTCCCGTCCACAGAGAAAATGGAACAGATATGTGAAGTGACACACATCATAATATGGCTTCCAAAGTCTAGGTTAGCGTATGGATTCTGGAAGATCTGCAGTACATCCGTTTACTGTTATCATAAACTTTTCATAGGATATAAAACATTTTAGCAACAAATTTACTTACATATTGGAATTACCCAAAGTCAGAGGGTTCAGATGTGTTGACAAGGAAGAATGTTCCAACAATTCGGACTTCAAACCCCTCACCCATCTCATTGCAAGAGCAATGTAACTTTATTGTCCTTTTGGAAACTAAAGCTTCTTTCTCATACTTCCAAAATATTTGGATGATGCTCATCAGTTACCGTTATGTCTTTGCAATACATCAAATAAGAGGGTGTTTGTTCCTCATTCTGAGAAACGCTTCTCATAAAGATTCTAGCAGATATAGAAGCGATACCACGTGGGATATCACCTACCGTTTTACCACTTGCCACACAGACAGTCAGTTGGATACCGCTTAAAGCAATCCAAACAATTCTGTGAAATTTTATTTTGGATTTGTTTTCTGGATAGCATGGAACGAATCTGACGTCTACCAGAAAGATTTCTCACACAGTGTGTCACATTGTATTTGAAAAATTAACTTTTGTCCTCATATGCCTGTGACGTCAGCTATGTGACCCACCTGCAATCACCGACTTTCTGTGTATTTTGATCTCCCGCCGCAGTTCTGGATCGGCCTTCAATAGGGATACCTTGAAAAGAAATGTGGTCAAGTATCCGTGAAAAAGTGAAGCATGGGTGCAATTGAACTCAACTGTCAATTTCTGCATCGTTGAAAATACAGAAGTAAATTTCTTCTATATCACAAACCGTACGCAATAAAGTAATTTTTACAACTTATCCATTTGAATGACGTACAACGGCCATTTTGAACTGCTGCATAAAGTAAACTACCGAAGACACAAAGAAACTGCTACACCTGCCTAATACTGTGTAGGGCCGCCGCAAGCACGCAGAAGCTAGGCAACACGACGTGGTATGGACTCGACTAATGTCTGAAGTAGTGCTAAAGGGAAATGACACCATTAATCTTGAAGGGCTGTCCATAAATCCGTAAGAGTGCGATGGGTGGAGATCTCTTCTGAACAGCACGTCGAAAGGCATCCTAGATATGCTCAACAATGTTCATGCCTTGGGAGCTCGGTGGCCAGCGGAATTGTTTAAACTCGGTAGAGTGCTCCTGGAGCCACTCTGTAGCAATTCTGGACGTGTAGCGTCGCGTTGTCCTGCTGGAATTGCCCAAGTCCATCGGAATGCACAATGGACATGAATGGATGCACTGGTTGCTTGCGCAAGTAACACCTGTCAGAGTCTTATCTAGACGTATCAGATGTCCCACATCACTCCAGCTGCACACGCCCCACACCAGTACAGAGCCTATACCAGCTTGAACAGTTCCCTGCTACCATCGAGGGTCCGTGGATTCATGAGGCTGTCTCCATATCCGTACACGTCCATCCGCTCGATACTATTTGAAATGAGTGTCGTCTGACCATGCAACATGTCTCCAGTGATCAACAGTCCAATGTCGGTGTTGACAGGCCCAGGCGAGGCATAAAGTTTTCTGTCGTGCAGTCATCAAGGGTACACGAGTGGGCCTTCAGCTCCGAAAGGCCATATCGATGAGGTTTCGTTGAATGGTTCTCTCGCTGACACTTGCTGATGGCCTTTGCATTGAAATCTACAGCAATTTGCGAAAAGGTTGCGCTTCTGTCACGTTGAACGATTCTCTTCAATTTTTTTGCATATCTCTTTATTTGAACATGCATGCCTATATAAGTTTCTTTGGCGCTTCAGTGTAATATGCAGATGAAGTTGATACTCAGTTTACGCAATAGGGCAAACTATTACAAATTAACACAACTACAGTTTCACTTACTTCAACGCCATCTCTAAAAAAGGCTTGGTAACACACTCATTTTCTGTTATTTGATGTTCAATTCGTGGAATGAAGTCGAACGTGGTGGTAGCTTTGTGGCTTTGGTGCAGGATGGCAGGATGTGGGGGACGGTGGCAGTGTTGCAGGCCGGTGGTGGTCCAGGGAAACATGGCTATCAAAGTAACCACTTTATTTTACTCAAACTTTTTTTGCACTCTGCAGATGCAGGGCAGCGACCACAGCCCTCTCGGCAAGTGGGAAGGGAGGGGAGAGGATACTTGGCGCACGGCCATCGAGGTGACAGCTGGTGCCCAATCAACTGGCTGAGACATATGCCCCCAAGCACGATCTGGTACGTGAGTAGGGCGACAATCACATGGGATCAGCGGTGCTCGGATCAGCCGAAATTCTTGGAGCGGTAGCCAACTCATCGGTGGACGGCTGCCTGTGATGTCATGAGATGCGGCAGCGCCCGCTCTGTCAGTGATCGAAGGCGGCCACTGTGCCTGGTTTCGATCCACACCCCCTCGCTCCCCCCACCCCGCCCCCACCCCACCCGGACAGGGCAGGAGTGAGGCTCGCAGACGAAGTGCGCACAGGATAGCGTCGTCGCGCCGTGGCACCAAGTGCGTAAGGTTTACTTAGTGCAGGAAGCAGGTACGGCGGTGGAGGCCAGAGCTCGTGACTGCTGCTGGTGGCTCCTTTCGTCTGCTCGTCCGGTGTAGCGTCCACGTCCAATTAGCACTACTGGGCTATGAATTATTCTGTTACAAAGTGACAGCTGTTTATATACGAGGGCGGTTCAGAAAGTAACCTCTGATTGGTCACAGTGCGGGTTGTTGGGGGAGTAGCGGCGCCATCTGTGCGTTCACGCACTCAACAGGTCAGTCGGCATCAAGCCGTGGTCGAATGAACGTCGTACCTGCGCTAGTTTAGTTTTTGTGGCAGTTTGAAATGTGTGCTGCAATGGAAAACCCCGCCAAATGTGAAGTGCGTGCTGTCATAAGGTTTTTTACAGCCAAAGGATATTCTGCAGCAGCTATTCATCGTGAGCTTTGTGCCGTGTACGGACCAAGAGTTATGAGTGAAGGAGTTGTCCGTGAATGGGTACGTTTATTTAAAAGTGAACGAGAAAACGTTCATGATGAAGAGAGGAGTGGTAGACCATCATTGGTGACTGACGAACTCGTTCAGACAGTTGATGCAAAAGTTCGTGAAAATCGACGTTTCTCAATGTCGGAGATGTCTACTGGTTTTCCACAGATTTCTAAGACTCTCTTGTACGAGATAGTGACAGCAAGATTGGGTTACCGTAAGTTCTGTGCACGATGGGTGCCCAAAATTCTTAACGACCATCACAAAACTCAAAGAATGGCCTCTGCATTAGACTTTCTGTCACGTTATGAGGACGAAGGAGAACAATTGTTAAACAGAATCGTGACCGGTGACGAAACCTGGATTAAGTACGTGAACCCTGAGACAAAAGAACAATCAAAGATGTGGGCACATTCAAATTCGCCTACCAAACCAAGAAAAGCCTCGCAAGATTTTTCTGCCAGAAAACTGATGGCAACGGTGTTTTGGGATGCCAAAGAGGTGTTGTTGGTTGAATTCATGGAAAGTGGTACGACCATTAATCAAGACGTGTACTGTGAAACAATAAAAAAGTTACGACGGGCTATACAGAACAAACGCCGTGGTATGCTGACTTCCGGTATCCTTTTTTTGCACGATAACGCCCGTCCTCACTCTGCTCGCAGAACAACGGCCCTTCTTGAGTCCTTCAAGTGTGACGTTATCAACCATCCACCTTACAGCGCAGACCTGGCGCCAAGTGATTATCACCTCTTCATGCATTTGAAGAAATGGCTCGGGTCACAGCGGTTTGATGACGACGAAGAGCTCAAAGATGCGGTCACAGGCTGGCTCCAGGCACAAGCGGGTGATTTTTATGCAGAAGGAATTTCAAAGCTTGTGAAGAGATACGATAAGTGCCTCAATCGCTATGGAGACTATGTAGAAAAATAGTGCAAAGATGTAGTTGTAAGATGTATATATTAAAATATTTTTATTTAACTTGGTGTATTTTTTTTTAAATCAACCGGAGGTTACTTTCTGAACGGCCCTCGTAGCTTATCAGTGCACTTGTTACACCGATGCGCCATTCCAGTAACGTTCTTTACAACAAAACTCAAATCCGTCTGTGGAGAAATCCCTTTGATCGTACTACAAGAACCTATCTTACCGTTATGCTGTCAGATTTCGTTGAGCCGACCCTAGCCCGTCTCGCAATGGATAGACAGCTCCGTTACTACAGTTGTAGCCCCAACATTACACATTTGCCAGCTGTCAGAGGCTGATTCAATGGTTTCCATCATACTCCCCTAGATTTGGCCATAAAATGTTACTGACGGTAAAAAAAGTGTTACTGTAAGGCACTAGACTTCTGATTTCGTTTTATCGTTCAGAAGTGATTTAGTCTACTGCATGATTCAACAGTCCACTTCAGTAATAATTATGAATTCATGACAACTGCATAACAAAAACAAACACACACACACACACACACACACACACACACACACACACACACACACATTACGGTAACTGCCCCGAGTGAGTCTGGATGCCTCCTGATGGCTTTGCAGGCATATATGAGCGGAACAGAGTTGGAGCAGGAATCATTCTCACTGACAGTCTTACTTTTGGCCATCTTGTAGGATTCCGAAGTGGGGTCAATGACCGCAGACAAAATCTTACATCGACTGCAACCTCTTCAAAACGCGGTTTCCCGGTTAATACGAACGCTTCCCACTATACTGCTTCCCATTACACTGTTTCCCACTGTACTCTCAACACTCATATAAGGCAACATTTAGGGCAGTCGTCTAGCTATCATGTCATCCAGAGGAAACATCATATTACAACTGGAAAAAATTCGCTCCATAGTCTCAAAACTCACTTGACTACAATCCACAAATACCTTTCACAAGTAACGAAAGATGACCCTCACGATACTTTGCAGACTGAAAAATTTGCAGACTACAGATCAAACATACTGTACATACAGATCAGATGCCCTTATTTTTCTAATTACTCGTGACACAATCTGACATCACAAGAGGAAAATACCCCGTGGAGCTTAAGAGGTGCGTAATCATTCTAACTGCTGTTCTACCTGAAATGCAAAAATCCACTGACATTAACGGTTTTGACGGAGGACTGATTGTTATGGCCTGGCATCTGCTAAAATGCATCTCCGAAACAGTGAAGCTTCTCGGCTATTCATGTGCTACTGTTGTCAGAATCTATGGAAATTTGTTGAAGGCTGGTGAAACAACAAGAGGGAGAAAAGGTGTTGTATGTTCACAACTCACCAAGGAACGCAGATGTTGTCCGCCGTCAAAAGCAGGATAAGCTGTGATCTGTTCCATAATAACTGACGACAGTGTACAATGCTGGTGTATGCGCATGTGTTTCAGAGCACATCCTTCAATGCACGTTCTCTAAAGCGGTAGGGAACTGGTATGTTGAGTGGTAAGGTACTGGTCCAATGAAAACATATAAAACTTTAACAATTTATTAACATCGATACTCATCAAATAAAAAATTAGTAAACGATCTGGAAGCTTTTGTGGTTCTCTAGAAAGTGCCTTGGAATCCAGAATAAATAAATTTATATTACAATTCTCCACCAAGAATGTAGTTTCGAAAGACAAATGGTTACTGTTCTTTTAGCACCACAGACTAATATAAACTTAATCACAACTTGGAACATCTCAAAGCAATATTAAAATACGTAGAATTCCAAAACTTTGAAAAGGCCAAGGCCTTCTGGCACAGTATTTATGGCCAGCTGCCAATTATAAATTTACAGTAATTTGGTCGAAAAATTGGTTCAAATGGCTCTGAGCACTCTGGTACTCAACTTCTGAGGTCATCAGTCCCCTAGAACTTACATCTACTTAAACCTAACCAACCTAAGGACATCACACACATACATGCCCGAGGCAGGATTCGAACCTGCGACCGTAGACTAGAACCGCTCGGCTAATTCGGGCGGCTAATTTGGTCGCCTCAAAATTGTACTTAATATACACAGAATGCCAAATTGGAATATAAACAAGAGGCCCGCCAAGGAGAAGAAAAATAATTTAAAGTCAGAATTCGCTGACAACGGTGAGTTACAGGTTCCAGACTGAAAACCACCTCATGACGCACTTACTAGCAAAGACTTATTTTAGTTTCTTTAATCAAAAGAAACCGCCATCAACGGGCATGTACAATTAGGTTTAGAACAAGCGACTTCGCCGGCCGGAGTGGCCGAGCGGTTCTAGGCGCTACAGTCGGGAACCGCGCGACCGCTACGGTCACAGGTTCGAATCCTGCCTCGGGCATGTATGTGTGTGATGTCCTTAGGTTAGTTAGGTTTAAGTACATGTAAGTTCCAGGGGACTGATGACCTCAGAATTTGAGTCCCATAGTGCTCAGAGCCATTTGAAGCATTTGAACCAAGCGACTTCGAGCAACAATAAGAAAACAAAGGATCAGCAAATAAATGCCACTGATGGGACATGGCAAGTTAGATATTTAACTAAAACACCTACCGGTAATAAATTTCGTATCAGGTAAAACGTTTTGCGGCAACAACCATGATAATTTTTTTAAAAATAAAAGAAATACTTGATAATCAGTTTTTAATAGAGATTGACAGTTAACGTTGCTGATCGTCCAGAAACGGTAGTTAGAAATCCTTATATTAACTTTCGTCCACTGGGACAGCAGAGGGAAGTAGAACAATAGACAACAACAGAAAACGGTGGCAGTATCACAAAGGGTCGAGACCATCCAAAGTGTGGCTCAAGCGTTTAAAAATTACAATAGAATCACTTGAATTTAATTAGCTAGCCAATTGCTTTATTAAAAGCCAATGCATTCAGAAATCAAATAATATGTCAAGGTGCCCCTTGGTTTGAATAGTTGTCAATTAAGGCACATGATGGCAAAAATATAGGACTTTACAGTGAGGCTCCCTTCCAGGTATATGCACCACGTATAGACAGTAACAATTACAATATGATGACTGGGTGTTGTGTGATGTCCTTAGGTTAGTTAGGTTTAAGTAGTTCTAAGTTCTAGGGGACTGATGGCCATAGCTGTTAAGTCCCATAGTGCTCAGAGCCAATTATAATAATAATCATCCCATACTCCTCTGTAACACAAGAAATTGTATTAAAAAGTTCCTACTAAAAAACACACAAACATACCTTAATTTGACAGCATATAGAAGGACATACATGCAGACCAGTAAGGAAGTTTCGAAACCAATCTCTTAAGTGCACATCTGCCCAATAATGTAACACATAACATTCGAAGCTTGTGTAGCACCAACGGGCTGTGCACTTTCAATAAGTATGGTAACTGTTCACCTGGTGCAGATATTATGAAAAAATAAGCAAATAACATACATAAGCAGGAATTCATGATACATGCTCAAAATGACCCAAAAAGGCTAACACAATCAATTTACGACCGCTCTCACCTGGTTGTATGACAAGCACAGATAACGCAATGTGTGACAGATACAATGGTGGGGCTCAGTACACCTGTTCAACAAGCCCAGATCACTGCCCAAATGGAGGCAGAGGCTCACCATAAGAATTCCAACAGTTTTCAGGCGAGTATACGTCCCAGGCCAGATTCCCATCCATCAAATGGTTGAGTGACTAATGGCTCGAATTCAGAGAGACATCTCAGCACCAACAGTTCTGAAGCCATGCTGCCCTTCTGCCCCGATGATCAGCCAGCTGTGAAGGTACACACATCCGCAGAAACAGCGAACCCGAAACAGCCCACTGCGCCTCTAACAAGCCAATACACAACGTACATCGTGCACGCCCATATACCACCGCAGATAGTCGCATATCTGCCCCCTTGCAGTGTGTCCACTGGTTACCCAGCAACTGGGCAAATATATTCCTGCAGAGTGGCTGCTATCGATATCGCACGTCCACAGTTCAGATACGGCTCGCTCTCGGCTCACTATTAGAGCTCTTCAGCAGACGACCACTACCTGTTCTCTTGCTGATACAGCAGCATTGTTAGTTACTATAGCAGTGTGGTCGGGATCACTGAGATGGCCTGTGGATCAATGGAAGTATGTCTCCTGCCGGATGAATCGCGTTTCTCGCTACACCGAGTCGATAAGCCATCATCCATGGAAGGAACACATAGAAAATGTTGTGGGGAAGGCTAACTAAAGGCTGCGTTTTATTGTCAGAAACTGTAAGGGATCTGCTAAGGATACTGCCTACACTATGCTTGTCCATCCTCTTTTAGAATACTGCTGCGCGGTGTGGGATCCTTACCAGATAGGACTGACGGAGTACACCGAAAAATTTCAAAGAAGTGCAGCATGTTTTGCATTATCGCGAAATATGGGAGAGAGTGTCACTGAAATGATACAGGATTTGGGCTGGACATCATTAAAGGACAATTTCGTTGAGACGGAATCTTCTCACGAAATTCCAATCACCAACTTTCTCCTCCGAATGCGAAAATATTTTGTTGACACCGACCTACGTAGGAGAAACGATCACCACGATAAAATAAGGGAAATCAGAACTAGTACGGAAAGATATAGGTGTTCGTTCTTTCCGCGCGCTATACGAGGTTGGAATAATAGAGAAATGTGAACGTGGTTTCTATGAACCCTCTGCCAGGCACTTAAATGTGATTTGCAGAGTATCCATGTAGATGTAGATGTAGATCCAGGCCAACAGCTGCTCGAAATATGCAGCATGACACGGATGCAGGCCAGTGGGACGGTATTACGCTATGGCTAACATTATTGGGGCTTCCATGGTACCTTTGGCAGTAACTGAAGGTACCACCATAGCTGTGCATTAAATTAAATTTATTGCGGACCACCTGTATCACTTCATGCATAATGAGTTCCCTGACAGCTACGGCATATTTCAGCAGGATAACTCTCCCAGTGACAAGGGCAGAATCGTGGTACAGTAGTTTGAGAGGTATGATAGTGAACTCACAATGACGTTATCACAATCAAATTCGTCTGGTCTGAACGCAAAATAATTATAGGCCGCTATTGGTCATCTGCTTCGTGCCCAAGTATCCCAGCCCGTAATTTACTGGAACTGTGTTTTCGATGCCACCTACCTCCAGAAACCTATCGAGGACTTGCCGAAAACTTGACGCACAGAATCGCTGCTGCATTGTATTGCATTGCAAAGGTGGAGCAACACGCTATTAAGCGATCGATCACAAAGTTTAGGTTCGTTAGAGTAAGCTGCCCATAGTGGCAGCGGTGGCGGCGATGTCACCCAAATCGGTGCCATTGTAGACCACTAACATTTTAGTGGCTGTGTGACATCAGAATTGAAATACGTTATGACTATAGTCTGTCATCTGGCAGCTATTGTTTTGAGAACACGCATATAACCACTAGTGTGTGAAGCTGCTAACCAGATGGTCAGTAGAAACTGTTACACAAGTTTTCTATTCGTCAAGGAATATGAGCGCCATGTTTACAAGGTAGCGACGTCTGAATCCATAATCAGTCTTACAAGATGATGATATTACCCTTTTCAATTAATTATGATTTAATTTACTTGTCCTCACAAGGATAAACTTGCAATGACATTTCTGTTTTTCAGCCGAGGTCATTTATAAAATATACAAGCATACTTGAAAAAAATTAAAATGATACAACTGTCATAAAAGTGTACGTCTTTAAAAGTAGTAAAGAAAAAGACGGTTTTAGAGTTACACGTTAAATAAAAGATTATAAATACCTGACATTGTCTCCTGGGGGGGTGATCAGGAATATACTGTAAAGGAAGCTTCTAATATGACGATTTTATTGCCTTGGTACGCTGGATCACCGGGTTCGGCAGGGCTAAGCTGCCATCTTCACATCCTCAGTGTACAGGTTATGAAATCACGCTGTGCGATAAACTGCACATTTGTGTGTGTGCGATCGTAACGGAGTGTGAATTATATATTACCTTGACATAATTTGTTACAATAAATATATAAATTATAATATGTAGGAACTTATATATTTACAGCAAAAATTTATGTAAAGGTAATTTTATAGTTCTTATTTCAAATCCACAGTCCGTTACGATAGTACAAAAACAAACATACGGTTTAGAGCACTGCGTAATTCATAGCTTGTACACTTTGCCCTGTCGAAACTAGTGATCCAGTGTATCTACGAGAGCTATTCGGAAAGTAAGGCTCCACTGGGCGCGAAATGGTTATCACATTGAAAATCCGACGAAGTTTCACACAAATGTGTTGGGTAGTGTCTCAATTATGATCGTCGATCGCGTCACTTCGCTCTTTTCAGTTATGAGCGTACAGCGGCAACATAAAGATGCCTAGGAAATAGTGTGTCCCGCCAAGTATGAGGGCCTGGTAATAAATTTCACCAGATGTCATGCAGCCCATATAACGCACTGTACCTGTCAGTTCTTGGCCGCACTCTTAGGAGCAGTGAAGATGCTCCTACGGCGTTTTCGGTGAGAAGTGTTTGATCACCCACAATACAGCCTTTAATTGGCTCCCCTTGAGTTTCATCTTTGCTTAGATGAACCGTTGGCTACGGAGACAACATTTTGGCACAGACAACGAGCGACAGACCAACGTAAAGAATTAGTGGAATGCACTGGCGGCTGCCGTCTATGACGAGGGTATTGGAAAGTTGGTACAACACTACGACAAATGTCTCAGTCTGTGCCGCGATTATGTAGAGAAGTAATTGGATACTGTAGACAAGTGGTGCAAGTAAAACATTTTTGATTTTGACAGTGATTTCCATTTCGCGACCGATCAGATCTTTCTTGCCGAATAGCCCTCGTACATGCTAAGAAGGCGATATAAACTTCATATCTGTAGCTTTTTTTATATTACATAAAAGATCTTCGTCTTTTAAAATATAACAATTGATGATAGTTTTTATAATAAAAACCGAAAACTTTGCGCGACTGGATTGCAAAATGTTGTATGAAGTGAACAGTATGAGAGAAGGGGTTCGTGGGAGAGTTTCTTTGAGAAATTCGTGGGTTAGAAGAGATGGGATAAGAGGACACTGAACCAAGTTATTAGGAAACAGAAAAAATATTGTGGAGGATTAACAAAGCATATAGGGAATGAAATATATTCTTAGTGTTGTGTTTCGTGATCAGAAATGAGCAGATTGTTAAAGTTTCATCGAGATATGATGTAGAGTATGGGTGAGTTGGAACAATGTATCGGTAAAAGTGTGGCAGAGTACGAAGGTTAACAATCAGGGATGAAATAATGTGGAGGCTGGTGTAAGTTAGCGAAAGGGTAGGATATCTGAAAATTTTAAACATGGGAGAGGAGAATGGGATATCTGAAAATTTTAAACGTGGGAGAGGAGAGTGGGAAAGTAAATAAGTTCATACAGTATGCGAGTGCTGACATCTGCTCGAATACGGAGAATAAGGCGGAGTGAATGGCGTTCGAGAACTGGAAGGAATGGTAAATTATTGGGGGTGAGAAGTACAGGTGACTTTGGCATCAGAGAGAAGAGGTCGGATTAAGGCTTTGCAAATGTCGAGTGTGGTGCAGCGATGTAATATTTGGCCCGTTAGTAGTCTATTGTGCGATTTTTTAATGTATGTTAGAGCCGTCTTCCTTATTAGTTTTCAGTTCAGCTTTAGTCAGAGGTATTATAGCGCGATGATTATTTACTTGTGCAGGAAGTGCAGGAAATGTTTATCAAAAAGATTATATTAAACTCACGTTTGGGTGTCCGAAACCCTTCGGATAGGAACCAGGTGCAGCAGGTGGCTGGTCCATATGCTTGGAGACAGGTTGCAAAGATAAGTTGGAAACGCATCTAGGACGCGGTAGCTGGCTGACCCGCATATGAATTAGTCGCAGCGTCGATATGAGAAGCGTGGAAAGATTTACGGGCGCCGATCCCCGGCGGCGACAGCTGCAGTGCGGCGGAGATAGCTGGTGCCAGAAAGCGCCATCCAACAGCCATCGGTTCCCCATTCTGTCCGCGTTACCGATCAACCACGTCGCCAGAGGCGTCGGCTGTTTTGAAAACTTTTATTTCACAAAACCAATACTTTGTTTTTTGTTAACCGTATGTCTTACCAGTAGTCAATCCTTTCGAGTCACCAAAATTGCTCTCCTTTCCAAAATTAGTCAAAGTCGTTTTTGGAATGCTACTTAAAGACCAATTTCTGTTAAATGTACGTGTATTTTTAAACAACATTATGAATGTGAAATAAAAAATCCTGAATTTGAAGTTCTATTCTGCCGGCAAAATTTTTGTTGTCTACGGATCTACAGCTTCACACGGTAGAAATTATCCGATTTTTTTTTTTCATCAGTCTACTGACTAGTTTGATGCGGCCCGCCACGAATTCCTTTCCTGTGCTAACCTCTTCATCTCAGAGTAGCACTTGCAACATACGTCCTCAATTATTTGCTTGACGTATTCCAATCTCTGTCTTCCTCTGCAGTTTTTGCCCCCTACAGCTCCCTCTAGTACCATGGAAGTCATTCCCTCATGTCTTAGCAGATGTCCTATCATCCTGTCCCTTCTCCTTATCAGTGTTTTCCACATATTCCTTTCCTCTCCGATTCTGCGTAGAACCTCCTCATTCCTTACCTTATCAGTCCACCTAATTTTCAACATTCGTCTATAGCACCACATCTCAAATGCTTCGATTCTCTTCTGTTCCGGTTTTCCCAGAGTCCATGTTTCACTACCATACAATGCTGTACTCCAGTCGTACATCCTCAGAAATTTCTTCCTCAAATTAAGGCCGGTATTTGATATTAGTAGACTTCTCTTGGCGAGAAATGCCTTTTTTGCCATAGCGAGTCTGCTTTTGATGTCCTCCTTGCTCCGTCCGTCATTGGTTATTTTACTGGCTAGGTAGCAGAATTCCTTAATTTCTTTGACTTCGTGACCATCAATCCTGATGTTAAGTTTCTCGCTGTGCTCATTTCTACTACATCTCATTACCTTCGTCTTTCTCCGATTTACTCTCAAACCATACTGTGTACTCATTAGACTGTTCATTCCGTTCAGCGGATCATTTAATTCTTCTTCACTTTCACTCAGGATAGCAATGTCATCAGCGAATCGTATCATTGATATCCTTTCACCTTGTATTTTAATTTCACTCCTGAACCTTTCTTTTATTTCCATCATTGCTTCCTCGATGTACAGATTGAAGAGTAGGGGCGAAATGCTACAGCCTTGTCTTACACCCTTCTTAATACGAGCACTTCACTCTTGATCGTCCACTCTTATTATTCCCTCTTGGTTGTTGTACATATTGTATATGACCCGTCTCTCCCTATAGCGTACCCCTACTTTTTTCAGAATCTCGAACAGCTTGCACCATTTTGCGTATTGATTCTTCCTGACTAATGTCTTGAACTTCAGCCTACTCTTCATCACTACAATATTGTGATCTGTGTCTATATCTGCTCCTGGGTACGCCTTACAATCCAGTATCTGATTTCGGAATCTCTGTCTGACCATGATGTAATCTAATTGAAATCTTCCCGTATCTCCGGCCTTTTCCAAGTATACCTCCTCCTCTTGTGATTCTTGAACAGGGTATTCGCTATCACTAGCTGAAACTTGTTACAGAACTCAATTAGTCTTTCTCCTCTTTCATTTCTTGTCCCAAGCCCATACTCTCCTATAACGTTTTCTTCTACTCCTTCCCCTACAACTGCATTCCAGTCGCCCATGACTATTAGATGTCCGCAGCTCGTGGTCGTGCGGTAGCGTTCTCGCTTCCCACGCCCAGGTTCCCGGGTTCGATTCCCGGCGGGATCAGGGATTTTCTCTGCTTGGTGACGACTGGGTGTTGTGTGATGTCCTTAGGTTAGTTAGGTTTAAGTAGTTCTAAGTTCTAGGGGACTGATGACCACAGATGTTAAGTCCCATAGTGCTCAGAGCCATTTCAACTATTAGATTTTCGTCCCCCTTTACATACTGCATTACCGTTTCAATATCCTTATACACTTTCTCTATCTGGTTATCTTCAGCTTGCGACGTCGGCATGTATACCTGAACTATCGTTGTCGGTGTTGGTCTGCTGTCGATTCTGATTAGAACAACCCGGTCACTGAACTGTTCACAGTAACACACCCTCTGCCCTACCTTCCTATTCATAACGAATCCTACACCTGTTATACCATTTTCTGCTGCTGTTGATATTACCCGATAATCATCTGACCTTCCACTTCACTTCACTGACCCCTACTATATCTAGATTGAGCCTTTGCATTTCCCTTTCCAGATTTTCTAGTTTCCCTACCACGTTCAAGCTTCTGACATTCCACGCCCCGACTCGTAGAACGTTATCCTTTCGTTGATTATTCAATCTTTTTCTCATGGTATCCTCCCCTTGGCAGTCCCCTGCCGGAGATCCGAATGGGGGACTATTCGGCAATCTTTTACCAATGGAGAGATCATCATGACACTTCTTCAATTACAGGCCACATGTCCTGTGGATACACGTTACGTGTCTTTAATGCAGTGGTTTCCATTGCCTTCTGCATCCTCATGTCGTTGATCATTGCTGATTCTTCCGCCTTTAGGGGCAATTTCCCACCTCTAGGACAAGAGAGTGCCCTGAACCTCTATCCGCTCCTCCGCCCTCTTTGACGAGGCCGTTGGCAGAATGAGGCTGACTCCTTATGCCGGAAGTCTTCGGCCGCCAATGCTGATTATTTTTCAAAATTTAGGCAGTGGCGGGGATCGAACACGGGACCGAAGGCGTTTTTGATTATGAATCAAAGACACTACCCCTAGACCACGGGTACAACCTTATCGTATATATCAATCTGCCAGGACGTTTCAGCTTTATCCGATATATCAAGCTGAAACGTCCTGGCAGATTGAGTGCCGGACCGGACCTCGAACCCAGAGCCCTTGCTGCAAAGGTTTCAAGTCCGAATTTCGGTCCAGTACACAGCTTTGATGGGCCAGTAACTGTCATACATTATGCGATTAAAAGTATCCGGACACCCCCAAAAACATACGTTGTTCATATTAGGTGCATTGCGTTGCCACCTACTGCCAGGTACTCCATATCAGCGACCTCAGTAATAATTAGACATCGTGAGAGAGCAGACTGGGGCGCTCCGTGGGACTCACGGACTTCGAAAGTGGTCAGAGGTGACTGGGTGTCACATCATACGTCTGTACGCGAGATTTCCACACTCCTAAACATCCCTGGGTCCACTGTTTCCCATGTGATAGTGAAGTGGAAACGTGAACGGAAACATACAGCACAAAAGCGTACAGACCGACTTCGTCTGTTGACTGACAGAGAACGCCGACAGTTGAAGAGGATCGTAATGTGTAATAGACAGACATCTATCCAGACCATCACACTGGATCCACTGCAAGTATTATGACAGACGGGAGGTGAGAAAACTTGGATTTCATAGTCGAGCGGCTGCTCATCACGCCGGTAAGTGCCTCGCTTGGTGTAAGGAGCGTATACATTGAACAACGGGAAAACTTTGTGTGGAGTGACGAATCACGGTGCACAATGTGGCGATCCGATGGCAGGGTGCGGGTATGGCGAATGCCCGGTGAACGTTATCTGCCAGCGTGTGGAGTGCCAACAGTAAAATGCGGAGGCAGTGGTGTTATGGTGAGGTCGCGTTTTTCATGGAGGGGGCTTGCAACCATTGTTGTTTTGAGTGGCACTATCACAGCACAGACCTACATTGATGTTTAAGCACCTTCTTGCTTCCCACTGTTGAAGAGCAAATTTTGGGATGGCAATTGCATCTTTCAACACGATCGAGCACCTGTTCATAATGCACGGCCTGTGGCGGAGTGGTTACACGACAACAGCATCCCTGTAATGGAATGGCCCGCACAGTCCTCACCTGAATCCTACAGAACACCTTTGGGATGTTTTTGAAGGCCGGCTTCGTGCTAGGCCTCACCGACCGACATCGGTACCTCTCCTCAATGAAGCACTCCATGAAGAATAGGCTGTCATTCCTCAAGAAACCATCCAGCACCTGATTGAACGTATGCCTGCGAGAGTGGAAGCTGTCATCAAGGCTAAGGGTGGACCAGGACCATATTGAATTCCAGCATTATTGATGGGGGCTGCCACGAATTTGTAAGCAATTTTCAACCATCTGTCCGGATACTTTTCATCACATAGTGTATCAGCTCATACTCCGCTAAAGAGTGAAATTTATTGCTGGAAACAGTCTCTTGGGCTGCGGCTAAACAATCGCTCTGTAATATCCTTTCTTCCAGACGTGCCAGTTCCACAAAGTATGTAGAAGAAGTTTTGTGAAGTTTGGAAGACGGGAAATGAAGTACTGGCTGAAGTGAAGCTCTGCGGACGAGTCGCGAGTCGTGCCTGGGTAGTTCAGTCGGCAGAGCACTTGCCCTCGTAAAGCAAAGGTCCCAAATTCGAGTCCTGGTCCGTCTCGCAGTTTCTACCTGCCATGAGATTTCAAATAAGCACACACTCCGCTGCAGAGTGAAAGACTCATTCTGGAGAATTTATTCGTTCTCGATCTCTTTAGTTAACTTCGTATGGCTATTTTAGTATGTTATAATATTTTTTTTATATTCTTGTTATTTCGACTAGTTTAGTATTGCTGTATTCTGGTACAGACGATGTACTTCCCAGTCATAATATGTGAAAACACTGTAATATTTGCTGATAATGTCACAACAGATGTTCTCTTAGCGAAAATACATTGTGATAAAAATGGTAAGTGTTGTCAGATCATGATAGACAAAATACAAGAATTGTGAAACAATCAGGGACTGTTTTCGCATCATGATGGACAAATACAAACCTAGCAAGAAATCAAAGTAGAGAGAAGTGCTGTGGCACTAAATTAAAGATCCGCGTGTGATAGAGTCTTAAACAAATGGCTCGAAAATTCCCACGTGACTAAAAATTTACAATTCAGTCGAAATTTTTTGAGAAACTTGATTCATTTTAGCCATTAAATTTCGGGCATTCAACAGTGCAATGTCCTTCTATTGCATTATATTTTAGCCACAGAAACATTGGTGGAGGTGTGGAAATTTTCATAGCTCCAAAATTTGATGGATGAGAAATATAACATTCTCGTAAATTCCTTCTCCATTTACTTTGGAAACGATTTCCTGTGAAAATAAAGTTAAGCGTAATGTTAATAAGCTATCTGAGAGACAACTAACGTCATAAGAGTGCCATGTGTTGGGTCTGTAAAATACCATTTGCAGCAATCCGCTGTGGATGATACCCCCGAGTTCTGCCAGAACATCATCGCAGTGGATTTCATGGAAAATTAAAGGAAAGTTGTGATCCTTCAGCGTAATTTTATATGAACTTTAAGAAGAAAATATTTATGATCTCTTATAATATCGAGACAGCGTTAAACACAGTTTGAGCAGATAAAGCTTTGTTCAGCGTGTTCTGCGTGTTTTCTGTAAATATTGCGTTGGTGCGTAATTTCGTAGCGTTTTTGTCTTGGATGTTGGTATTCTTTCTGCTATGGGTTTATTTGAAACTCAAATTTTTTATTTGCCTTCCACTGTAACTATTTGAGTTTACATATTGTCGTTTTATCATTTGGAGACTGTGAGTGGGACTATGGACGCTAGAAAATGGAGTGTGAAGTGGAGAAATCGGAACATATCCGACGTATTCTTCTGTTTCAGATCAATAGAGGGGCGACAGCAGCAGAGGCAACCAGAAACATTTGCGACTCGCATGGCGATGATGCCACTGGACAGAGCACGGCAAGAAAATAGTTTCCTCGTTTTAAGCAAGATTGTTTTGAAATTAGTCACTCTCCACGTTCTGGAAGACGTTCAGGGTTTGACGAAAATCGTTTTAACGTATTAATCTACAATAATCCACTTCAGTTTACTCGGGAAATGGCAAATGTGATGAACTCTGATCGTTCCATCATCGTGCGACATTTGCACGCAGTGGGAGAGGTTCAAAAATCAGGTGCATGGATTTCACACACTCTAAGCCAACATCACAAAACTCAGCGGGTGGCCATGTGTGCATCTCTGTATGGTCGTCATCAACTGGCTCGTGAACAACTCCGACCATTCCTATTCTGTATCGTTACTGGTGACGAGAAATAGCGTCTTTACGATAATATAAGGAAAAGAAAGGAATGGCTGAGTCCAAAAACTTCCCGTACAAATTCCTGCGGCCGTCAACAAAAGGTAATGTTATGCATTTGGTGGAACTACGAACTGCTTCACCGAAGTGCAATCATCACTGCTGACATTTATTGTCAACAACTGAGACGTCATCCAAGAATAACGACCAGGAACACGGGTGATGCTGCTCCACGACACTGTCCGTCAGCTTTCTTCTAGACTAACGAAAAACACTGTACTATTTTATATTCCGGAAACCGCAGCTGTTGAAAGGCATGACTTTAGGAAGAGCTCCGCTAACAGCTGGTAAAATTGCTGTTTACTGAAACACAGCTGGTTTCACGGCTTAAAGCATACCTATCGCTCCTACTCAAAATTTGTTATTCAGAGAACAGTAAATTTTGAGTAGGAGCGAAGGGTACACCTTCGATATTTTAACGTTATTGAAGCTAAAGATGCGCCTTTAAGCCGTGAAACCTATTGTGTTTTAATACACAACAATTTTGTCATCTGTCAGAGGAGTTCTTCCTAATATCACACAATACAGGAGTTGGAGTTGTGTTAGGAAGCCATTCCGCTCCCACTTTATTCGCCTGATCTTGCTCCCTCGTAATTTCGCGACAATGATATGTTGAAGCGAAAAGCGATTGGCATCCCTGCATACGCCTGTTTTTTATGTGTAACTGCCAGAAGTATCATTGTTGTATGTCTGTTAGTTATTGTTCAGAGCTGTAATGAGTAGAGCGTTGTGTCGCACAGTTCGCGAATTTCGAGATGACAGAGAGCAAGGCGTCTGCATTAAATTTTGCGTGAAACTCAAGAAAACGTTTACAGAGACACATCAAATGATGCACGAAGCCTCGGTGGTTAATACATAATCCGTAACAGTATTTACAAATGGTTCACGCGGTTAAAAAAAAAAAAGCGAAGGAAGTTAAAGGTGGCCCATGTTCTGGACGTTCTTCGACGCTGATATCAGAACGTCAACGAAATTGTGGGTGCCAGTCGAAGACTGACTGTCCTCGAGATTGCAGAAGAATTTAACATATCAGTTGGATCATGTCATGAAACCCTGACACAGGATCATGGAACGCATCGTGTCTCCGCCAAGTTCGTCCCATGGCTCATGAGTCAAGACCAGAAAGACCTTCGCCTCGCAACCTGTGCTTTTGGATCGCGCAAATGAGGATAAGATGAAACTTCCCGGTAGATTGTATTCCGGACCGAGACTCGAACTCGGGTCCTTTGCCTTTGGTGGAGCATTTGCCCTCGAAACGCTAAGGACCCGAGTTCAAGTCTCAGTCCGGCACACAGTTTTAATCTACCAGGAAGTTTCATATCAGTGCACACTCCGCTGCAGAGTGAAAATTTCATTCGAGAATAAGATGTTCCTTACGAGAATCATAACTGGTGATGAGACGTGGGTCTATGGTTATAATGTTAAGAAAATGGTTCAATCTTCACAATGGGTCGGGAAAGGTTCTCCAAGACTAAAAAAGCTCGGCAGGTCAGGTGAAATATCGAAGAGATGCTGACAGTTTTATTTGACCTTGAAGGACTAGATCATCATGCATTCGTGCCATAGGGACAAACTGTTAATCGAAGGTACTATCGGGACGTGTTACGACGCCTGCGAGAAAATGTGAGACGGAAACGGCCTGAAATGTGGCGAGACAATTCACGGCTCTTGCATCACGATAACGCACCCGCGCATTCATTCCTGTTGGTGGGTGACTACTGCACAAAAAATGAAATCACTGTGCTGCGTCATCCTCCGTACTCTACAGACCTGGCCCCTGCGGTCTTTTATTATATCTAAAGTTGAAAACACCGCTGAAAGGAAATAATAGATGAGAGAAAAGAAAATTGGCAGACGGCGCTTCACACGATGCAGCAAGAGGCGTCGAAAGACTGTTTCCGGAAGTGGAAACGACGTTGGGAGCGGTGTATCAATTGCAGAAAAGTGTATTTCGGAGGAGACTATGCACAATAAGTAAAAGGTAAGCATAGAAAAGTTTTGTAGACAAAGTTTCGGAATTTTCTGAACAGCCCTCGTACACAGACAGGCAAAAGACTTGGTGGAAGTACACTGAAGGTTTATAGTGAATAACAGATCCTAGTATGACCGTGCCGGCCGCGGTGGTCTAGCGGTTCTGGCGCTGCAGTCCAGAACCGCGGGACTGCTACGGTCGCAGGTTCGAATCCTGCCTCGGGCATGGGTGTGTGTGATGTCCTTAGGTTAGTTAGGTTTAAGTAGTTCTAAGTTCTAGGGGACTTATGACCTAAGATGTTGAGTCCCATAGTGCACAGAGCCATTTGAACCATTTGAACCCAGTATGACCGTACTGAGTACAGAGATAGTGACAGGCCAGAAAGCGTTGCCCCCTGGTTGCACTGGGTGACTCCTAATGTTGGCCGTTCCTTTCTTATTGCTGATTCATTTCCACGATGGTGAAGGTGGAGGAGAGTTGCAGCAGAGTATGTCCAATCTTCAAGCCAAGCATTTATTTTAATTCAATGTAGTTAAATAGAAAATATCGAATATACAGATAATAGTATCATAACAACAACCTGGATAACCACGATAATTTTGTGTTACACAACTGAAAAACGTAAATGTCAAGGAAAACCAACACAGTTGCGTTTTAGGTACGTTTAATACGGCACAATTTGGTTCGTTCTCCACGAACGTGTTTAGGTGCACCGAAAGTTCACCACAGTCTTCATATCTAATTCTCACAAAGTGGCAGAAATGGGCCTGTATCATGATGCAAAATATCTACGCGGTCTGCATAGCGCCCGCCGTAAGTCACATTCTGTATACATTACGTATGGCAATGAGTTTTTTTTTTTTTTTTTTTTTTTTTTTTTAGTTATGATACCGACATATTTCTTTCACTTTCTGAGAAATAGCTACGAAAACAGTTGATGAACTTTTGATGTCACTTGAAGGTCGTTTATAACGAAACCGCTTCTGCAGAAATAAATATGTATGAAATACAGTCAATAAAATTCTTATGGGTTTGTGACCACATTGACAGCTATAAAATTCCGACGTTTCGGCGACTATTGCAAGACGCCTTACTCATGGTTTATTGCTAACACACCCTGAGAAAGGCGTCTTGCAATAGTAGCCGAAACGTCGGAATATTACAGTTGACAATGTGGTCACAAACCCAGAAGAATTTTATATACTGTGCCAATAACCATGGAAACCTACTTTTACATGTATGAAATACAGTTTTAGGAGGTTTTCATTATTATTTATATTATTAAAACATACGAATTCCAAAGTAAGCGTTGAGGTGTTGGCGTTGTGATGGTGTAGTGTCTGTTACCTGTAAAACAGATACAGAGGCAAATAGGTGGATGGAACTGGGCCATGAGATCAGAAGGAAAGTCGGAAAGGGATGTGGAGTGGGAATTTGATGTTGGGAAGTATAGATTGGGGACAACAGTTTCCCTAATGAGCGTTGCAAGGGTTGCAAGAGTTGACTGTACGCGTCATGGGCATGGAAGAAGCCGGCCGTAGTGGCCGAGCGGTTCTAGGTGCTACAGTCCGGAGCCGCGCGACCGCTACGGTCGCAGGTTCGAACCCTGCCTCGGGCATGAATGTGTGTGATGTCCTTAGGTTACTTAGGTTTAAGCAGTTCTAAGTTCTAGGGGACTGATGACCTCAGAAGTTAAGTCCCATAGTGCTCAGAGCCATTTGAACTATTTTTATTTGGGCTGGAAGAAGTAACGTAGATGATGCTTCGTATGATTGGTCAGGAGTTGAAACACATAAGGGCATTTGGGCAGAAGCAAGCGAAGTCAGATTCCGGAAGAATCTGGTTGTGGCACTGAGATGAAATAGCGAAACCAGGGCCATTTGTAAATTATAAAGGGTCACTATAAGGAATAAAGTATTCTGGGGGACACGCGTGACAAAGCAGATTACATGTTTAGTGGTGAATGACTCAGGGAATTTGCTATAATGATGTGTCGATCGGGAAGATGAAAACAGTCATTTCAGATTTTGTTGAAGAGTTCTTTTACCGTTCTCTCTTAGGACTAAATCGGGTGGGTTAGATTACAGATATATCATTGGAAGCGGGGGGACAAATTGGTTTGATGCGCGCTTGCGTCCGCCTTCATTTATGTCAATGGGTAAGTGTGATGTACACAATTTTTGGAGCAGTCGGTATTCCCCCTTTCATAGCTTTTTTTATTTTATTTTTATGAGAGCATGTTCCGAGCACGCATGCACCATTTAGAAACAGAAAATGAGTTTCTATCTGCTGTTAAAATTTTTAACAGTAACATATCAGTTACACTTCTACTTTCAGCACATCACATATTAGTGTTGTTGCGACTCCGTTGTACAATGTGTTGACCAACGTAGTTTCTGAATTTCGGAAAGCTAAACATGCATTCCCACGCCTAGTAACCAAAATACGTGCTTCTTATAAATGAGAACAGGTGTGCGATCCAATTGAAGGTTTCTAAGTAAAACCACCTTCTACGTCAATCACAATAGGTAGGGTATATGGGGGGGGGGGGGGGGGGGGGGGGATGAAGGAGGGGACATCATTGAAACTAAAATAGTCTGAGGCGTATCACAAGGAATTGCCATATACATAGGGTTGTAACAAACAATCTGAGAAGCGTGTAGGGGTTTTGCAGGGTAGTTTGTGCTGAAAAATAATTGTGAAGGAAATAATTCGATTTTATGCATCATTTCCTATTTTATTAGCATTGAAATTAGCCAGTCGGGTCATTGTGCGCACAGATTGAAGCAACATGCCACAGAAGGTGCTGCCAAATATGTTCTTCAATTTGCTTTCCTCAAACTGATCAAGAGAGGTGTACAAAAATTGAACATTGGACGGTAGCAAGGAACGAACTCACTGAAGTCCAATGGCGGACGTTTGTAGTTTTATTTTTCAGTTTTGACCTAATCAAACGAAGGATGCATTTGGCAACACCGACTATGGCAGAGGCTATCTTGACCTGATGAGGAAACTTCAATGTTAATCAAATCGGTACAGCGCAGTGTACCGAATTTTTTTCATAATGATTATTTCTCAGCAAAACCTACCCTGCAGCACCCTTACAAGCATATATATCATTTTGTACTATCAGTTGTACAATTATACATTTATTTTCCATCGCTTTCAGTCCTTCAGGAAAAAAAGGCAAAAGTGTCAAATGGATATGTTTTATATTTAGATACTAGCTGATTACCTGGTGTTGCCCAGGTATGTATTTATTCCATTAGCGCATCTCCACCTTCCTACTCACTTTGTCCCTCTTCTACACTGTCCTCTCCGCCCATCTCATTTTCTCCACTTTCTGTGTCCAGCGTATCCACCCACCACTACCCATCTATCTGCTCCTGTCTGTTTCTCTGTCTATCTGCTGCTTTCCCTTTCTTTGTCCATCTAATCCTCCCGACTCTCTCTCTCTCTCTCTCTCTCTCTCTCCCTCTCTCTCTCTCTTTCCACCTTCTCCTGCTCTCTCTCTGTCCACATCCATATCCTCCCTCTGTTCATCTCATCCTGCCACTTTATCTCCTTCTCAGTCCGCCCCGGTAGCTGAGTGGTCAGCGTGACAGACTGTCAATCCTAAGGGCCCGGGCTCGATTCCCGGCTGGGTCGGAGATTTTCTCCGCTCAGGGACTCGGTGTTGTCCTAATCATCATCATTTCATCCCCATCGACGCGCAGGTCGCCGAAGTGGCGACAAATCGAAAGACCTGCATCAGGCGAACGGTCTACCCGACGGGAGGCCCTAGCCACACGACATTTCCATCTCCTTCTCCTTTCCCTATATCTGCTCCTTCCCCCACGCCCCTCTCTGTGTCCATCTCTTTCTCCCTCATCTCTCAATCTCCTTTTCCTTTGTTAATTTCCTACTCTCCATCTCTCCACTCACCTCCTTGTCCACCCTCTCTAGTCCATCTCCTCTTCCCTTTATCCATTGCCCCACTCACTGTGTCCATCTCCTCTTCCCTGATATGCATGTCTTCCTTCCCTAACTATGACTGTCCATCTCGTTCTCCCCCATACTGTCTGCCTTCTGGTTCTTACCCCCACAGTTTAGGTGAAATCAATCCAGGGATTTAGGAACAGCTTTTTACCTCCGATTTTGACAGTGTATAGACATTTGACGTATCTTTGACATATATCTCACATTTCACACATATTTCAACATGTATTTCATTTGCATCTCTAACGAATTCCCTCCTGCAGTTTCGTTTTGACGCAGCCCAATCTCTGTGACCTCATATCTCCTGAATAATGTAGCCTACAATGATATAATATTGCTGGTACCTTCAATGATATTTTGATACTGCCTGTAAAATGTTTGCGAATAGAGTCAGTATTAAAAACGAAATAAATTAAGACGTCATGCCTAATGCGACAGTTTCCCAACATTGGAAGAGCCGACAAGTGCGAGAATTATCTCATGATTGGCATAACATCTCATATATCAAAGCTGATGACAAGAATGATATACAAAAGGATGGAAAAGAAAACTGAGGATTTGTTAGATAACGATCATGTTGGCTTTAGGAAAGGTAAAGACACCAGAGAGTAGTTCTGACGTTAAAGTTGGCAATATGAAAATCAAGACACGTTCATAGGATTTGACCACCATGAAAAAGTGTTTGACAACGTCAAATGGTGCAAGATGTTCCACATTCTGAGAAGAATGAGGGTAATCTATAGGGAAAGACGGATAATATACAATATGCGCAGTAACAAAGAGGGAACAGTAAGAGTGGGAGACCAAGGATGAAGTTCTCTGATTAAAAAGGGTGTAAGACAGGGATGTAGCCTTTCGCCTCTATTGTTCAATCTATATTCATGGAGGTCCGCATCAAACCTGTCAGAAGACTAATGGCTCTGGAAAGATGGTAGAGCTCCTTTATTTTTTGCAAATCAATTTTGCCAAGTTCTAAACGTCTATATTTTATAGAAGTCTATATGACGGAGACATATTACGGTTACTAATATTGAATATTTCTGTGACTATGTGCGTTATAGTTTTTTTTCACAATAACTTTTTAAGATATGTTGTTAATGTTTCAAATGCCCTCTAGTTCTGAATTCAGTCTACAGCGGTCGGTCACTTCCTTGCAGTTGCGCCTGGTTGGTGGTACGCAAGCCAGTAATTAACTTCACGCCTCGCGTAGTTCTTTCATTACTTCCTTTGTTGCTGTAACATAGCGGGTGTCCTTATGGACGAGCAATTAACTGCAGGGGAAAGAAGCTTGGTTATTCTGAGCCACAACTTACGCGGCTGCCACATGTAATTTGCATTTTGTTCCCAGCAGTACTTTGAAATTAAATAAAAACAACTTCCACTGTTCTTTACAGCTCGAATCCGTGATGTGTAAATTCATTTACGTCGCCATGTGTTCTGGTAACAATGGAATGGCAACAGCGCTTTTGCTGAAACGACACAGCCATTTTTATTTGTTTGTTATTTTATAATATATTTCACATATATGCTTAATGGAAGCGAAGAGACGAATTTCATTGGCAAAACAGACATTCATGACAGAAAAAGGTTTCAACAGGAAGACATGTCTCACAAAATCCTTTGAAAAATTGTATGGAGTAGATTGCACTCTGAAGGGGAAAGTTAGACTCGGCGTGAACTGGAAAGGAATCGGATTGAAGAAGTTGAAACGTGGTTAAGGCACAAAATGACACATTCGAAAGGCGTTCTATAGGATTCAGATCAGGACTCTGTGGAGATCAGTCCATTACAGGGATTTTATTGTCGTGTAACCACTCCGCTACAGAACGTGCATTATGTACAGGTGCTCAGTCGTGTTGAAAGATGCAATCGCCATTCCCAAATTGGTCTTCAACAGTGGGAAGCAACAAGATGCTTGAAACATCAACGTAGGCCTGTACTAGGATAGTGTCAAGCAAAACAAGGGGTGCAAGCACCCTCCATGAAAAACACGACCACACCATAACACCACCGCCTCCGAATTTCACTGTTGGCACTGCACACAATGGCAGATGACGTTCACCGGGCCTTCGCCATACCCACACCCTGCCATCAGATCGCCACATAGTGTACTGTGATTCGTTACTCCACACAATGTTTTCCCACTGTTCAATCGTCCAATGCTTACGCTCCTTACAGAAAGCGAGGCGTCGTTTGGCATTTACCGGCGTGATGAGTGGCTTATGAGCAGCCGCTCGACCATGAAATCGAAGTTTTCTCACCTCCCGTCTGTCATAGTACTTGCAGTGGATCCTGCAGCAGTTTCGAATTCCTGTGTGATGGTCTGGATAGATGTCGGCCTATTACATATTACGACTCTCTTCAACTGCCGGCGGTCTCTGTCAGTCAACAGACGAGGTCGGCCTGTACGCTTTTGTGCTGTAGGAGTCCCTTCACGTTTCCACTTCATTATCACACCGTGAACAGTGGACCTAGGGATGTTTAGGAATGTGGAAATCTCGCGTACAGACGTATGACACAAGTGACATCCAATCACCTGAACACGTTCGAAGTCCGTGAGTTCTGCGGAGCGCCCCACGATCTCTAAGAACTACTGAGGTCGCTGATATGGAGTACCTGGTAGTAGGTGGCAGCACAATGCACCTAATATGAAAAACATATGCTTTTGAGTGTGTGCTGGTACTTTTGATCACATCGAGAAGAGGATAGGATGTGAAATTCCATGGAACTGAAAGTAACAAATTACAAGGCATTACCATTTAGAATATGCGTGTATTTTACTTTTGGATGCTCGAGCGAACTGACACATTGGTTAATGCACTGGAGTTTGTTTCTGTGGTCCACTAAATTGCTTAAGACAAATGGGGGCATGGTTACTTAGGGAAAAGAATAAGTTGATTTTTTCGCAAGTCTTGACAAATCTGAGCACCGCCTCTAATGGACTCGTCGAAAAAATTAATAGTAATGTCCTATTTCCTGTATCCTGATTTCTATCCTATTTTCATTCTTTAGATAAATACAATTGCTGTGGTTTAATTTATCATTATCTTACTATCGTTTACTCGGATCTTTCGGTCTCTCTTTAATTGTAGCCTTATCCATTTGAGTTTTGTTTTTTTTTTTAATTCTCTGCACCTGCCACAACTTTTGGTGCTTACATGTCACTGTTAAGTAATTGCCTTTTTCATCTATTTTTCAATAATATTCATTTCTTAACATGCTGATCTTTTCATCTACTTTAGACCGGTGTACTACCCTGTTGTTAAATACACTGTTATGATTTACATTTCTCTTCTTCACAGGTAGTTCTTTCCTTCTAGGTTTATGTCTATTTTTACTTCCAATTTTACTAATTAATAACCTCTTGAAGCTCTAAAATAGTTTCAGGTTGTCACATCGCGTACGTCTTCTTTATTGTGTGATGACATATAGTTCATTTCACTTCAGAGTTTGGGGATTGTCTAGTCTACTCCGTACTCGATTTCTTCTGGAAGAAACTACAATAATGTATGGCCTCTGTCATTTGTTTCATCATTCCCACTGAAGAATTGTTCTTTAGTTCTTTTCTTACTTTTACATATAAATCTCACACGACTGTCTTGGCTTGGGATCTGCTGTCATTTATCAGTTTCCGTAACTGTTTGTAAAGGTCGTCCAACTCGTCTGAATGAGAGCGTTTTGGTACACAGACTTGAATACTGATTCCCATGAAAAATCTTTCTGTTTTTTACACCTCGTTCTTTACACATCACTCATGCCCCTTCACTGTCAGCAGTATTCTTTGGTAGTCTCTGGTTTACAAAATAGTCTACATCTATATTACGTTCTTAGTTTGCTCTTCTGTAACAATACGTAAACATTTCCTGACTTTCATTCTGTTTTTTTTTTTTTTTGTTTTTTTCGCCGTAGCCTTGATAACCTCTCTACATCCCGTCAGATGTGCAACGATTCTTCCAACAACAGTCGCCTTTCATTTGATTCTGAAGGTCTGTAATATATTGTCACCAAACAATAAATGTAAAGCCGGCCGCGGTGGTCTCGCGGTTAAGGCGCTCAGTCCGGAACCGCGCGACTGCTACGGTCGCAGGTTCGAATCCTGCCTCGGGCATGGATGTGTGTGATGTCCTTAGGTTAGTTAGGTTTAAGTAGTTCTAAGTTCTAGGGGACTGATGACCACAGAAGTTAAGTCCCATAGTGCTCAGAGCCATTTGAACCAATAAATGTAAAACTATTTGGGTTTTTAAAGTCCATATTGCTCCAAGAGGTTTCCGGATGACAGGTGGATGAGATCGACACCTTGCCACGATGCTTCGGCTATCATCCAATCAGCCAGCTTCAGGTGAGAGTTGTACAACGCTCACCTGAATATAGTTGAATGGTTGTCAGCCGGCACATGGTGATGTGCACAAATAACCTGACGCTACCTGAATGGTTCAGTCCAAATATCGTTTTGTACAACATTAACATGAAGATTGATGAATAATCGCCAGCCAAAATATCGGACAAGATGTGTACGTCATCCGGTGGTGGTGGTGGTTGTTAGTGTTTAACGACCCGTCGACAACAAGGTCATTAGAGACGGAGCTCATGCACGGGTTAAGGAAGGATTGGGAAGGAAATCGGCCGTGGCATTTCAAAGGAACCATCCCGTACGTCATCCGGCTGCAATCTCAAAATCCCACTGGAAACTTATTACGCCGGAAAACTTCAAGAACCACACGTTGAACCACATGCATGTTGTTATCCAGCCGAACTTCACGCAGCGTAGTGTGAGTGCGTAAGCAACAGGGCCAGCTCTATGGTGTGAAGCCCTCAATACACTACTTCCAATATTCTTTTGCTATAGCCGTAACACCAATGTCCTGAGGACGCGCATGGTTATAGGTCCTCTGACAACCATAGACATTTTACTTAAATATTATATCGTAAGTTTTTAATAAAATATTAAGTGTTAGCTGTAACTCATGGTTGTGCTTGCATAGCCCTAGTTTTGAATATTTGGAAATTTGTAGTAAGTTCCTATGTGACCAAACTGCTGAGATCATCGACCCTAGTCTGAAACACTACTTAATCTAACTTAAAGTAACATACGCTAAGGACAGCAAGCGCACCCATGCCCGAGGGAGGATTCGAACCTCCGACCCTCCGACGGGGGGGTGGGGGGGTGGAGCCGCGGGAACCGTGTTGAGTAAGTGAGCTTATAATATGTGCAATAATGTCAGCTGCCTTTACGTCTCTGCCTGCTTGGGTAAGCATATCTTGTGAAGTGCAACCCCCCCCCCCCCCCTCCCCCCGCTCTCCCCACCTCACGATCGATGTGGTGGCATGTGCAGTGTGCCACCAGGTGATGTGTCCGGAGAAGGGGAAGCAGGAGTGCGCATCCATACATCGTGCTACTGAAGTAGCAATACAGTTTGTCACATGTTGTATGGGTCATACGAACGATTCTTTTATCGGTTGTTATGCTTTACGTAACACGATTCAACGTAATGAATACATTTCTTATGCAATCGTCAACATGTTTATTCCATAATTCCACGTTAATATTATTTAATGCGAATTAGATTTATACTTACTTCGCTAACTCTGAGACATTTTACGTAATTGGACAAATGCTCAAAAAATTTTTTTGCTGCTTATTGACCTCCTTTCTGAGCCACTGACAGCTTTAATAGTGGGTAATACTGGCCATTTTCCTTCTACTGTTGTAGATATGGGCAACATTGTTCTTCTCAAATTGCGATGGAATATTTATGACGAATATCATTGGTGAATACATATACTGTGACGGTGCAGTTAAAATGCCTAGCCCCTCGAAAAGGTACTTACAAGATGCCTATGGGCGAACACTATGTACTATTCTTAATGCTCACTTTCATACAATCAATACTTTTGTTCTATGTGATGAATTAATAAGCAAGATATGTCAGGATGTTGATACATGTTTCCCCAAGATTAACAAAAGTAATTAAACTTAAACGTTTAAGAAGCGCAGTAATGCGTTGTTCCATTTCAAGTTTTCAAAAATATATATACCAAAAAATTTGGAGCATTCTACCCTATTTATTGACGTGTGATCAAATGCTATGTAAACTGTTGTTATGACTCCATTTATTGTACTGAACTGAATGTAATGTGACATTATCCAGAAGTTAGGGAGACTCCATTACCAGAGAACCATTTAACAATTTTTTGGAGAATATCATTTACCATCTCTTATGTTGCATCTCTCTAAATAAAATTCAATGTTCCGGCAGACTGACTCACTTTCTGGCCCTTCATCACCCAGCCCAAACAGCAAAGGATAGAAACTAGAAATTCGGGAAGGAGGTTGATCTTGTAATGTAGGCACGGTTTCAGATCTGATATTTTCGAAATTTCATTTTTTTGAAAAATTGTCATATGTTTTCTCAGTCAGAAATGATAAATTATATGTTTCAGCAGTTTTGGGAATTCAACCCTTAAGGGGGTGAAATAGCGAGTGAAATAGGGATCAAATGTTTTTTTGAAAAATGTTATTATTTAGGCAATTATAAGCCAGACGAATGAATGTTGGTATTTGGTTTCTCAGTCAGAAATAAGGAAGTATGTGTTCCAACGTTTTTGGAAATTTAGCCTCAATGGGGGGGAAACAGTTAAGAGGTTTTTTAAATAAATTATTATTAAAAAACTAAAATATTTTAAAACTATGTGTATGAAAACTGGTATTTGCTTTCTCCATTACAACCAAAAAAAAACTTGTTTCATTGTTTCTGGAAACGAAATGCGTTATAAAATATTTCATCATGAACGCATTTTCAAAAACAAATCTACGAAAATTTGCATTTGGCAACTCAGTTGGAAATTAAAAAAAATGTGTGTCACTGTTTTTAGAAATCAAACCATATGGGAGATGAAAGTATAAGAGGATGCATTATGGATTCATTATGCAATCACTTCTGAAGCTAAATCTATAAAAAAATTATATTTGGCTTCTTTGTTAGAAATAAAAAAGAAACGTCACTGTTTTTGGAAATTCAACCTCTACATTGGTGAAGTAGTGAATGAAATATTTTATGATAATACAAAGGTAAATCTACGGAAACTGATATTCGCTTTTCGGCTGAAAACGAAAGAAATGCGTGTTTCACTGCTTTTGGAAATTCAGTACATAAAGAGGTGATATACACCACACTGATTCACTGATTCATCACTGCCCAGCATAAACTGCTGAGGATAGAAACTCGAAACTTAGAGAGGGTGTGGATCTTACACTGTAGGTATTGTTTAAGAATGGGTTGTTCGAAATTATTCTACTAAGAGGATAAAGTAAGAGATGAGAAGCTTTTCGAAAATATGTCGCTAGTAAGGTAATTTTGAAAATAGACCCACGAAAATTGTTATTTGGTTTCTCAGTCAGAAATAAGAAAATACGTGTTTCAGCATTTTTGAAAATTCGACCATTAGTGGCGTAAAATAGTGGGTGAAAGTTTTTTGGGAATAAATCATTATTAAGGAATTACTAAAACATTTTTAAAGCTACCTCTCAGATAATTAGTATCTGACTTCTTAGTTTGAAATAAAAAATACATATTTCAATTTTTTTTAAATTCAGTGCCCTTAAGAAAGTGAAGCAGAGGATGAAAAATTTTATGAAATTATTTCCAAAAAAAATGTTCAAATGTGTGTGAAATCTTATGGGACTTAACTGCTAAGGTCATCAATACCTAGGCTTACCGTGCGGTTAAAGGCGCTGCAGTCTGGAAGCGCAAGACCGCTACGGTCGCAGGTTCGAATCCTGCCTCGGGCATGGATGTTTGTGATGACCTTAGGTTAGTTAGGTTTAACTAGTTCTAAGTTCTAGGGGACTAATGAACTCAGCAGTTGAGTCCCATAGTGCTCAGAGCCATTTGAACCATTAACAAATACCTTGGACTCCAACTACCAGAGTCGCAATATTAAAAAATATATCGGCTCAACCACTTGTTTATAGTGTAAAACACTAATATTGACGCGTTTCGGAAGTCAAATTTCCATCATCAGAATAATAAAAAGTAAATGAACCTGTTAAAACTCGCTAAAATGGAACATGCATCAGGCACAATAAAACTGACAATAAAATTAAAACATCGTGGCTACTTCCCTTGTTGCATCCGTGTCTTCCAAGGTGCATCTCCACATAGTCGTCAAAATATAAAAAACTCTAAAATGGTGACGCCTATGGTGTTCAACATCTAACTACATGGCTCTCTCCTCTATCGTCGTAAACCGCCCGTGCGTCTTCGTTGATACCACACACCAAGTAGCCAAACACGACACTGAAACGCGAGTGAGCTCACGCGCAAGTAAACAAGGAAGTGACAGAGATGTCTATACAAACAGATAACGTATACATGTTCCAAGGACCTCATGAAATGATGGTATCCTGCCAACTGCTAAAAATGTAGTTACTAAAAGAAACCAGTGAAATGTTTGAAAAAGTTATTTGTATCACCAGTTAGCTGTTCATTCAGTGTGTTCTGATTATCCACGCTATGTATCGTAATTTCCAGCTGTTCTAGTAGATCCAGCTTTTTGCCTTTGTCCTGTCTATGTAAAATAACGAGATCCTGATCTATTCCCAACATGGGGTGTCCCGTTTCCCAAATATGCGTGGCTACAGCTGACTTTTCGAAATTATTAAGCCGGAAAGTATCGCTATGTTGTAACGTACTTTAAAGGACCTGCCAGTTTGGCCTACATAACCTGCCTTGCACGTGTTGCACTGAATTTTATAGACCCCAGCTCTCTCATATTTATCGCTTTCCTGCTGCAAATTATTTCTTAGTTTAAACCGCAGCGTATTATTGGTCTGAAATGCGGTATCAACTTTAAAAGGTTTGAAAATGTTAGCCACTTTTTGCGAAATATCACCGAAGTATGGTATTGTGACTCTCGTAATATTATTTTCGGTATTCTTCCTTGCATTCGCGCGCTGATTCTGACGTATTAATTTATTGACAACGTTTTGGTGATATCCGTTAGCTCTGGCTAGTTGTTTCAAGATGTTCAGCTCAATCATTCTGTCTTCTTCATTCATAGGGACTCTAAAGGCTCTATCTGTCAAAGATCTAAACGCAGAACGTTTCTAGCTATTAGGATGGCAGGAATTATTTTGTATCAACACATCAGTTGTGGTTGGTTTGCTAAGTATTTTAAAAACATGCCTACCATTTTGTTTCCTAATACTTAGGTCGAGAAATTGCAGTTCACCATTTTTCTCTTCTTCCACAGTGAATTCAATTTTACAGTGTAACTCGTTAAATTTGTTTACTATTTCTGCAACTTTTTTTTCTTGTCCATCAATAAGAAGCAGCGTATCATCTACATAGTGTTTGTAATATACAACATTATCCACGGGATGTTGCGGGTTAACGAGGAGTCTTTTTTTCCAAATGATTTATAAAGATGTCTGCTATGGTTCCAGATATACTGGAACCCATAGCCAGTCCATCTTTTTGCATATAAAATTTATTGTTAAAAGAAATATAATTACATTTCCGAACAGTTCGATGAATTCGACTAATTATTGCTCAGACAGTGTTTTGTACTTAAGCAAATTTTCTTTGATGACCTTAAGGCCACATTTACCGGTACATTCGCATAAAGGTTTTTAATGTGTAGAGATACTAGACGGGTTGTGTCAGCGATAGGCTGATCCTTAATTTCATTTATCAAGGCTGAATTATTAGTGATTGAAAACTTATCCTGGAACACGAAAGATTCTTTTAAAATTTTATCGAGCATTTTAGTAATTTTGCATAAAGGACTGTTTCTAGAATTCTCAATTACTCTAGCAGGACAATTTTCCTTATGTACCTTAAACTGAGATCTAAGTCGTGGAGCTTTTGGATTCATGACGGAGCAGCGTATTTTTCTTTTTCTGTGAAGAGGATGAAAGTCCTCTTCAATAGCTTTTTTAACTCGGCTTGTACCTTTTTTGTTAAATCCATGCCGATTTCTGTAATATCGTTTTCTGAAAAGAACTGCAATGTTTTATTAATGTACTGCTCTTCACTAACAATAACAATAGAATTTGATTTGTCCGCTTTGGTAACGATTGCGTTATTTGAATCAAGCTTTTCGTTAATAGAAATAACAGTTTTGTAATCCTTACTATAACTGTAAGCTTTATTCGAAATTTTATTTTGTTCAGCTATAATTTCTTTTGCTAATTTATGCCCCAAATGCCCTTTTTCATTTGTATTTAGTTTAGTAACATCTGCTGCGATCTTTGTTGACACAACCAAATCTTTTATTACTTTTTTATTTAAAGCCGGTTGTACATTAAATTTTAGCCACTTACTAAGTAAATTTAGCTCGTCATCGTAGAAAACGATATCAGTTTCATTAACAACCCTGGAGTAAAAGTGGAACCTATCTACTTGTTGCGTTCTCTCTATTCTACCATTACTGTACTGACGTCGTAATCTCTCTAATTTAGTATCTTGCCTGCTTTTTATTTCCACAAATTCGTTCTGTAGCCCCTCGCCTATTTCGGCTTTAACTTCGTCCATGTCGCACTGGATACTGCATTCGCCGCTTCTAAGTGGGCTCTAAGTAGCTGTTCGTTAATTACATCTTTTTTCTTATGGAGAAATTGTATTTCTGCGGCCAGCCAAACTTTCTGTACTTTCTCGATCACTATTCTACGTACATTTTAGAGTTTTTTATATTTTGACGACCATGTGGAGATGTACCTTGGAAGACACGGCTGCAACAAGGGAAGTAGCCACGATGTTTTAATTTTATTATCAATTTTATTGTGCCTGGTGCATGTTCCATTTCATCGAGTTTTAACAGGTTGTTTTACTTTTTATTATTCTGATGATGGAAGCTTGACATCCGAAACGCGTCAGTCGTAGTGTTTTAGACTATAAACAAGTGGTTGAGCCGATATATTTTTTTAACATTGACATTCATAACCACGATCTCTCATCCAGTATGGATAAAATCAAAATAGCAGAATCGCTCTATGGTCAGAAGAGCCTTGGGAAAAGACCATGTTTACATGGCCTTATGTAGGGTGAAAAGTTTTGAAGGTGTTGCAATTTGTGAACAAGGTAAATCTTCGATTTTAAAAAAAAATCTTTGCTGACTATTAGACTATTTACAATATGTGAGTGAAGCAGTGGGCAGTGAGCTAGTTAATATGTATAAGGAACAGCAGTGGACCCGAAATTGAACTCTGTGGGACTCTCATTGTGAAAATATTTTTGGAGTCACTAAAATTTTCTATCACTAAAATTTTCTACCTTCTCGACACTGTCTCAATTACTTAATAGAACCTTTTCCATTATGTTTGTTAAGTATGATTTAACTATCTGTGTGTGAAGCCATCAGTTTTACGGAATATTGAGTTTTTCTTAGAAAAGATCATAAAAATACCAACTGACGACATATTACTACTTAAGGCTTGTAATATTTGAAGAGTGACTGTATAAGCAGCATTCGCAGTCGAGCAACACTTCTTGAAACCGAACTGTGATATTTTAAATAATTTGTTTCCATGTGAGACTACTAAATATTTTGCAGTGTAACTGAATATTCTCATTTAGAGAGAGCTGAAGGGCTATCTTTTTAATAGTAAAAAAACCATTCAGCAGGCAAGATCGCATAAAATATTTTTTTTTAGTTAAGACAACCAGTTATGTATGCCGTCATTTTCAGGTCTCAAAACCTATTTGTTGTAAAACTTGTTCATTTTACGTTGACGTCATATACAAGAAGTCAAGTAGATAAAAATAAAATAGTATAAAAGGTTTGTCATCATTAAAATATTTAAAGAAAGCACATTGTACAACAGGCTATGTCCATATACACATTATTCACAGGTCACTTATACGCCATTTAAAGTGAAGAAATTTCCACTGTTTAGAATATGTCCAGCATATGTAAACAGCTGTGCTTTTGTGTACCGTGTGTTTATGATGCAATAAGCAACTGTGAACAATATGTATATGGACATAGCCTGTTGCACAAGGTGCTTTATGTTTTAAATATTTTAGCGATGACAAACCTTTTATAATGTGGTGTTTTTATCCACTTGACATATTGTTTATGAAGTCAGCGTAAGATGAACATGTTTTACGATATTTCATCCTAGCATTGGTGCACCTTATGAGGTTTATTCATAGCATTATGATCCCAGACCCTGTTCGCAGGTCCGGTGTGTGGTTAGTGTGGGTGTCTATAGGTGGCGTTAAAAAAGAAAGTAAAAGTTTTATTTTTCACTAGCAAATTCTTTCATTTTACTGGGTGCAGTTTGGCACGCGCATGTTGGTTTGAAAGGTAGGCCGAGAGGTGATCGCATTAAGGTTATCGATAATCTATTTTCTGTTAGTATTCTTTACATATTTATTATATTTATCTTCAGTCTGTACTGTGCTCTCATTAGAATAATCTTTGATTCAACAGCTCCTTCGTTGGGGTTAACAATCTTGTCATCGAATCCGTCATCCATATTTTTCGCTCTGAATTTCAATCGCATTCCTAAACATTTATTTTGTTACCTCTTTGATGTGTAAATAGAACATTATAATCGGAAAATTACATCTTTGTCTTCCATTCTTATTTTGCTCTCTTGTTTCTTGCACATACTTTACATTTCCTGTCTTTACCTATGACTTACACTTGTTATCGAGAAATTAGAACATCTTGCGCCATTTTATATCGTAGAACGCAATTTCTATGCCGACTAATCCTATGAAGGTATCTTTATTTTTCCTAAGTCTTGTTTACATTACACAGCGCATAGCGTTAGAACTGCCTCACTGGTGCGTTTACTTTTCCTAAAGCCATACTGACCATCATTTCTCTTCGATTTTTCTGTTTATTATTCTTTATCAGAAATTTGGACGTATGGGGCGTTAAGCTGATTGTGGGATAGTTCTTGTACTTACCTGCCTTTGCTGTCTTCTTGATTGTGTGGATGACGTTTTTCTGAAAGATTGATGATATGTCTTCAATCCGGTAGAATCCACAGATTATCTTGAATAGTCGCATGGTTGCAGCCTCTCTTCAATTATTTCAGAAATGCCTAAGGAATCTTTTCTATTTCTTCCGCCTTATGCAACTGCAAGCCTTCCAAAGCTCTGACTCTAATACGGAATTCCCCACGTCTTCCCCACTGGCTACCATTTCCTCTGCTATCATGTCATCAGGCAGTCCCTCCCCCCTTACAGAGCACTTCAGTGTACTCTTTCCGCCCATCTGTTCTCTCGTCTGCATTTAACAGTGGAATTCCTCCTGCACTCGTAATGTTGAAGCCTTTCCTTCAAATTTCACCGAAAATTCTTTCGACTTTTTTATACTTTTTCATTCCTTATACAACCATGTCTTTTACGATTTATTTGCGTTTTTCTGCAGCCATTTGGTTTTCCTGAACTTCCTATTTATTTAATTCCTACGTTACTTTTACTGCTGTATTCCTGTCTTTTCCTGAACATTCCTGTACTTTTTTCTTTCGTCAATCAAGCGAAATATTTCTTCTATGATCCCAAATGTCTTTGCCATTACCTTCCCCATACATATATTTGTCTGTCAAACTTCGGTGATTGCCTTCTCTAGAGACTCCATTCCATTTCAGCCGACTGCATTTTGTGTTACTCATTATCCTGGTATCTAGAGTCTTAGTGGACTCCATTACTCTAAATATTAAGACATTATTTACTACTGCTGACTGTGGTAAGATCTTGGTGCGTCTCATTAAGAACACCCACACTTCTGTAGTTTAAGTGTATTGACTTCGGAAGAGGGCAGACTACAGCCTTATCCCTTGAAACAAGATTCGGCCGATATCGCACGTTTTCGCAGTTCAAATGTCGATGGGACTCATAGCGGGACCACGCCTGCTCGTCGTCAGCAATTTCCTTCGTATTTATGGTATATGCGGGGCTTGGCCAGGAATTGAAGTGGCAGAAATGGAAGGTCCAGACGGTAAAGCGGCTAGACAAAAAATAGCAGTTCTTGCGCTGGTAGGGCGAGACAAGAGTCATGGGATACCTCCCAATAGCCGGCCGCTGTGACCAAGTGGTTCTAGGCGCTTCAGTCCGGAACCACGCTGCTGCTACGGTCGCAGTTTCGAATCCTCCCTCGGGCATGGGTGTGTGTCTTGTTCTTAGCATAAGTTAGATTAAGTTAGTTTAAGTAGTATGTAAGTCTAGGGACCGTTGACCTCAGCAGTTTGCTCCCTTAGCAATTCACACACATTTGAACATTTGAAATCATTCTTTCGGATTGTCCAGGACGTTCTTCGAACCAATCGCAGATGATTGTGGCGTGGCGACATGGCACACAGTCGTCCATAAAAATTCCATTGTTGAATAGTGCCGGCCGAAGTGGCCATGCGGTTCTAGGCGCTACAGTCTGGAACCGAGTGACCGCTACGGTCGCCGGTTCGAATCCTGCCTCGCGCATGGATGTGTTTCATGTCCTTAGGTTAGTTAGGTTTAATTAGTTCTAAGTTCTAGGCGACTGATGACCTCAGAAGTTAAGTCGCATAGTGCTCAGAGCCATTTGAACCATTTTTTTGTTGAATAGTCTTCATGTAGCCGAACATATCCATTTTCAGTCAACGATCGGTTCAGTTGGACCAGAGAACCCAATCCATTCCATATAAACACACCCCACACCGTTACGCAGCCAAAACCAGCTAGCACAGTGCCTTTTTTGACAACTGGTGTCCACGGCTTCGTGGGGTCCGATCCGCAATCGAACCTTGCCATCAGCTCTTACGAACTGGAGTCTGGTCTCGTCTGACCAGGCCACAGTTTTCTAGTCGTCTAGGGTTCAAACTACACGGTCAAGAGCCTAGGAGAGGCGCTTCAGGTGATGTCTTAGCAAAGGCATTCGCATAATCATTCGTGTTTATCATCTGCTGCCACAGCCCAACACCGCCAAATTTCGCCGCACTATAGTAACGGATACGATCGTCATCCGTTCCACATTGATTTCTGCTGTTATTTCACGCAGCATTGTTTGTCTGTTAGCACTGACAACTCTAAGCAAATGCCTCTGGTCTCGGTCCTTAAGTGAAAGTCGTCGGACATCGCCATGTCCGTGGTGACAGGTAATGCCGAAAATTTGGTATTCCCGACACACTCTTGATACTGTGGATCACGGAATATTGAATTCCCTAGCGATTTCCGAAACGGAATGTCCCATGCATCTAGTTACAACTACCAATCCGCGTTCAAATTCCCGTCGTGCGGCCATAATCACGTCGGAAACCTTTTCACATGAATCACATGAGTACAAATGACAGCTCCTCTAATGCACTGCCCCTTTTATGTCTAGTGTACGCGACACTACGGCCATCTGCATATGTACATATCGCTTTCTCATCCCTTTTACCACCTAATTGTATGTTAGCATAGTTTCCAGATTGCAGTTGGCGCAGTGGCAACAGTGCAGAATGGTTATCCGAAGGCCATGGCGTCGAGTCTATACGCGTTTTTTTTTCAATTTTTAAGATTCATTCACTAAAAATTCACCTAAATAACGCTCAATATATTGATGTTTTTAATATTTTTGTAAAAGGCATGAAAAGAAAGGTCGACAAAAATTTGGAATTGCATACAAATTTCCAGGAAGGGATTTTAAGGCGTACACAGGAACTTCACGTATAGAATTTCCAGGAAGGGATTTTAAGGCGTACGCAAGAACTTCATGTATAGAATTATTTTATAGCTGATTACTTACACAGTGAGTCGTGGAGGCTAATTTCACTATCGATAACTTTTAGCTGGCGTCTCCTCAGGGATGTTCGTGCTGCTCCCTTGTGCAGTTGTCGCTGCTTGGCCTAGTCTTCAAAAACGGCCGCTAGAGTCGCGCCTTTTGAGAGGCCTCCAAAGAGCGCGGCGCGGGCAGTTGACAGACAGTTTTCGCACAACGTGGAGCTGAGGGGCAGCGGCAGTGCTTGGATCGACGCACACAGGCTGTGGATCGGCACGATTCGGGGCGTCGTTCATCCTTCTTCGCCAGGACTGGGCAGAAGGCTACGTCTGGTTCGCTTACGTTGTGCGCAACTAGTTGTTCAGCTTTGTGCACCGATTTCTCCCAGTGCAAGCTGTTTGAACAGTTGTTCGTGTTTGTTTCATAGAGTTGTCATGCACGCCTTGTTACTTGGCTCAGTGATTTTGTGATTAGTGATTGCCCTGCCTGCTCTGTGCGACTTTGAAGTAACTTGTCTTAATCTGCAGGCCAGTGTTCTGTCTCAAAAAAACTTCCCATGTTTAATGGTGTTATGGTTCTGTAATGTGCCCAGTTGTCATGCTTAGCCATACCAGGGGCCTACGTATTATCCAGATTTATTATAAAAATTGTTTGTTTTATAATTTTTATACGAGAGAACCAGTTGTTTTAAGTTTTAGTGCTTGTTTTCACGATGTTTTAGAAGCTGGTGGGCTCTCTAATATTACTATCATCCAGCCCTTTTAAGCATGTTGTGAATTCCAGCTAGTGGTAAGATCCTAGCGAGTTGTTTATTAGTTTTCTTCGTGAAAGAAAATACCGCTCCCTTTCTGTAGTTCTCTGTTAGCGAAGCTTATTTCCTAGGGCGTATCAACTTATTGGAAACATTCTGTAATTGCAACCATCGTTAAACCATAACTTTACTTGTAGTATAATCCAGTCAGAAACATATCTTTCTTGTGTGTTAACAGCACTTACTAATATGCTGGGAGAGTGTTCCTTATCGGCGGCTTCTTGCCACGTGGACTTCGTTTATTTGCGGCTGTGTGCACGGCTCTCGACCATTTCCTGGCTCGGCTTGCTATTTGTTTGCAGTTGCACCCCTTGCCGTCTGAGCTCAAGGTGAGTAATGTTGTACCTGACTTTCACTGTAAAGGAAATTTTACTGTCCGCCAAGAGGCCTTTGATTAATTGGGCCGGGCGGGGTTGCCGCGCTGTCTCGGGCACCTTGTCACGGTTCACGCGGATCCCCCCCTAGGAGGTTCGAGTCTTCCCTCGGGCGTAAGTTAGTTTAAGTTAGATTACGTATTGTGTAAGACTAGGGAGCTATGGTAGTTTTGTCCCATAGGAACTTACAACAAATTTCCGAAAATTAACTGGCTTCGCTAACGAAATTTTCTCTTTAATGTTTCATACATATTGTATTCTTGTTCTAAGTTTTTTGTGTAAATCTTTGAGAAATCCCTGTGTTATCTTCTTAACTTATATCTTTTTGCGGGCCCGCCTAGTGTTTTGGCTTTAAATTCGCTAGAACTGTTTTAATTATTTTAATTGACCGGTTTACTTAAAATAGTTTCATTTAAAAATTCTGGACAGGCCAATATTAAGATCTTATTTCTTGATTTCGTTTGAGGTTATTTAATGGCTGTCTTAGTCACCGTTTCTAACGCCCATAACGGCAAATTAACTTCAGTTTTTCTGCCTGTTTCTCAAAGGGGACATGTTATTGAAGCAAATATATAAAAATAAATGCTGGGCTGCAAATGGGGCAAACCTTTGAGGTAAGCGACTGTGACAAAGGGCAGATTATTATTACATAGCCTGTGAACGAGTAGCTCGAAATCCCCGAAGTTGGTCGAATGTTCACGTGCTACTGTCGTGAGCATCTACATAAAGAGGTAGAAGGGTAGTGAAGCTACCACTTGGCGCTGAATGATTGGATGTCCACAACTCTCACAGAACATGAGGTTCGGAGGCTTGTCTGATCTGTAAAGTAGGATAGATGGCAATCTGTAGCAGTGTTTCGGGGCACACCATTTATCTTACACTGTTGAACATGGAGCTCCACAGCCGACCACCCATAAGTGTACACGTGCTGAACTCACGATATCATAAGTTACTGCTTCACTGTGCACGGGACCATTGGGATTCGACTGTAGATTACCGGAAACGTGTCGACTCTTAAGGTGCATCACTTTTTTTGCTACGCTAGGTCGATGGTCGCCTCCACAAACTACGTCATCGATGTAAACGGCGGCTCGAAACGTGTAGCGCGTCACGGGCGCAGCCTGGTGGGAGTAGTTTTATGTTGTGGGAGACATTCTCCTCCGCTTGCATGGAACCTGTGGTAGTAATTGAAGACACGCTGACAGTTGCAAAACACTTCCATCTTTTCATGCTTCGTGTCTCCCCGACGCCGATGTCATCTTTCAGCAGTATAATTGTTCGTGTCTCAGAATCAGAACTATGCTACAGTGGTTTGAGAAGCATTGTAGTGAACTCACGTTGATGTCTAGGCGACCAAATTCGCATAATATAAAGCCTATGGAACCGAACTGGGTCGCTATCGGGCGCCATTACTGCATACGCAAATAAGTGCCCCGTTATTTACATGAACTGTGACATTTAATGGTACATACCTCCATAAACCTACTAACAAACTGTCGTATCCCTGGTATGCAGAATCAGTAATATATTTCGTTCCAAAGACGGACAAACAAATTAAGCAGATGGTCGTAATGTTTTACAACATCATTGTGTAGTGCCTATTATATAATGGGGAGTCAGATGAAAACCGAACACCCGCCGCAACGCAAACATGGAATGGTACCATTCAAAAGTAATCACGAAATGCATTAAGACGTTTATCCCCCTGGGAGACGACACGATCAGTTCCTGTTTCGTAGAACGCGGTCGGCCGCTAACGGATCCACAACCGCACCCACTCTTGCACCTCCTCGTCCGACTGAAACCGACGTCCACGTGTGTCTTTCTACAGAGATTAGATTAGATTAGATTAGATTAGATTACTACTTGTTCCATAGATCATAAATACGACACTTCGTAATGATGTGGAACGTGTCAGGTTAATAAAAGATGTTAATAAAAGATTAATAAAAGATATGACACGATGAACGATTCAGGCTTTACGGGGGATGTTGCAGTGTTTCTCATCCATATCGCTGAATAATCATCTTGTGAATGTTGCAGTTCTCATTTCAGTGCTTGCCGAGAAACTGTGAGGGGAATTCCGCCTTGTGCGAGACACCTTTACGATTCTGTTTTCATCCTCTCATGTTTCAACACTTTCACTTTTTGTGCTATCTTCAGAGGCATTGTTTAATTACTTTCTGAAAAGTTAACGTTGTGCGACGTGACATTTACAAACCTCAAACTAGCCACAAGGGGCAATTACAATAAAGCGCATACACAGGCTTTTAGTTCACAAAGATTTGTTACACTTATCTCCAGAAACAGTTATACAAAGTCTTTTATAAAACTGGCTTTCCAATAGCCACCAATAACAAATATAATTAATAACCTTATACAGTCTTCACAAGAGTATACCCAATGAAACCAGTTAATTAAAGACCATTTTAACTAAATAACAAATAGCACCAGATAAATACAGGTGACAAGCATAACTGCCCATAAATTTAACAGGAATTTACTGGTACTAAATCCCCATTGGTGAAACAAGCAACAGAACAGAATATTAAATAACAAATTTTAAGTAAAAGATCCAATTCCCGAACGGGAACCTTATACCAATAAACAGAACATTGAACAACGGAATTCCACCAATTATATAGTGACTTATTCCACTGAACTCACTCGTGAAATCCCGAGTGTCACCAAAACGTAGCTTGCCGAGCTAATGGCGTCCGAAAATATTTCAATTAAGACGCCGCCCCCTGTATTGGTCAATCCGAAATTGATTGTGCCCGCCGCGTTGTACAGCGCAAAATTAAAAAAAAAAAAAAAGAAAATAAAAACAACCAAATCAAAGGACAGAATTATGCCCCCCCCCCTCCTTTAAATTTAATACCCTCAACACATGCAAGAGCTGAAACAAATAGCAAGGAGAATTATCTACTTTTTACGGCTCATATTTCTTTACTCTTACAGGCAGACCCCAATAACAAGCATAAGGTCTGGAGAAGTAAACGGCCTGCCGAACAAAGAGCTTAAAAACCCATAATACAAGACACCAAAGTCACGGCCCCTTCAAACGGAGACCACAGACTAAATCATAAGATATTCAAGTAACATTACGAGCACACCGTCTTAACACTAAACATGGCCTGAGCACTATCCTAGAACGACTCATGCAGCCTTCAGACTACTCACGCTTAGTGCTCCCGTCACTGTTCAAGTGTTTCACACTCTTTAACACCACTACTCAACATAAACCGTAACCAAGAGTGAATTCCTTATCCCGCCACAGCGGGGATAACCACACACAAATCACTGTTTCCGGCTGTGAACACAAATTACGATCAGATTAATCACAAAACACAAAAGAAATTGCAGATGACCACCATTAGTATCAGCAAATGACGAGAATTCACATAGCTCACATAGGCGTCCAGAATCAGATAGTAAAATGTACACACTTGCTAGTACATTGGAGGCTATCACCACCAGCCCGCCGCCGACACACTCCTCAAACCATAACACAGAGCCGCGAGCAACCAACGCTCTTCCGTAACGGTCACTCAAAGACTCTCCAACATAACATACACCCAAGCATCGGGCAAGCTCGACCACTAGGGCCCCGGAGCGGAAAACCAAGAGAACCATACCCGGAATTGCCGCACTTAAATAGCGGCCAGAAGAGGAAAACCAAAGAGAAAACGCGCATGCCAGAACTAACGGGACTACTGTCGCTAACAGATAATAGTACCACTGGTTGCCGGCCGTGGTGGCCGAGCGGTTCTAGACGCTACAGTCTGGAACCGCGCGACCGCTACGGTCGCAGGTTCGAATCCTGCCTCGGGCATGGATGTGTGTGACGTCCTTAGGTTAGTTAGGTTTAAGTAGTTCTAAGTTCTAGGGGACTGATGACCTCAGCAGTTAAGTCCCATAGTGCTCAGAGCCATTTGAACCATTTGAACCAGTAGCACTGGTTCAAAATGGTTCAAATGGCTCTGAGCACTAAGGGACTTACTATCTGAGGTCATCAGTTTTCTAGACTTAGAACTACTTAAACCTAACTAACCTAAGGACATCACATACATCCATGCCCGAGACAGCATTCGAAACTGCGACCGTAGCAGCAGCGTGATTCCGGACTGAAGCGCCTAGAACCGCTCGGCCACAACGGCCGGTGAATCACTGGCGCCGGCACCTCCCCTACGGCTCACCTTCAAAGAAACGTTTGGTGCAAAATATTTTCATTTGTAAAATGAGCTATTATTGTCAAACGCTTCTACATTGGTTTGCATACAGTACAGAGCTGAGGCATATATCGCAACGTAAATAAACAACATAGAATGTCTCAAGTCAGTGATACATGTATCAACTCTGTACTATATGCAAACCAATGTAGATACATTTGACAATAACCTTGCATTTCACAGACGTAACTAATTGGTACTAAAGGTATCTTTAAAGGTCAGTGTAACAGTTCTCCCGAAGGAAACTATACAGTCCCACTGAAGACAGTACAAAAAGTGCTGAAACATGTCTGGGTAAAAACAAAACCACAAAGCTGCCTTGCATAAAGCCGAATTCCTCTCAAAACGCTGAAGCGTAGCCTTCGACTGGCAGTGTGGTTATTACCGTGCTACAGGATCATTCCACCCAACAGCATTCCGACATCTCGATGGCAAACAGCGAAGCCAATAGTGGAAACATACAGCATCTCCCTCGTCAAAGAAATCCAAAGCTGTCAACACAAGCTCCCGTAAGATCAAGACGACCTCGTTCTTCGACTGCAGGGTCCCTCTGGTCGTAGAGTTCCTCGAGCGTTGAGTTATAATCAATGCGCAACGCTATGAAGATACTTTGCAGAAACTACGATTCGCCGTTAAGCAAAAAGTCTGTCTCGTCCCTACTCTTTTTTCGCCCACTTCCAAATCCACATCCTCGTGCGCTTCTCTCCATCCATCTGCTCCTACTTGTCTCCCTGTCCATCTGCGGCACCACCTCTCTCTGTCCATGGGTTCCTTCCCGTCCCTCTGTCCATCTCCTCTCTCTGCCCCCTCTAAGTCTCCCATCTTTCTTTCCACCTCCCTTCCCCCCCCCTCTATCTCCTCCTTCTCCCTCTAATTTTATCTCCTCTAACCCCTATCTCTTTTTACGTCCTCCTCGCTCCTCTCCTCCTTCCCCCTCTGTGCACCTTCCCTTCAGTCTGTTCTTATCCTCATTCCCTCTTTTCTCTGTCCATCTCCTCTTCCTCCCTCTCTCTCTGGACATTTCCTCCTGTCCCCCCTCTCTCTGTCCCCCCCCCCCCTGTACTTCTCCCTCCTATCTGTGTACATCTACTCCTTCCTTCTCTACGTCACCACTTTATCACCCCCACCAAAAAAGGAAGTTGGTGGTTCTCAGACCCACAGTATTTTCTTTATTTCCCATTAACAAATAATATATGCATCAAGTATGATTTAAATCGTGATCGAACCTTCTTTTTCAGTTAAAGCATCAGATTATATCTACTTCACACCTCCACAACGCGGTGTCTTGTGTATTTCTTTCTGATACTCCTACCTTTATTTAAACAAAAAACGGGGTACCGTCTTTCACTAGCAGTCGAAACGCCAAGGCCTCCAGGTTCGAATCCAGCCACTATTTAAATTTTGAAGAAAAATCACCAGCAATGGCGACCGAAGGTTTCCATCGTAAGAAGTCACCCTCATTCTGTCAACGGTCTTGTCAAAGAAGATGGAGGGGCGCACAAACGTTCAGGGCACTTTCTTGCCCTAGGTGTTGGAAACTTCTTTTAAAATACAGAAGAATCAGCAATTATCAACAGCATGAGAATTCAGAAGACAATAGAAATCACTGCATTAAAGACACATAACGTCTATCCACAGCACATATGGACTGTAATTGAAAAAGTGTCATGATGATCTCTTCATAGACAAAAATTCCGGATTAGTCCCCCATTCAGATCTCTGAGAAGGGACATTCAATTGGGATGCGACTATGAGAAAAAATAGGTTAACCAACTACGGGATAACATTTCACGAGTCGTAACTTGGAACGTCAGAGGTCGGCACATAGTAAGAAAGCACGAAAATCTGAAACGGGAAATGCAAAGGCTCAGTCTAGATATAGTGGAGATCAGTGAAGTGAAATGGAAAAAAAGACAAGGATTTCTGGTCAGATAAATAAAGGACGATACTAAAAGCAGCAGGAAATGACATAACGGAAAGCCAGTGGGGCAGAAAGTGAGCTGCTGTGAACAATTCAGTGAAACTGTTTTTCTCATTAAATTCGACAGCAATTCAACGAGGATCACGACAGTCAGATATATTCGTCACAAGCAGAAGATGAAGAAATGAAGTATATCAGAATTTCGACCGGTAATTTAGTTTTTAAAGGGAGATCAAAATCTAGTAATCATGAAGGAATGGAATGTGGTTGTAGGAAAAAAAATAGAATAAAGGGTTACGGAATATGAGCGTGGCATTAGAAATGAGAGAGGAGATAGACTGAGCTCTACAACAAATTTTCAGATGAGAATGGCGAATACTCTTTTCAGGAGTTACAAGAGGGGGAGGTATAAGGCCCTCTGACGTGGAAGATTCCAGCTGCACTACATCATGGTCACGCAGAGATTCCGAAATCAGATATTGGACGTAAAGGATACCCAGGAACAGATATACACTCAGATTCCAATTTAGTTATGATGGGGAGTTGACTGGAGATTAAGCGTGGACGGAAGTGTGATACTGAAATACTGAGGAATGTTCGCTAAAGAAGTGAATACATAAATGAGTAATACCAGAGAAGGCAGTTCAGTTTACAAATATCTCAGGGGAGCACAGGAATATAGCAACATAAATCTCTCATGGATGAAACAAGTAGAAAGTGCAGGGCAGACAGGGAGAAATAGCTCCAGGAAAAAATATGGAGAAATCAATACAGAAATAATCGTCAGGAGGACTGACATAGCACATAGAAAACAACCACCGATGAAACTAAAGATATGGGAAGTGATAAATGGAGATTTCGGTGTTAAACGCAGAGGAAAGAGCGGATAGGTGGAATGAGTACTTCGAAGGCTTGTTTGAGAAGGAGGACTTGTCTAATGACGTGATGGAAGATGAAATTGTGGCACGTCTTCTTTAGTCGCTCTACAGATTATTGTGGTCTCTTCAGCAGTTCTTCCCCATTTATCTCAGTCCGTTGCTAGAGTTCCACAATTCCTATAACCCATTTTCTGGAAGATCCTCAGCATTCCATCTGACTCTCGCAGACCACGCTCTCTCTGCCCTGCATGTCCTTGAAACACCTTTTTTGGGTACTTCCGCATCATTCACCAGTGATACGTGTGTGTGTGTGTGTGTGTGTGTGTGTGTGTGTGTGTTTGGAACTTATGGGCGTTCAACGCCGAGGTTATCAGCATCCCGTGCAACATGCTCAGCCGGTCTCAGACACTATTCATCTGACAAGTGGATCTTTTTACAAACGTTGTACAACACGTGATTGCTCTTTTTTTCCCTATATCCCCTTTCACAAACTGGACCGATGATTCTTCGAAGAATCTTTCTTTCAAATGCGTCCAGTATTTCGGTGTCTTTTGCTGTTTAGGAGGCATATGTGAGCACAGGTCTTGTAAGTGTTTTGTAGATGAGTAATTCGGTGGTACAGGTGAGGAGCCTTGATTATAAGTCTTGTTACAGCAGCTTGGATGCAGGAGCTCTTAATCTGACTGTGCGTAGTACTCGCAGTTATCTGCCCTTGCTTTCCAAGGCAAACTCTACACTTGAGAGATCTGAGCACTTCAAGTCTCTTGGTTCGATAGTCACCTACTCTAACGACACTTCCTGTGAAATCAAACAGAGCCTAATAGCAGCAAATAGAGGTATGCGTTGGCTGCTATTAGTCTTTGATTGCATGGGAAGATGACTGTCGAACACAGATAGTTGAACTAAGGTCTCTCAAGGGTAGAGTTTCCGTCGGAAAGCAAGCACAGACAGGTGCAAGTACTATCGCACTGTCAGCTTAAAAGCTCCTACATCCAGGTTCCTGGTAAGAATGGTATACAGAAGGATGGAGAAGAAAATTGAGGTTCTGTCAGTTGACTATCAGTCTGGCATTAGACAGTTCTGATGTTGTACTCGGTAACGGAAGCAAGACCGAAGAAAAATCAACAGACTTTCATAGGATTTATGTATTTGGAAAAGCATTAGAGAACGCAGAATAGTGCTAGATGTTCGAAATTCGTAGAAAAATTGCGGGAAGAGGGGTGGTTGGGTTGTTTGAGGGAACAGACCAAACAGCGAGGTCATCGGTCTCTTGGGATTAGGGAAGGATGGGGCAGGAAGTCGGCCGTGCCCTTTCAAAGGAACTGTCCCGGCATTTGCCTGGAGCGATTTAGGGAAATCACGGAAAACTTAAATCAGGATGGCCAAACGTGGGATTGAACCGTCGTCCTCCCGAATGCAAGGCCAGTGTGCTAACCACTGCGCCACCTCGCTCGGTGGGAGGGGGGAGACAGATAATATACAATATGTACAAGAACCAAGAGGAAACAACACTGGAATATCAAGAACGAAGTGCTCGAATTAAAAAGGGTTTAAGCCAAGGATGCAGTCTTTCACCCCAACTGCTCAATCTATTCTTCGAAGAATTATTGAGAGATATAAAAGAAAGATTTAAGAGTGGTATTAACACTCAGGATGAAATGACACCAATGATAAGATTCACTAATATGGACTGACAGTAAATCGGAGAAAGACAAAAGTAATGATACGAAACATAAATAAGAGATGAATCAAATGGCTCTGAGCACTATGGGACTTAACATCTGAGGTCATCAGACCCCTAGAACTTAGAACTACTTAAACCTAACTAACCTAAGGACATCACACACATCCATAACCGAGGCAGGATTCGAACCTGCGACCGTACCGGTCGCGCGGTTCCAAACTGAAGCACCTAGAGCCGCTCGGCCACAATGGCCGGCCATAAATAAGAATAGCAAGAAACTTCAGGTCAAAATTAGTGATCACGAACTGGACGAAGTTAAGGAATTCTTCTACCTTGGAAGCGTATTAAGCCATGACGGACGAAGCGAGGAGGACATAAAAAAAACAGACTAGCACAGGCAAAGAGGGCATACCTGGCCAAAAAAAATCTACTATTATCGAACACAGGCTTTGATTTGCGGATGAGATTTCTGAGACCGTACGTTTGTAGCACGGCATTTTATGGTACTGACTCACTGACAGAGGAGAGTCGAAGCGTTTGAGATGTTAATTAACTTTTTATACCTGGGATTCACAGTCATGTAGAACTTCATAAAACGCATCATATTTACGCCAGTGACTGTAACACTTCCTTTATTTTCGGATTGCAATTTCGGCCTTTGGCAATTATCAAGTGCAGATTTTTGTGGCAAGTTGGCATGGCTTAAAGCCACAAAAACCTGCACTTGATAATGGCCTGAGGCCGAAATTGCAATCGGGAAATAAAGTGTTACAGTCACTGGCGTAAATATGTGTTTTATAACTTTTGAGATGTGGTTCTACAGAAGAATGTCGAAAATTGGGTGGACTGATAAGGAATGGGGAGATTCTACGCAGAATCGGTAAAGAAGTGAACATATGGTAAACACTGTCAAGAAGAAGGGTCAGAATGATGGTCCCATGTTAAAACATCAGGGAATAGCCTTCATGGTACGACAAGGAGTTATAGAAGGTGTAAGCTAAAGGGGAAGACAGAGATTGGAATACATCCAAAAAATAATTGACGACGTAGGGTGGAAGTGCTACTCTGAGATGAAGAGGTTAGCGCAACAGAGGAATTTATGCTGGGCTGCATAAACCGGTCAGAAGATTGCTTACTTAAAAAATTAAATAAAAAAAATACCTTCAGATCATCAAACGACTCGGACGATGTATCACAAGTACACAGAGAGAATAAGATCTAACAAACCGTTGTAAACTTGAGAAAATTCGGCACCTTGTATTTTTACACACACATAGAGTTATTACACGTCTACAAAAGATTATTCTATACTAAATAAGTTAAGAGTATTAGTCCTTAGGACGTACTGGCCCTATTGTAGCAGTTAACTTTCTCTAAATCTTTCATTTTGTTGATGTTAGTGTGAAGTTAATTTATATCCAAGCAGACACTAATATTTTATCAGAAAGGATAACTGAGCGAAAATATTCCGCACAGTACTTACACTAAGTTTGGAATAAATGTATTTTTGTTTAATGTTGAATTTTACATAACTTAAAACCACAAAACATTAACTCACTGGGCACTTTTCCGAGATCCTCTTACTCTGCTTACATTTGCAACGTAAACGACCCAGTTTCTCCGTCTCGATATTTTCAACAGTGACGAGCTCCCTACCTTTCCCATGCTGGAAGTCATTCTTGAAGACGTTTTCTTGGAAAAAAATCAATTGCGGACAGACGACCAAATGGCTTTCGTCTAGTAGTAAAAATTCAAATACCCTCAGAATTTAAAGAAATATATTGTCTAATTTAAAAAGTTCGTCATGGATCCTGAAAACGTCATTAACTGGCGGTGGTTTAACATTTTTCAGCCCTCTGTTTCAACAGTTTTCTCCACACAATACGGAAACAACATTACGGCCAATGTTTATTCCACCGCTTCAATGATAAACGCGTCACAACAATCCTTCCTGTGTACCTCCCGATCGATTTTTAAATTCAGCACCAGCTTGCAGCCTCTGCAATGTTATTGCCTCGATAAATGGTGCCCGTAAGCTAGACATTGGATGCTCCGACATTTTTACAATGCTGACTACGTACGCAAATGCAACGTCATCGACAACACCGATTCGTTTCAAGTGTCTTTACTCTGTGAGACTACTCATTCTTTCTGAGCGATGTCATACACTCATGAATAACTTTACCAGTTTGCCAAATTGTGACCTTGATTTCGACAGTCGAAAGAACCGCGTGTGGGGACACGCCATTACGTGTACTGCCAACAAGCGCCTGTTTTATGCCACGGGCCCCAAGGGCAAGAGGCTTCACTCTTCGAGGACGGCACGCTATTGGATGTACCGTTCGACTTATCTTATTGGTTCTCAGGGACCCCATTCACCATACATTTTTTGAAGATTCATGATATTCATTAACACAATCAGTTACTGATAATTATTACTGGTTTCTCCATTTACTTGCAATCTTTTTGTACTGGTACCTTAATATACCCGTAATTCTATTTCAAATAAACAAAAAAGCCTCCACATTATAGCCGCCAATCACCAGGCGCTCTTATACGGGCGCCAGGAAGACGGCACAGTATCTCTAAAGTCATGAGATTGCGCAATGACTCGATACTCAAATATGTCGAAAAGAAAATTTAGTTTTCTGGGTGTAGAATAATTGTTACAATTGCTACGTTACCCGATAACCATGATACCTCCCTATACCCCCAGTATATGTGCCATTTGCTTCAGATAGTTACTTTTTGCACCAGATAGTTACATGCACGTTACATGGATATACTAGTGATTGGGGCAGATTCCTATTTTAATACACGTTACCAGTTAAAAATACGTCACACCGCTAGTCAATTACGAAACTGCTCTAGCCGTGCAGTGATTTAAACTTAACCTTGTTCAATTTCATACAGAACACATTCAGACACATATTATGTTATTATACATTAATAAATACATGTATGGCGTAGACAGAGACGTGAAGCAGATATGATTTCACTGCTTGCTTGAAGTTAATTTTATTATTTAGTTGAATCTTTAAATCACAGGGTAAGAAGTCGAAGGTTTTTATGTCTAAATACCTCACTTCTTTCTCTGCCACACAACGTCTGAATGTTGGATAGTCATTTTTCCTTCTAGTACTATATTTATGAACGTTGCTGTGCCATAGCACTAACATAAATGAACGAGCCCAGCAGCAGTGATAAAACCGCTTAATTACGACATGTTGAAAACTTGTACTGCACTTCATTTTAACCTACTGCGCTAATTCCCTCACTTAGGGTTATGAGTAATTTTAATGCTGCAGCTGGTAAAGCGCTTCGTACCACATCCATAGTAATAATCAGCAGACACGAATGGGATAAATTTTGAAACTGCATAACTAAATGTAGTACGGTGGAAACATGTGCAATTACATTCGACCGCAAACTGCTCATCAATATACCGTAGTACTTCAAATCCGAACCGCCAATACGCAATAAATATGTAAATGAATCATACTTTGTGCTTCAGTCTGTTAAGTGCTATACCCTTGGCGGCTAACGCAATTACAGATGGAACCACTCCTTTATCATGAGAAGGTGAAGACAACTTCTAATGCGTAATGGCTTAAGCCCAAATATGAAAAAAAAGTTCCGCTAGACTTGAAAGATTTTTTCAGTGCCTCTTATAAAAATTTTAAATATCTAGCCATTAGTAGATCATAAGACAATGTGCAATGTCTATGACATATTAGATATTAAGAGATCAAAAAATGTATGATACAGCTCTGTATGGATGCCTAATCTCTCACTGGTTTCTCTGTTTTTTCTGAACCTAATTCTGTGTTAAACCTCCTTGTTACCTTCAAGCAGAAGAGCTATGTTGCGAAAATATATTGTTCACTGGAAATTTTATTCCTCTCTTTCTATTTTCTATGTCACTTCGTATTGCTTCTTCTACATACAGATTAATCAACTGCCTGATAAGCTGCGTCTGCGCCTCCGATATTTTTTACCTTTTCTTTATACAACGCTATTTTTTTATTAATCCTATTTCATTTTCTACGTGTAAAAGAGTACTCTAGCGTTTCAATATTTCAGCAACCTTACTGTTTCTTTTCAAACAATTTCTGTCGCTTTCCATTTTCGAAGGCTGTTTATAATCCTCTCAACTTTTTTTTCTTTGACTAAAAATCCGGATTATTTAACTAATTTTTCTTACTTCTCTTTCCCGTTTTCTGCCTGTTCTCTCCAATGTTGTTTACGAACGTTTGCACTTTTCCCCCTCCTTTTGTGCTTTTATGAACTCTGCCATCACTAACACACAACACAACAAACCTTGCTTCTCATGTTTTCTCTCCTACTCGACATTGGTGCCTACTTAATTGTCCCTTTTCAGACACTAATAATTTACACCAAGTTCCACAAGCCCTCTTACAGCTTAAGGTTTTTCGATATGCGTCTTCCCGAGGAACATAAGTCCGCAAATGCTCAGATTTTTTTGTTATAAATAAAGTATGAGCGACTCGAGGTTTTAACTATGGTGCTATTTTTAATGTCATTTACGTAATTTTCCTTTATGGTATGACTTCTTACGTGGTGCAGCCACATTATAAACATTGCAGAAATACTTCGTACACAAAACGTTTTTTGTGCGCATATCCCGTACGAATAGGTTTTTCTCCGACTATTCAGGACTCTCGTAAACATGATTCCTCACGTAATATCAGAAGATTTTTACACAGGTAAACGTAAGTTAAGGAATGGTACTATTAGATGAACTAGACAAACGAAAATAACGAAAGAGAAATTTCTGACATTTTGCAGTACACCTATACTAACTGTATATATGGAAGTGAAACGTTAACAACGAAAAAGTACACTCGAAGAATTCAGAGTGGGGTAATGAGATTCATTTATCAAGGAACCCAAGACATGATCAAAAACGAAATACAGAGACTGAAGCATTTTTATTATTACTGTCTTCCAATTAAAAGAAAAAAACAAAAGAAGACGGAAGAATGTACATCGTGAGGCAAATAAAAGTGCTCCTGAGAACTTAGCTTCAAAGGACAAGGAAACACAGCAGAGGAAAGGAAATAAATTACTAACATGACTATAGCAGACTTTGAAAGTGACCACCATTCTCCTGACACTTTCAGGTCATGGTCAGCAAGTTTCAGGAGGAGGATCGAAGCCGGACTGCTGGAATTGCTGCTGTCTCATCCGAAATATTCTGCTGCAGTTCTTGAAGACTATGAGAGTTGTTGCGATACGCTGTAAATCTGAGGGATCACCGCACAAAGTAATCGCACACTGACGTGTGGCATGAGTGGCCAGCTATGGCCGTGACCTTACTGGCCTCTTCTAACAACTCCCTCAGGCGGAGCACATTAATGCTATATTTCGCCGTATTGTCGTAACGGATACGTTCGTCCTATGTGCCACACTGATTTCTGCAGTTACTTCATGCAGTGTTTCTTGTCTATTAACACTGACAATTCTACACAAACGCCGCTGTTCTCGGTCATTAAGTTAAGGCCGTCGGCCACTGCGTTGTTCGTGGTGAAAGATAATGGCTCAAATTTGGTATTCTTGGCACACTCATGTCACTGTGGATCTCAAAATACTGAATTCTAACAATTTTTTAAATGGAATGTCGCATGGGTCTAGCTCCAACTACCATTCCACGTTCAAAATCTGTTAATTCCTATCGTGCGGCCATAAGTACGTTGAATACATTTTCAGATGTATCACTTCAGCACAAATGACAGCTCCGACAATGCACTACCCTATAATCCGTTGTGTGCGTGATACTAACGCTATCTGTATACGTACATATCACTATCTGATGATTCTGTCACCTCCGTGTGTGCATGGTGTATGGGCCACTCGCCCAGTGGACCTGTAGACCTGCAACCCCTTGAACATTTGTGGTTTGCGAGCGGCCTCACCCGGGAGAAGTAGGATCAGCAGACGACAGAACTTCGGTCACACGTGCAGCCTAGTACAGCAGGCGGCAGCGACAGCACTGCTGGAGGTCGCCCGCTCTGTGGACCTGAATGCTTCCACAGGTCACGTGATCACGTGTAGATCCTCTAGTATCACTACGCGACCTGGCTATTTAGGTCGGCGCAACGCCGCTCCAAGACGGTCTTCCGTCAAGCTATGGGCCGGGCGCGAACTGCACCCGCTGTTCTTCAGTCACAGCCTCTTTCAGAATCTTCGCTACGTACAATACTTTGGCATGCCAGCGACCACTGACCTATGGAGCCGCTCTTGTCTGCCATCACCATCATGGAGGTAACCAGGAGTTTGCTATCAGCCACCAATCTTCTGCACATTATTTCGTTCTAGTTCAGAGTGAATATTAAGCTTTGATTATTTTATCATCACGCATTTTAGCTTTAGTTAAGACTTGTATAAATTCATTGCTATTATGAACTTTGATAAACAATTTTAGTGATTGACCGCCATCCAAAGGAGATAAATTTAGGGTTATGTAGTTCTCAATAAATCTGTTCTACATTGTTTAGCTGGGCTGCATTCTCATTGCGCCTAAACCAGCACAAGTCTTATCAATATAGTATCGCACGGCAGGACTGCTGTTCATAAAAGTGCTATTTACTTTATTGTGTTTTGATAATAGTGCTCACAGACTTGTGATTTATATGCTTGTATTGTGCTGCATTTCTTTGTCTTTGTGGCAGTTATTTGTTGATAATTGCGCTGTACACTGGTACTGGTTTGGTAGATGATGGAGGTCAATGGTAGTATATGGTAGTTGCTTGTTTCAGTTATTCAATATGGTTCTGTGTGCCCCCGACTGTAAAGATATTATGGGGTAACGCTGGTTCTCATTTGATGGTGACCACCTGTAACTGGGCTGAGCTACATTATTGTCTAAGAAATTTTTAGATTTGTTTACAATAAGTTTTTATTACTATATAACTATGCCAATTTTGAGTAAGTATTTTTACTATAGATCGACCGCATAGTTCGAATATATTTCTGTTATCAAGCACAACAGTTTTAATTGTATGCGCTTTCATCTTATGAAATATAATTAGAAACAGGAAGATATTTTATAAAAAGCCCATTCTCGCACAGTCCCCAACCCAAAGCCCACTCCACCCAAATTCTACATTATAAAACATAGCGAAACCGAAGTCAGATGGAGAGATGTAGCGCCGGCCGAAGTGGCCGAGCGGTTCTAGGCGCTACAGTCTGGAACCGCGCGACCGCTACGGTCGCAGGTTCGAATCCTGCCTCTGGCATGGATGTGTGTGATGTCCTTAGATTAGTTAGGTTTAAGTAGTTGTAAGTTCTAGGGGACTGACGACCTCAGATGTTAAGTCCCATAGTGCTCAGAGCCATTTGAACCATTTTTTGAGAGATGTAGCCTTATCCTTACAAATAAACATAACAGGCACGCTCTAATACAGGGTGTTTCAAAAATGACCGGTATATTTGAAACGGCAATACAAACTCAACGAGCAGCGATAGAAATACACCGTTTGTTGCAATATGCTTGGGACAACAGTACATTTTCAGGCAGACAAACTTTCGAAATTACAGTAGTCACAATTTTCAACAACAGATGGCGCTGCGGTCTGGGAAACTCTATAGTACAGTATTTTCCACATATCCACCATGCGTAGCAATAATATGGCGTAGTCTCTGAATGAAATTACCCGAAACCTTTGACAACGTGTCTGGCGGAATGGCTTCACATGCAGATGAGATGTACTGCTTCTGCTGTTCAATTGTTTCTGGATTCTGGCGGTACACCTGGTCTTTCAAGTGTCCCCACAGAAAGAAGTCACAGGGGTTCATGTCTGGCGAATAGGGAGGCCAATCCACGCCGCCTCCTGTATGTTTCGGATAGCCCAAAGCAATCACACGATCATCGAAATATTCATTCAGGAAATTAAAGACGTCGGCCGTGCGATGTGGCGGGGCACCATCTTGCATAAACCACGAGGTGTTCGCAGTGTCGTCTAAGGCAGTTTGTACCGCCACAAATTCACGAAGAATGTCCAGATAGCGTGATGCTTCCTTTGGAAGAAATGGCGGCCCAGACCAGTACTTTTTGAGGATGCAGGGACGATGGGACTGCAACATGGGGCTTTTCAGTTCCCCATATGCGCCAGTTTTGTTTATTGACGAAGCCATCCAGATAAAAATAAGCTTCGTCAGTAAACCAAATGCTGCCCACATGCATATCGCCGTCATCAATCCTGTGCACTATATCGTTAGCGAATGTCTCTCGTGCAGCAATGGTAGCGGCGCTGAGGGGTTGCCGCGTTTGAATTTTGTATGGATAGAGGTGGAAACTCTGGCGCATGAGACGATACGTGGACGTTGGCGTCATTTGGACCGCAGCTGCAACACGGCGAACGGAAACCCAAGGCCGCTGTTGGATCACCTGCTGCACTAGCTGCGTGTTGCCCTCTGTGGTTGCCGTACGCGGTCGCCCTACCTTTCCAGCACGTTCATCCGTCACATTCCCAGTCCGTTGAAATTTTTCAAACAGATCCTTTATTGTATCGCTTTTCGGTCCTTTGGTTACATTAAACCTCCGTTGAAAACTTCGTCTTGTTGCAACAACACTGTGTTCTAGGCGGTGGAATTCTAACACCAGAAAAATCCTCTGTTCTAAGGAATAAACCATGTTGTCCACAGCACACTTGCACGTTGTGAACAGCACACGCTTACAGCAGAAAGACGACGTACAGAATGGCGCACCCACAGACTGCGTTGTCGTCTATATCTTTCACATCACTTGCAGCGCCATCTGTTGTTGAAAATTGTAACTACTGTAATTTCGAAAGTTTGGGCACCTGAAAATGTACTGTTGTCCCAAGCGTATTGCAACAAACGGTGTATTTCTATCGCTGCTCGTTTAGTTTTTATTGCCGTTTCAAATATACCGGTCATTTTTGAAACACCCTGCATGTGTTAAAGATGATGCTGATAATGAAGAAAGAGTTTACTGGAAAGAAACTAGAGAAATGATAACAAAGTATGTGATCCATATCGATCCATCCAGTGTTACTTCGATGTGGTCTCGTGTGGGAACTTCTAAGTGTGTGATGACACCATGAAAACTTATTTCTCAGACATAGTTTGTGCAACAAACATGAAAGTCGTAATTTCACACAAATTATATAGTTATCTGAGTAAAAAACAACATTTTCGCTGAAACGTGGAAACAGTTTCCGGAATGTATGTTCCTTCTTAACAATGTCAATTCCCTCTACTGTTTCTGGAAGTGTGTAAATAAAATACAAATTGTGAAACAGTCTGTGTAATATCATCTTCCGAATTTTCTCATGTAGTCTCTCTGCCCCTGATTCATTCTTCAAGATGTGGACACAGGTGCAGTAAGGAAACTTACATTGCTCCCTTGCATAGTTTATTTTACTCCCTCATTCGTGTCAGCTATTCCATCTATTTTGCTGAGCTGACTTCAAAGCCTTCAAGACTGACACAGTGGCATGTTTAGACCTGTCTTCCTCACAGCGGTATACTACCATACTAATACCATACTGCAAGCCATCTGTAACTATGAAACTTCCTGGCAGATTAAAACTGTGTGCCGGACCGAGACTCGAACTCGGGACCTTTGCTTTTCGCGGGCAACTGCTCTTCCAACTGAGCTACCAAAGCACGACTCATGCCCCATCCTCACATCTTTAATTCCGCCAGTAACTCGTCTCCTACCTTCCAAACTTCACAGAAGCTCTCCTGCGAACCTTAAGACTGCACTTTAGGCACACTTTCTGAAACCTCGTAAACGGCTTGTGAATATTTTGCAAACGTTCTTGTGTATTGGCTACTGTAACAAGTATGTTGTCCAGATAACTGCAATAATCTGGAACTTCACGGATCATCTGTTTTAAATATCATTGAAAAACAGTGGGAGCAGTGGTAAATACAAATGGTATTCTTTGACGTCGGTATATGCCGGATGGCGCCTTCAAAACTAGAAACTGTATAAACTCTGGATGCACTAAGAGTTGCAGAGAAGCGTCATAAAAATCGATGTAGAAATAAATCTTCAGGACGAGGAATAGGATATGCAAATACAACTTGTGCTTTCGCTGATTGCTTTGAAGTCCTCGCACACTCGAAGTGGGCTATTTGCCTTTCTAACTTGTCTGAAAATGAGACACTTTTTTTGATCTGGAAAATAAACTGTCTGCGACCGCTGACACTCTGGAGCAATACCAGAGAAAGAACAGCTTGTGCTTGTTCGCAACGGATGAAATGATTGGAACAACGTCGACGATTTTTCATCACTATCGAGCGTGAGAAGCTTGACGCGCAGGTATAAACGACAGATATTGACATAAGTCATCGTATAAGACACAGACCAGCACGTGCTACGAAACCTACGACCATAATAGTTCAATATTTATCTTACGGAGAAAGAGTGGAAGTATTTAGCCAGAACATCACTTACTACCAGGATATATCTCTCGCGCGGCCGACTAAAATTGGTAAATCTCGTAATTTGGTTTTCATGATGTGTGGACTAAGGATGGTAGGATCCTACAGAGACTATAAAACGAAGAAACTCAATAACGAAGACATCCTTAAATGAAAGGCATTACTTAAAATCTCACCAAAAGACTCATACTTTAGTTTTTCGTTCACGGTATTTTTTTATAAGTTTTCTCAACTATTATCCTTCGCTTTATTACTGTAAACGTTTCTTGTTTAAATCCATACGTTACTGTAGTTAGTATTGGGCTGTTCTATTAGCAACAATCTCTTCAGTTTACCCCATCACATCTAGAGCTTTCCTTTACCTCAATGCCATTGTCTACTTTTTTAATTGTGTGTTACTGCACAACACATCCATACTATTTTAAAGTCTTATTTCGATTTCGAATTTCCTGTGTTATCCAATAAAGTTTTATGAAATTCACTATGCATGGAACTTCGTCCCTTACCATTGGTAGCGATATTACCATTTGAGCTATCAATGGCCCTGTGGTTTCTTTCCTTCTTCCAGCACAGCCCTTCGTCTATCTACATTGTAGAAACAGGGCGTTCTTTGCCGTAACGCATCACACAGCGCTTCCCATGCAGAAAAACAAGACTATGTTTTGAAGTAATTTTGTTTTATTTATTTATTTATTGCTGACGCAGATACTCTGCCAAGAAGTAGCTCAGATACCCCACAGTAAGTAACAACAACGTCGCGAAAGAAAAGGAATTAATAGATAATCGGTGGCGAACAGCAGCAAGATCTAAAAACGGGTGAAATTGTATCACTGTACACTATACTTTTGTTTGCGGATATGAGGACTGAAAATCATTCACGACATTCTCAATAAATTTAAAATGAAGAAAACTTCCCCACCCTGTATACTCTTATTTGCAGCAGACATCAAGGATTTCAAGTACTGAGAATGTAGTAGTTCAGTGACATTTCCAGCTGTGCGAAGACTTAATTTATCAGTTGTCACTACTTTTTAAAATGTTAAAATTCTATTATTGAACGTTTCGACTTTGTATCTTACATCGTACAAGAGTTAGTTAAATATAAACTGCATGAAGAGCGCACAAAGATCTGTCACGCCATCTTCAGTTTGTACTCGAACTACTTGCACTGTCTTTTCCCGGATGTCCGCGATCGAACCGACACCTCTGTCCCTCCCCTGGTTTCCAGTACTTGGACAATATTACACACACGGAACTCAATGCCCCTATCACTACACAAGAACTCATTGCTACACTCCGCACAAAATGCAACACCGCTCCTGGTCACGATCATGTCACCTACCGCCACCTTCGTGAAGCTCCTGCCTTTTTCCTCTCCACCCTGGCCAGGATCTACAATGTAGACCTGTCCACCGGCTACTACCCCGACATGTGGAAAACCTCCCGTATCCTCATGTTCCTTAAACCGGTAAGCCGCCGTCCGCCGTCTCCTCCTACCGTCCCATCAGCCTTACCTCGGTCTTCAGCAAGGTCCTGGAATCCATCCTCACCCGACGTCTCCACCAGCATCTCCGCCAGCACCGCCTCCTTCCCGTTGCCCAGTGTGGCTTTCGGCCGTCCTTCTCTTCCGATGACCTTCTCCTTCAACTCACTCATCTCCTTTCCGAACAGCTTAATTCCCGTCGCTCCACCATCTTCCTCTCTCTGGACCTCGAACGTGCCTATGACCGCATATGGCATTCCGGTCTCCTCTTCAAGCTCCAAACCTTCGCCCTTCCGTCTGATTGGCTCCTTTCTCTCCCACCATCCTTCCTATGTCACCATCCATAACATGGATTCCTACACCTTTTTTCCCTCCGCTGGTGTGCCCTAAGGCTCTGTCCTCTCCTGCCGTCCACCATTTCCAGTTTGCTGATGACACCGCCTTCCTTGCCCTTGCCCCCACCCTGCAGCGTTCCCAACACCTTCTCCAGTCCCATCTTGACCGGTTCACCACTTGGTGCAAACAGTGGTTGCTGAAGGTCAATCTCTCCAAAACCCAGGTGATCATTGTAGGCAAAACCACCCCTTCCTTCCGCCTCCTCGATTTCTATCTAACCGTCTATGGCCGTCCTATCGCCCTCACCCCCACCCTTAAGTACCTTGGCGTCACTCTCGACCGTCGCCGCTCCTGGACCAAGCTAAGGCACGCTCCCGACTAAGTCTCCTCAAGCTTCTTTCCAGCTGTACGTGGGGTCTTGACCCCTCCACCATACTCCACACCTATAAATCCCTCATCCGCCCTATCCTTTGTTACACCCATCCGGCCTGCATCTCGCCCCCCCCCCCTGCCTTTTATAAATCCCTTCAGATCCTTGAACGCCATGCTCTCCGCCTCGCCTATCGCATCCGTCTCCCCTCCCCCACGCGGATCCTGTACGACTTCATTCCTTCCCTCCACCTTCTCCTTTTCCTTGAAAGGATATAGATCCTGTACACCTCCCATAAACTCGATCCTCCTCACCCACTTGTCTCATCCATCCTCTCCCACCCCCGCCCGCTGCCGCGCCTGTATTCCCACGTCCCACCCAATCTCTCCACCCTCCTTACCCTCTCCCAAGGTGGCTTCTGCCAGCTCCCCCTCCCTGATGATGTCCTCCTCCCCTCCATCTACCCCTCCTATCAACTTTGGTCCTCCCCTCCCACATCCTGTGTCTTTTCCTTGGGGCTCCCTCCCTCCCTTCTCTCTCCTTTTCCCCCCTTCCTCCACCCCTCTTCCCCTGGGCTTCCCCTCCCCCTTCCTCCCTTCCTCCCTTCCCCCTATCTCCCCTGCCTGTGGCATCTCTGCTTTCCCATCTCCCTCTCCCACCCCCCTCCTCTCTTGGCAGGTCCCCAGATTCGTACACGCTCAGTGGACATTCGCGTGCCGGAGATCATCGCCATCAGTGTCTAGTGTGTGTGCCTCCGTTTTGTGTTTAGTGTTCTTTCGCCTGTGCCGTCGCAGTCGTCCATGTTTTGTGCGCCGTGTCCACAGGTTTTAGTGTTTTTTCTTGTCCAGTGTGAACAGCCTCGTATGTATTGTTTTTCAGTGTCTACAGTTTTTTACCCACCATTTGTCTTGTATCATCTGTACCTCCATTATGTTTTATATTGTATCACTCTCGGCTGAAGAGCAGCGTAATATGCTGCTGCCAGCCCACCTTATGTAAGGTGTTAAAATAACAATAAAGAAAAAAAAATTGACTCATAGTTGGAATCATCTGCCAATGCTCTCTAAGGAATCGCATCTTAATCGGCCTTCAGCCCCCTCACGACAGCTGACACCACACACTTCGTTCTAACCGGCCGCTGCACTGGCAGTTTGTCACTAGTGGTGACTCCGGCTCTGGCTGTACCGTAACGCAGTAGCAGTGAGTAGCGGCGGCGCGTGTATTGAACTTACACACGCGGACTTGCGAGGTGCTCTGTTGCCTTCCGTTCACCACCCTTCTTCGTCTTTCGCCGTACCGTGATGACAGTTGCCGTGCAACCGTGAAGTTCGATGATATTGGTCTGCCGTCCAGGTAGGCCCTATTCAGTCTGCTGGAATGTCAGGAATGCTGACTGTCCTGATCCTGTTGGGACAGAAAGACTTCTAGGTCCTTCCATCTGCGACAGAAGCAGACTGTGGTGTTCAAAGGGGGCAGGCTGGCATTAGCTTAGTAGGCCGCTCTTCAGCCTACAGAACTTTTTAAACAGAAGAAGAAGATAACAAACAATAAAAGCAGTGATTTAAATAAAAGCCGGCCAGAGTGGCCGTGCGATTCTAGGCGCTACAGTGTGGAGCCGAGAGACCGCCACGGTCGCAGGTTCGAATCCTGCCTCAGACATGAATGTGTGTGATGTCCTTAGGTTAGTTAGGTTTAATTAGTTCTAAGTTCTAGGCGACTGATGACCTCAGAAGTTAAGTCGCATAGTGCTCAGAGCCATTTGAACCATTTTGAACTTGAATAAAAACAGTGACTTAAATTGTAAACGGAGGAAAATTGTGGAAGGTAAAACATAAAACAAAGGGGTGATGCTAAAAAATACACAGGACGCAGACAGGTAAAATAGTAGACAGACAATTTAAAAAACATGGCGACAGTCTAGTTTCTGTTCGCAAGAGATATAAGAATCACACCCAGCGACAGTATGATTTCTGTTCGCAACACTTAGGGAAAGATGCACAACACTGAACACTCGCTTAAAACACTGGACTAAAAAGTTGGCATGAAGATGTCACACCACATCCAAGGGCAGATGGGGGTGGGGGGGGGGGGGTGGCGGACTTGGACAGATGAGGATAAGAAAAAAAGGTTGGAAGGAGAGGAAAAACGAAGTGGGGGGGGGGCAGCAGTTGATGGAGGGAGTGGACTCATAAGGGTAGGGGGGGACAGGGCAGATGCGTCAGGGAGTGGGGAAAGGCAGAGGATGGGAATGCAAAAGGACTCAGGGGAGAGAAGGGAGGCAGAGAGAGGCAGGTGGGGAAGAAACAGGATGGAATGGGGGAGAGGGAGCCCAGGAAAAGGACAGAGGAAGGTAGGGGGAGGTGAGGATCAGAGTTGACAGGAGGGATAAATGGAGGGAGAGAGGGCATTATCCAGGAGGGGGAGTCGACAGAAGCCACCTTGGGAAAGGAGATGAAGGGTGTAAAGGTGGAGGGTAGGGGGGACACAACAGTGAAGGAATGGCAAGACCAGGGTTTGGAGAGGAGAGGCCCAACGAGGGGATCAGGGAGATCAATGTGGTGGGAGGTATAGAGGATGCGATATGTTTGAGGAAAAGGAGCAGATGGGGAAAGGAATCAGGTCGTAGAGGATCCACATAGGGGATGGGAGGCATATACGGAAGATGAGGCAGAGTGCATGGTGCTCTAGGATCTGCTATGGAATATGGGGGGCGGATATCCAGGCAGGACTGGCATAACAGAGGATGGGACAGATGAAGGATTTGTAGGTGTGGAGGATGGTAGTGGGATTCAACCTCACATCCAGCCAGAGAGGAGTTTGAGGAGTTGGAGGTGGTTGTGGGCTTTGGATTGGATAGAGTAGAGACGAGGGATCCAGGTGAGATGACGGTCAGTGGTGAGGCCAAGGTAGGTGAGGGTGGGGGAGAGGTAGACAGGTTGGATGCAGATGGTTGAAGGGTATGAGCAAGGGCAAGGAAGGCGGTGTCATCGGCATACAGCAGGAGGTGTACTGGAAAAAGGGGGGGGGGGGGGGTTGTGGCATATCTGCCGTGTACAGGAGGTAAAGGAGAGGGGAGAGGGCAGAGCCCTGGGTCACACCTGCAGAGGGGTAGAAGGTGCGGGTATCGGCATTATGGGTGGTAACATAGGAGGGGCGGTGGGAGAGGAAGGAGGCAATCAGACGGACTTAGTTGCCAGGAAGGAGTTTAAACAGGAGACCTGGATGCCAGACACAGTCATAGGCCTTTTAGAGGTCGAGGGAGGCCTTACTATCTGAACAGCTGAGGTATTTATGGAGCGAAGTAGTGACTAATGTTTACCCAGCGTCGTTCCTCGTGACCGCGTAGGGCTGGTTATTACAAAGGTATTGAAGTCTTCTGCTAGCGACATAGCTTTGCTGTGGGACTTTCAAACTTTTACCAGTTTTACTGCCCCATAGAAGGCTGACATGCTCTTTTTCTAAAAAAAATGTTCGTCCTGAATGTTCAGAAAATACAATAAATCTTAACCTTTAATATAGTAATCTCACTCCACTTACAAACTTCTTTATGAACTTCACGTGTGTTACAATTGTTCTTCTTCTTTCTCGTACAACCCATTCCAGAGCGACTTCTTCTGTGGTCTTTAACTTTTCTTTCGTTATTTTACTCCTTAGGAAAAGATACACTGCACAGATGACTGCTAGCACTACACTCATGGTAATTGTGTTCTGTTTTCACCCACTGTGATATTCTCGAACATCTCTTAACATTTGATTGGGAGCAATCTGCTCCTTTTCTGCATCAATCAGTTTATCTGTGCTCTGTAGTACTGTAGCATCTAGTGCGTAATTTACAACAAAATATTCTGAATAGATAAAATGCTGACGGAATTTTCTGGTTAAAACAATGTCGGTTGTACATAACCTATTACTGTAGTAACCATGATGTTTGCTGGTAGATGAAAGTCTACTCCTGCTATTTCACGTCCAATTCCATGGATTAATATAACACTAAGCTACAATTTTACTCTTGTCATTCTTGTAAAAGTCTAGTTTTTATAAAAACACATCATCACCGTTTGTGGCTTGTATATGGAATCAATCCAATGATTTTTCGTCTCACCGAAAATTTGCTCGTGGTGATGCAACTGAATTCATATTTCCCAAGAATAGTTGTACTTGATACGATCGGTTATCTGTTTGAATTTCTTGTGCACGACAAATAGTAATAATTTATTAATACACTTACCAATATCTTCTACTTATAGATTTATGTGCATTTTACGTTGTTCAGATACACATAACACTTCATTAACCCAAAATTTAAATCATCTATTAATAATACTCCATTCACTTGGATTTGCATGGATCACATAAAACTCAGATTGCTACTTAAAACTAGTTATGAGAAACGGTGAAACGGTATATTAACATATATACCTACTTTCCCAGAATAAACTTTAACTATGGAAACATGATAGTAAAATGCTATATTGCTTTCATTTATGGAGATAACATGCTACAGATCTGCAGGAAATTCCGTTTGCGCATCCAATAGCCCTTGCAAAATTATTTCTGGTATTAGCAGTATAGTGCTTAATCGTTTACGCCCAGCACGGTTGATAGCTTGAATTTTATCCAATTCTATTCTAGCCTCACTTACACCGTTTGATAATTCCCTCGTTAGAATAGCTGTGCCTACTTTGCTGTCCATAGTTTTTAAATGTTTCTGTATTATACCTAAGTCCTTATTTAAGGTAGTCACTGTATCATTAGCATACTGCTGTAATTTCATTGTTATTTTATTCATTGTTTAGTTGTGTTTAACAATCTCTGCTCCACACCCACAACTTGTGTAGAATTCCAATTCACTATCGTTTCTGTATGCCTCCCTACTTCTTGCACTTGGCCTATTGTACTGTTCAAACTTGAAATATCACCAATATCTGCTGTGCCAATAGTTTCCCACCAGCATATGGTCATCCCCTCTTCCTGTGTATAAGAGAATATAAAATTGTACCTGTCACTTGCTGCAACTACTCTCTCAGCTTATCATAGGAAAACTTAAGTTCATAATATTCATTTCGTATATCTCCTATCGTATTGCCCCACTCGGATTCCTTTAGTACTTCTAAGAACATATCTTGCATTCTTCTTACTTCGTTCCTTACTCTCAGATGTCGAATGTCAGTCTCTACGGCTGCCTGTGATTCGTGAGGACTACATCTGGTGCAGACAAAACTCCATTCTGTAAAGGCAGTTGACAATTCCTAATGCTCAGACGATGAGCAAGATCATGACACTCCCTATACTCCATCTAGGAGTAATCCTCACCATCATGTGGCGAAAATAATTTATGTGTACTCCCTTCCTCCTTAGTAAAAAGTGTGAATACAACAAAAAATGTCGATATTCCTCACTACATGAATAAATGAAAACAAATTTAAAAAATCTTAATATTACCCATGTATCTCCACATTCACAACTACTGTATGTGCTCCTTGGTATCAACCCATACTACCTATTCTGCGGTATTTCTTTACTCTTTTGCTTCTTAATTCTAGTTTGTGGCATCTCCACGGGTACCTGCGGAAAGGAATCTATGGCCCCTTGAAGCAGTTTAATTCTACTGATATGAACTACTGAAGTGTGTCCTAGTAATAGTAACTTTACATTTACAGGTAACTTTGCCTCGACCAACTAGTAAGGACCTTGAAACTTCGTCAAAAACCTTTTTGTCTTGTCCTTGGTAGTAAGGGTTTGCAAGTAATACCCATTGACCTACCCAATACTGCGGGAAATTTCTCTTCCTCAACCCCACATACTCTTGACATTCTTGCGCTTTTGTGTTTGTTAGTTTTACCTTTTGCGAGAATTCCTTTAGAGTTTTTACGAACACCTTCTTCTCCTTCTTCTCCTATCATTGGTGGAATCACATCAAATGGAGGAGGATTTTGCGTCCATATACCACATGTTAAAGGGATAACCCTTTGTATGAGTGTTTGAATTGTAGACACAAATTACAAAATCTAAACTTGCATCCCAGTCTATTCATTGAGAATTCATGTAATGGCTTTGCATCTTAGATATAGTCCTGTAAATTCTTTCTGTATGACCTGAGTGCAGAATGGACTTGTACGTAATTTCTTAACTTTCAGTAATTGACACAACTGCTTAATGCGATTGGACATGAAATTTGCCCCTGCTCCATAATGGTAGTTTGGGGCATCCCAGATTTACGTATCCAATGATTTACCATAACGTGAACTTCTGTGCTTACTTTTTGATCTGGTATTGCTACAATTAATCATTAACATATGCTTGTTACCTGATTGACCCCTGTGAAATACGCCCAAAATATCTGATCGTATCATTTGAAATGGATACTCACACTTTGTTAGTCCTTGTAATTGTATCATTTGCTGGCATTAATCAGCACGTTATGCAAATGGAATGCAGTTCTTGATGTACTGTTGAACATCATAGTATCTTGTTCTCCATCAAAACCTTTGTTGTTCTCTTATTACCATGCCCTGATAACATATGATCATGTGCTTTCCATAGTACTTCTATCTGAAAATCGGCTGGAACTAAAACACGCGGTCCACACTTGGTTGATCTACGTAAAACACCATCTTGTATGACAAACTGTGGCTGTTTGCAATACACCTGACACTCTTTATCATTTGCTTGGGCTTTCTTCAGATCCTTTGGATCCAATCCAGAGACTTGAACGCTCCAATCTTCCTACTAAGTGATTCTGTATTTGTATGTTTAACAGCCAGTTGTGAATCACATTGTATTTAAATCCACTTAGTTTCAAAGCCAACTTTGTTGGACGACTTGGAGGATATTCTAGTCCTAGCACCAATATTAAAGCTGCATGATCAGTAATCAGTGTGAATATATGTCCATATACGTAACATCCAAAATAAGAAATACTGTATATTAATGCTAACATCTCCATTTCTGGCGTACAATAATCTTGTTCAATCTTATTAAGATGATGAGATGCTTATGCAACTGGGTGTTCTTTCCCAACAATGATTGTCCTAAAACCGCTCCCAAATTTGTACCACCTGCATCACATGACAATCACATGACAACATGCGTTTGTGAAATCAGGAAAAATCAGATGGTCTGGATCTGAAGCTAACATATCGTTTAAATTTTGAAATGCAATCTGACATACAGATGTGAAGCTAAAAGTAATTCCTCTCCGCAACAATTTTGTTTGTGGTTGTGCCACTTCAACAAGCTCCTTCACGAATGGTCTGTAGTAGCTTGCTAATCCGAGGGAAGATTATAATTTTTTAACTGTCTGAGGGGTCAGAAAGTCAATGTACTGCTGATGTTAGTCACAGATCTCTCCTTATACCATCTTGGCCAATTATGTAACCCAGATAGCTTAGTTGTGATTGTGGAAAATGACATTTGTTAATGTAAAGTGTAAGCCGAGTCTTTCTCAACCTGTCAAATACCATCTCCAAACGCTGAACATGCCCTTACATGTTTTTTTGTGAACATAATTATATCGTCATGACACACCATGCGTTTGTTTGGTTTTAAACCTCTGAGGACTCTATCTAGTAAACTCTGAAATGTATCTGCTGCGTTTTTCAGGCCAAAAGGCATCCTACAATACTGGTAGTGAATAGAAGACATGCTAAATGCTGGTTTAGGTCTATCATCAGGGCCTATCTCAATTTCATGATATCCACTTCTTAAATCTAGGGTTGAAAAGAACTTGCACCTACCCAAATTATCTAATGTGTCAGTAATATGCATCTGTCACTGTTTTCTCATTTAAGAATCTGTAGTCGTAGCAAAACCAATATTTCTTTTTCCCATCTGGTAATTTCTTACCCACATCGTGATACTCCTTGACTACGGACTATCACTATGTGCTATAACCCAATCTGATAACTGCTGATTCACTATTTCCTCCGCGAAACGCTGTAAATGCTTAGGGAGCTGATACTGTTTTCTACATACTGGTGGATGATTGCCTGATAGTATTCTATGTTGTGTGACTGGTACAGCAGGTAACACTCCTTGTGGATTGAACAAATCCTTATACCATATTAACACTGATTCCATTTATGACCTATATTCACCCTGAAGCTGTTTAACTTCATCTCGCAATACAGATATTTATACAGTTGGCTCCATTCCACCTTCTACCCTGGGATCCTCAATACCTTCCTCTTCGAAAACCTCTAACGTGGCTATCAGTAATCTCTTTGGAAGACTCCAAAAATGGTTCAAATGGCTCTGAGCACTATGGGACTCAACTGCCGAGGTCATTAGTCCCCTAGAACTTAGAACTAGTTAAACCTAACTAACCTAAGGACGTCACAAACATCCATGCCCGAGGCAGGATTCGAACCTGCGACCGTAGCGGTCTTGCGGTTCCAGACTGCAGCGCCTTTAACCGCACGGCCACTTCGACCGGCTGGAAGACTCCCCCAAAATTATTAATATCCTTTGTAAGTGTTATACACCTACATACAGAACAATGTGGCTTATCCAACATGTCATTACTTTTTAGTGGTTCTACCAAACACACTACACCCTGTGGAATATTAATATCTAATGGCACCCAGATTAGTATTCGTGTACCAATATGGGATACCAATTCGATTCCACACATAGTAGGCGAAAGAACTTGACCCCCTTCTTACAGCCATGTACCGCAAATCTATAGAGGAACGGAAGGTTCCAAATGATTGGAAAAGAGCACAGGTGGTTCCAGTTTTCAAGAAGGGTCGTCGAGCAGATGAGCAAAACTATAGTCCTATATCTCTGACATCGATCTGTTGTAGAATTTTAGAACATGCTTTTTGCTCCCGTATCATGTCATTTCTGGAAACCCAGAATCTACTCTGTAGGAATCAACATGGATTCCGGAAACAGCGATCGTGAGAGACCCAACTCGCTTTATTTGTTCATAAGACCCAGAAAATATTAGATACGGGCTCCCAGGTAGATGCCATTTTCCTTGACTTCCGGGAGGCGTTCGATACAGTTCCGCACTGTCGCCTGATAAACAAAGTAAGAGCCTACGGATTATTAGACTAGCTGTGTGGCTGGATTCAAGAGTTTTTTGCAAACAAAACTTAGCATGTTGTTCTCAATGGAGGCACGTCTACAGTCGTTAAAGTAACCTCTGGCGTGCCACAGGGAAGTGTTATGAGACCATTGCTTTTCACAATATATATAAATGACCTAGTAGATAGTGTCGGAAGTTCCATGTGGCTTTTCGCGGATGATGCTGTAGTATACAGAGTAGTTGCAGCATTAGAATATTGCAGTGAAATGCAGGAAGATCTGCAGCTGATAGGCACTTGGTGTAGGGAGTGTCAACTGACCCTTAACATAGACAAATGTAATGTATTGCGAATACATAGAAAGAAGGATCCTTTATTGTATGATTATATGATAGCAGAATAAACACTGGTAGCAGTTACTTCTGTAAAATATCTGGGAGTATGCGTACGGAACGATTTGAAGTGGAATGACCGTATAAAATTAATTGTTGGTAAGGCGGGTGCCAGGTTGAGATTCATTGAGAGAGTCCTTAGAAAAAGTAGTCCATCAACAAAGGAGGTGGCTTACAAAACACTCGTTCGACCTATACTTGAGTATTGCTCATCAGTGTGGGGTCCGTACCGGGTCGGGTTAACAGAGGTGATAGCGTTAAGGAGATGTTTAGCAAACTCAAGTGACAGACTCTGCAAGAGAGGCGCTCTGCATCGCGGTGTAGCTTGCTGTCCTGGTTTCAAGTGGGTGCGTTTCTGGATGAAGTATCGATTATATTGCTTCCCCCTACTTATACCTCCCGAGGAGATCACGAATGTAAATTTAGAGAGATTCGAGCGCGCACGGAGGCTTTCCGGCAGTCGTTCTTCCCGCGAAACATACGCGACTGGAACAGGAAAGGGAGGTAATTACAGTCGCACGTAAAGTGCCCTCCGCCACACGCCGTTGGGTGGCTTGCGGAGTATAAATTTAGATGTACCTGCTGGTACTCTGTCATGCAAAACAATTTCTAATGCAATTATACACAGCTTATTAGCTCCCACCTTCGCAATGGGCGCATCTTGTGATATAAAAACATTTGCAACTGTTATAGCCAACAGAAATAACTTACCATCTAGTTCAATCGTCCGTTGTAAAGGTTGATTCTAGCACAACGCCTAATCTGAAAATCTAACCCAAGTATCGCAGTGGCACCTTGTCCCACATTTGGTAACGCTTCCATTTGCTCGGGAAAGTTGTTATTTTAAACCCGAGCCGTGTTGTCCCAACAGAATCAACTGCAGTGCCGCTTACTGCGTGCAACCTATATCTTGGCTTTTGTAGTCTGCTCTTAATCACGAGGTCTAGACTGACAACTGATACATGTTCCCCATTATCTACCACAATTCATATTCTTTCCCTCCCCAACAAGACACCAACGAACATCCCATCCCTGCATGCCGGCTGAATGCAGTTCAATTTAATGGAAATGCTTCGCGATGGAAGGAAGATTCTCGTTGTCGTTTGAAAATTTCTTCTTCCAGTAAGAGTTGCCCTGTCTCTTTAATCTACGCTCCTGTGCCTGCTGCTACTACATCTTGTGGCTTTCCCATTCTCGCTCTGAGAGAAAATTCTCGCAAAATTCCCCTTTGGAACACATCCAGTGCCCTATCCTCAGTCTCTCTCAACAAAACTGCATCAGCGTCAGGTTCGTTACTCAGATCATAGGTCTGGGCGTTCAGTTTGTGTATCCTGTGCAAAGGCACTTAAATTTTCTCGAAATAAACTAGTACTATTTTGTTTTCTGCACCGTTGCTTTCAAATACATGATACGTGATATACGTCTTAGCCTCACCCGACAAGCGTAATTCGGCCATCTGCAATGGGGCCGCCGGCCAGGTGGCCGAGCGGTTCTAGGCGCTACAGTCTGGAACCGCAAGACCCTTACGGTCGCAGGTTCGAATCCTGCCTCGGGCATGGATGTGTGTGACGTCCTTAGGTTAGTTAGGTTTAAGTAGTTCTAAGTTCTAGGGGACTGATGACCTCAGCAGTTAAGTCCCATAGTGCTCAGAGCCATTTGAACCATTTGAGCCAATGGGGCTTGTCCACACCAGTTACACAAGGTGGACCTACATAACACGTCCTGAATAAAAATAGTGATATCCTCCGATGCTTATCCAGAGAAAAGCTAAATAAAACTAGCAGCTACAGGATCCTCAGATGGGGAAGGTACTGCCAATATTAATTTAACTTCACTAGGACCTAATTGTGAAGGATCTCCCATTTGACTATGTAACTGCTGTGCCATTTGCTCTTTCTGTTCTTGTAATAATTTAACCTGTTCTCTCAAAGCTGATACCGTGTCATTGGTAGTAGCTGCTCGCGTTTGTTTCTTTTTATATCATAGTAAGCCCTGTACCTCACACACAATATGCACAACAACGGATATCAAAATTTACTTATTATTTCGTCTCATAGATACCCAACGACACTTAACGAAGCTCTCTATTGCATGACTATAGTGCAAGAGGAATATATTGCAGGAGTGATCTTATCACAAAAGCGCTCAGTGCCGAGGCAAATTACAAACTTTACAATCTACCGGAACAAAATGTACTTTACTATAATTCCCTTAAACTCAGATACTAAGCTTTGAAAAAAGTAACTCTGAGCTCACTGTGTCTTATTCTGGACATTATCACCACCAAAACATATTGTGTGAGGAACAAAGTTTTCATCGACTCACGCCACAATTCTTGTAACTGCTGGTGTGGCTCTGTACGAAACGCTTCGTACAACCTTTTGATGTAGATGCTGCAAACATAAGAAGCACGACCACTTCGTGACACCAATTTTGCAACAAGTGACAATTGGGATGGTGTAAGTAGAGTTGGTTCTGTGTCAGGAGACACTATCCCAGTTCGCTCTTTGCCAGTTTTCCTCGGAAAGATATTACAGAACTATGGTCGCCTTTAGGAACAGTGAATGGAGATACGGAGTTATTTATTTCCATAAAAATACGGGCCTCCCCCCCATGAACTATGGACCTTGCCGTTGGTGGGGAGGCTTGCGTGCCTCAGCGATACAGATAGCCGTACCGTAGGGTCAACCACAACGGAGGGGTATCTATTGAGAGACTAGACAAACGTGTGGTTCCTGAAGAGAGGCAACAGCCTTTTCAGTAGTTGCAGGGGCAACAGTCTGGATGACTGACTGATCTGGCCTTGTAGCACTAACCAAAACGGCCCTGCTGTGCTGGTACTGTGAACGGCTGAAAGCAAGGGGAAACTACAGCCGTAATTTTTCCCGAGGGCATGCAGCTATACTGTATGGTTAAATGATGACGGCGTCCTTTTGGGTAAAATATTCTGGAGGTAATATAGTCCCCCATTCGGATCTCTAGGCAGAGACTACTCAAGAGGACGTCGTTATCAGGAGAAAGAAAACTGGCGTTCTACGGATCGGAGTGTCGAATGTCAGATCACTTAATCGGGCAGGTAGGTTAGAAAATTTAAAAAGGGAAATGGATAGGTTAAAGTTACATGTAGTGGGAATTAGTGAAGTTCGGTGGCAGGAGGAACAAGACTTCTGGTCAGGTGAATACCGGGTTATAAACACAAAATCAAATAGGGATAACGCAGGAAGTAGGTTTAATAATGAATAGGAAAATAGGAATGCGGGTAAGCTACTACAAACAGCATAGTGAACGCATTATTGTGGCCAAGATAGATACGAAGCACATGCCTACCACAGTAGTACAAGTTTACAGGCCAACAAGTTCTGCAGATGACGAAGAAATTGAAGAAATGTATGTTTAAATAAAAGAAGTTATTCAGATACTGAAGGGAGACGAAAATTTAATAGTCATGGGTGACTGGAATTCGTCAGTAGGAAAAGGGAGAGAAGGAAACGTAATAGGTGAATATGGATTGGGGGTAAGAAATGAAAGAGGAAGAATTCAGGTAGAATTTTGCACAGATCACATCTTAATCATAGCTAACACTTGGTTCAAGAATCGTAAAAGAACGTTGCATACATGGAAGAAGCCTGGAGATACTGACAGGTTTCAGATAGATATATAAAGGTAAAACAGAGATTTAGGAACCAGGTTTTAAATTGTAAGACATTTCCAGGGGCAGATGTGGACTCTGACCACAATCTATTGGTTATGAACTGCAGATTAAAACTGAAGAAACTACAAAAAGGTGGTAATTTAAGGAGATGGGACCTGGATAAACTGACTAAATCAGAGGTTGTACAGAGTTTCAGGGAGAGCATAAGGGAACAATTGACAAGAATGGGAGAAAGAAATACAGTAGAAGAAGAATGGGTAGCTTTGAGGGATGAAGTAGTGAAGGCAGCAGAGGATCAAGTAGATAAAAAGACGAGGGCCAGTAGAAATCCTTGGGTAACAGAAGAAATATTGAATTTAATTGATGAAAGGAGAAAATATAAAAATGCAGTAAATGAAGCAGGCAAAAAGGAATACAAACGTCTCAAAAATGAGATCGACAGGAAGTACAAAAATGGCTAAGCAGGGATGGGTAGAGGACAAATGTAAGGATGCAGAGGCTTATCTCACTAGGGGTAAGATAGATACTGCCTACAGGAAAATTAAAGAGACCTTTGGAGAAAAGAGAAACACTTGTATGAACATCAAGAGCTCAGATGGGAACCCAGTTCTAAGCAAAGAAGGGAAAGCAGAAAGGTGGAAGGAGTATATGGAGGGTCTATACTGGGGCGATGTTCTTGAGGACAATATTATGGAAATGGAAGAGGAGGTAGATGACGATAAAATGGGAGATATGATACTGCGTGAAGAGTTTGACAGAGCACTGAAAGACCTGAGTCGAAACAAGACCCCGGGAGTAGCCAACATTCCATTAGGACTACTGACAGCCTTGGGAGAGCCAGTCCTGACAAAACTCTAGCATCTGGTGAGCAAGATGTATGAGAAAGGCGAAATACCCTCAGACTTCAAGAAGAATATAATAATTCCAATCCCAAAGAAAGCAGGTGTTGACAGATGTGAAAATTACCGAACTATGAGTTTAATAAGTCACGGGTGCAAAATACTAACGCGAATTCTTTACAGACGGCTGGAAAAACTAATAGAAGCCGACCTAGGGGAAGATCAGTTTGAATTCCGTAGAAATATCGGACCCTACGACTTATCTTAGAAGCTAGATTAAGGAAAGGCAAACCTACGTTTCTAGCATTTGTAGACTTAGAGAAAGCTTTTCACAATGTTGACTGGAACACTCTCTTTCAAACTCTGAAGGTGGCAGGGGTAAAATACAGGGAGCGAAGGGCTATTTACAATTTGTACAGAAAGCAGATGGCAGTTATAAGAGTCGAGGGACATGAAAGGGAAGCAGCGTTTGGGAAGGGAGTGAGACAGGGTTGTAGCCTCTCCCCGATGTTATTCAATCTGTATATTGAGCAAGCAGTGAAGGAAACAAAAGAAAAGTTCGGAGTAGGTATTAAAATCCATGGGGAAGAAATAAAAACTTTGAGGTTCGCCGATGACATTGTAATTGTCAGAGACAGCAAAGGACTTGGAAGAGCAGTTAAACGGAATGGATAGTGTCTTGAAAAGAGGATATAAGATGAACATCAACAAAAGCAAAACGAGGATAATGGAATGTAGTCGAATTAAGTCGGGTAATACTGAGGGAATTAGATTAGGAAATGAGATGCTTAAAGAAGTAAAGGAGTTTTGCTATTTGGGGAGCGAAATAACTGCTGATGGTCGAAGTAGAGAGGATATAAAATGTAGACTGGCAATGGCAAGGAAAGCGTTTCTGAATAAGAGAAAGTTGTTAACATCGAGTATAGATTTAAGTGTGAGGAAGTCATTTCTGAAAGTATTTGTATGGAGTGTAGCCATGTATGGAAGTGAAACATGGACGATAACTAGTTTCGACAAGAAGAGAGTAGAAGCTTTCGAAATGTTGTGCTACAGAAGAATGCTGAAGATTGGATGGGTAGATCATATAAGTAATGAGAAGGTATTGAATAGGATTGGGGAGAAGAGAAGTTTGTGGCCCAACTGGACTAGAAGAAGGGATAGGTTGGTAGGACTTGTTCTGAGGCATCAAGGGATCACCAATTTAGTATTGGAGGGCAGCGTAGAGGGTAAAAATCGTAGAGGGAGACGAAGAGATGAATACACTAAACAGATACAGAAGGATGTAGGTTGCAGTAGGTACTGGGAGATGAAGAAGCTTGCACAGGATAGAGTAGTATGGAGAGCTGCATCAAACCAGTCTCAGGACTGAAGCCCAGAACAACAACAAAAATACGTGTACCGTCTTGAGTCGTGGTTGGCACCGTCTGCCAATGCCCGCTGAGGAACCGCGTCGTAAACGGCCTTCAGCCTCAAGGCAGCTCATACTGCATATTTCGTTCCAACTGGCTGCTGCACTGGCGGGTCGCCGCTTGCCCGCACCCCCCCCCCCCCCCCCCCCCCCCCCTCAAATCATCCAGGGAGCGCCGGCTCTGAATCGCGACACCGCTTCAGTGAGTTACGGCAACACGTATACTATTGATCTTTCACACGCCGCCTTTCTTGGGAGGTGCACTGTCCCCTCCCGTTCACCATTCTCCTTTGTCATCCGTCGCACCGCTATGACTGTAACCGTGTAACCGTGAAGTTCGATGATATTGGCCTACCGTCCAGATAGACCCTACTCAGTCCGCCGGAATGTCAGGAAAGCTGGTGTCCTGATCCTGGTCTGCAACAGAGGCAGACTGTAGTGTTCAACGCTGTGACTGGTGATTAGGGTGAGATAGCCATCTCTCCCAGTAGCGGCTGTTCTTATCCGGAGCATGTAGGAAATCTACAACAGACTTGTGCCAAACGTCAGTTCGTCGCAATCAGTGAATTGAGTGGAAACCTCAGGTTCACCATCTATATGTCTGACCGACTGCCTTACGAGCTAAGCTCTGAGGTATTTATTAGGTGAAGTAGGGGCTACTGTTTGCCTGACGACACTCGTCATGACAGTATAGGGCTTGCTATTACGAAGGTATTGAAATCTGCTGCCTGGCTCGCCCGAAACGTCAATTTTTGTTTTACCCTGACTGAGTCTCGGTGGAGAAATGTTTCCTTTGCGGCGGCCTCGTGTCGACATTGCCGTAATGTAGCGAGATAGCTTCGCTGTGGGACTTTGGAAATTTTACCAGTTTTACCGCTCTCCAAAAGAGCGGCGTGAAACAGAGTTTTTGATGTTAAGGAGGTACGGAAGTTCATTCGCAAGACGCTAGAGTGCATAGTAGTTTCCCTCAGCAAGCGAACTCAATGTTAAGAGCACTGCTACCGACACATATCTCAACTCTCCTTTCTATCAAGCACATGCGATGGTTGGAATGCCTCATTTCTAGTTTCTGCTGCTGGGTGTGGTAAGAACGGTTCTTAGGAGTTTACTTCGCGAGATTGCAGACCGTTTATTTATACGAGGTCTTGTTATAAATAACTTAACTGAGTTGATGTCTGATTATTTCGCCCCAGAAGAATTCGTTGTACTCCAAAATTGAGTGATTGTGTAGAATATGATTCAACCTGGCCACTAAATTATATAGATCACCCACATTTCTGTAACCAACTAATCGTAGGATTAGAGTACACATCTACTCACTTATCCCTGTAATCATGAACAACCAAGTTATTACACGTGAGAGTGTGGTAACATGATACTAAGTACGGTGTAAACGTAACCTGCGTGGTTTCACAGCTCTCACATTCAATATGCCATCGTCTTGAGGCTTAGACCAACAGCGAAGAATCAGCTTCAATCCTATTGGTCGATGTCCAGAAAGTAATGGCGGACGCTACGATTTACGCTCACGACCGTATCAAACCGTACGCAAACTTACTTTCCGTATAACACTGCACACACGTTTGCAATAGTTCCCTCCAAAAGGAACATAAATATAAACAACTGTAGCAGCATTAACTTAAAATAATTGTTTAAGTAAAAGAAAAATGCTTGGAAGTAACGATGGGCCACTAAAGCTACACTGAAAGTTTATAGTTCGCTCCAAGCAATTTCATATATGTAGCAAAAGTTAACGAAAGGAAAAGAAAATAGTTTTACAATGAAACAAACAATTTACAGTCTGAAACGCTGAATTCTGTTAGTCTTTAACTGGGAAGAGCGCGCGGCAAAGCTGCTTATTCGTTCGTTGTGGAGGAGGCGTGGCAGCGAGTCGAGATGTCGGCGGCGGCTTTTGATGTTGCAGATGCAGTTATTGCAGCAACTTCGTTGTCGTATTTCCACGGATAAGTATACCGTGGAGTCTCTTCTCGATTATGCTGTAAATTATATGCAATGGCGTTTATCAGTCCACTGGCTGAACATATGAAACTCTTGGTGGTAACCCACAGGTTCAGCATGTGCATGTTTATGACTAGTTATACACATCTAGTTCTCACTTCAGTATTTTATACACTGTTACTGATAATTTCCGACCGCGATATAACTAATCGTCAAATCTGCATATGACTACCGTAATTCACTAAAACCGTTCTTACACCTGATTCACAACTATAATTTAGTTCACCGCGACAGTACGGCTTCAAACACTCGGCTGTTCGCTCAGAAGTTAAATACAATGCACAGTTTGACGAAGACTTGGCTGTTATGGTGTGGTTAAATGTAAAAACAGTTTCATTTAAATCATAGCAATAACTATTTGCCTATTCGCTAAAGCACTGTCAGTAGCGGTTGAGACGCAGTACATTTCGCAATACTCAATCTGCACTGTGTTTATGTTCATAATTATCGCTTTAACTTCCATTATGCACAGCGACGGTAATCCCAATCGTCAGTCGAAAGTTCTACGATTCACGGTCTCCGCAATCTCAAATCAACATCGCGCATCCCGCCATACTACCGCACACACACACACACACACACACACACACACACACTGACTAGCGCTCCCTCACTGTATATCGCAGCTACACTGTTACTCTCGATTTAGCTCTCGGTGTTTTCATGCCTACGATTTACATAGACCCGGAGACCAGTTAGGTCATATTTACTCAGCGCGGGCATTAACTGTTGATTGCAAGGAGAAGAGATAGGGAGTTTTAGCGGGGAGTCGTAGACGTAAGCTTGTACAGAAAGGACGCAGAATATGGTGCTCTTGGGAACTGCTTTATTCATATAATGAAAGATATTATTATCACAAAAGGTTCAAATGGTCATCAGTCACCTGTAACTTAGAACTACTTAAACCTAACCAACCTAACAACATTACACACATCCATGCCCGAGGCAGGATTCGAACATGTGACCGTAGCGGTCGCGTGGTTCCAGACTGTACCGCCTAGAACCGCTCGGCCACCCCGGCCAGCTATCCGAAAAGGAGTAACATCATTATGCCCTGAATGAGGCACATTTATTATGGTAGACACTATAATGACAAGATTGAGGTTTAAGTTAACAAAAGAACATGTCAGGAATTTCTTGCTATTTTTCTAAAGTTTTGTCACAGTCAACGTTAATGGATCTGAAAAGATGAAAGGAATTTAATCATTAGTATAAGAACTTTCGCGCTAGAAGAAATATTACTGTTGGCCTACTTTTTTGTATTTATACAGCGTTGATCTTACGTAATCGTAATTTTTAGTGAAATATTTTGTCATTCCTTCTGAGCTTCCGCTGGCGAAATTTTGTACTTGGGGCATGTCAAGAAATTTTTTCGCGATGATATTTTAACACAGCTTCAGCTACAGCTGACGGCCTCCTACATCCGACTAGATGACTGTTGGGCTGGTACCCAAGTCCCGCGTCAGTTGCACGATTCACAAACATTTGAAAACATTTCGCACGCTTTCACGTGGGTAACACTACACACAGACGGTTGGGATGCACTAATTTCGTCCCTGGGGTAAAGTTGTGCTGCCATACGGTCACCCTCAGGCACTAACAACGCGAAATTCGATAACAGAAATGCCGACTCCGTGTAAGTATAGGATAATGGAAAAAGAAGTAAGTAATACTAGCTAATTTCTTTTTGCGAGCAATGTCCTGTTCATCTATGATAACTACTGATATCATAGATTCCACTCTTGCTTCACATTTCACCAGTTACTTTGTTACCAAAGTAACAGAATTCTTTAACTTTTTCTACTTCGTCATCACCAGTTTTGATAAGTTCGACGCTAGTCTCATTTCTGCTACCTCTCATGCCTTTCCTCGCTAAATATTATCTACTAACTGACTATTTATTCCGTTCAACAGGTCCCGTACTATATCTCCACTTTCACTGAGGATAGCAGTAGCATCAGCGAATCTTCTTATTGATAACCATTCACCTTGAATTTTATTTGCACTTCCGACACTTTTTTTATTTTCGTCACTGCTTCTTTGATGTCCATATACAACAGTAGGAGATAATTATCGTCTCTTTCTGTTACACCTCTTTTAATCCGAGCACTTCGTTCCTTGTCCTCCATTTTTATTGTTTCCTCTTGGTTCTTGTAGAAGTTTTGCAGTTGGCACGATACGGTCATTTAGCTGTAAGTCACGGCAGTGAGTGGTTAGTAAGTGGCAGTTGGTTGAACAGAACCGGTGCAGTAAGAGAGGTGGATGTGGAGACGCGACAGAATGCCAGAAAGAGCTGTCGCACTTCAGAGTGCCCATGATCACTCCATGCGGATTTGTTACTGTATCAGCGCGGACTGTTCAATCATTTTACCGCGAATGATGTACCCTAGAAAACAGGAACAGTGACGGTAAAAAGCTCCTAAATTACAGGACCGACAATGAGCATCATTTTTGTCAATGACAATCGGCCTAAAATCCAGACGAAATTCTAACAGTCTCTGAATGCAGTTTATCTCAACCAACTTCCGAACGAACATTACAAAGGAAACGGCATTCAGTTTACAATTGGATTCGGGTGCCTCGCAAGAGATCATTGCCCACAGCAGTTCGTAAGGCTATAGTTCAGTGAACCAAACAATAACGTAGCTGCAGCGTCGGGTGGCGTGTAATCCTGCGAGTCAACATTTCTCCTCTTTTCAAATGGAGAAAGAGTAGAGTAAAATGGTGACCCACTGATATGCCACCCGCCCCCCCCCCCTCACATCTCGACTTCCTCTCCTGCACCGACCTCTATATCTAAGAGTACTTCTACATCTGAGAGCACCACTTACACATAATGTCGTCAGTGATTTGTTTAATATATTCCAATCTCTGTCTTTTCATACAGCTTTTGTCGTCTATTGCTCCCTCTAGTCCTATGGAAGGTATTCCCTGATAGGAGTGGGACAAACCGACCGGTGAAAACCGATACCGGTATTTTAGTTATATATAACAGGTATGTTTCGATTTTGTTTGGTCTCGGTTATAACAGATGTTTATTATTTTGGACTAATAACAGAGTTAAAAGAAAGAAAATATCTATTAGCCATAGCACCTGTGGTAAATTTTTTTATATTTATATGAACCTTTTCTTAAAAACAAAACAAAAAAAACAAAAAAATATTTGTAAAATTTGCATTGATTTGAAGCGTTATTATAGAAGAGCGATCAGTACTATGTTAATAACAATGCCTACAGAAATGAGCAACAACCCCGTATCGTAAACATTGGTACAGCCTTGCTCAGACAATAATGAGGTGGCTTAAGATACGCGTGTTCGTGCAGTGTCCGAGAGTTGCTCCTATCTCATTTCGCTGTGGTCGCCGTACATTCGTTTTATTGCAGAATGGCACCAACCCCATTCTGGAAATATTTTTACAAAGTAACGTAGCAATGAAGTACAACATTTTATTTGCTTTAAGAAATTAAATAATAAAAGAGGAAGGAAATTATAGTAACAGTAATAAATTAAAAAACTTAATTCATTCATAGTATACAATAACAATAGAAGGTAGCTGATACACTGTCTGTGGCTACATAATGTGCCTTTATCTGCTTTTCGCCCGTGAAAGCTGACGAATTAACACGGAACACAAAGTTTTTCAACCTCAGTTTTCATCGATCAGCAATAACCCTTCTAACGGCCAAATAGTGATACTATTCCTGGTTACAAGATGATCTTTGAGCAGAGTTGCAAAAACTTAGAATCATTAGGAGAACACTGGTGATTTTTTTGTAGTATTCAACCACTTATCACTTTTCGTGAAAAAACAGCTATGATGGACAGACCAAGTTTTTTTTCACTTACCTATTTAATTTAATATTTTGATTATATGTTTCTTGAAACTGAGTGAGTAAAACTTCTTCACTCTTTGATCAATCTCTACGTTTAGTACAGGAAATAATAGGCATACAAAACAGAAAAGCGCTTATTTCAGAGACTTGTTGCTTTGAGCAGTTTTAAATCATGGTAAACTGGCGTGAAAAAGAAACGGTGTAACTGAAAACCGGTTGTTTCAGCGGCAGTTGTCGTCCCTATTCCGTGTCGACACATACTCTCTAATTCTGCCCGTTTTCCTTGTCAGTGATTTCGAAATATTTCTGCCCCCCCCCCCCCCCCCCTCCCCGATCCTGCAGAGAACCTCTTCATTGGCCAAGCGGTTAACGGCGTTACAGTCTGGAACCGCGTCACCGCTACGGTCGCAGGTTCGAATCCTGCCTCGGGCATGGATGTGTGTGATGTCTTAGGTTAGTTAGGTTTAAGTAGTTCTAAGTTATAGGGGACTGATGACCTTAGAAGTTAAGTCCCATAGTGCTCAGAGCCATTTGAACCATTTGAACCTCTTCATTTCTTATCTTATCAGTCGAATTAATTTTTAGCATCCTTCTGCAGTATCACATCTCACACTTCAATTCTCCTATTTTCTGGTTTCCAAACAACACAAAACTCTAGATGTACATTCCTAGAAATTTCTTCCTCGATTTAAGGCTAATGTTTGGTCCAACTCTTTTAGCAAGGAATGACTTCTTTGGCTGTCCTAGTCTGCTTTTTATGTCATCCTTGTTTAGTCCGACGTACTCTATTTTCCTTCCAAGATAGTAGAATTCCTTCACTTCGTCATCTTTGTGGTACCCCATTTGTGTATCACTAATCCCTATTTTGCTACTTCCCATTAATTCCTCTTTCTCCCAGTTACTCCCAGTCTGTATTATGCACTAAGAAATTTGTTTATTACATTCGGTATATCCAGTGATTCTTATGTACTTTCAGTGAAGATAGCAATATTATCAGTGAATCTTATTATTGATATTATTTTAGCCTGAATTTTAATCTCACTCCTGAGACAACCTTTTACTTCCATCATTTCTTCTTCGATGTGTAGATTGAAAAGTTGGGCTGAAAGGCTACATCCCTTCCTTACACCCTTTTTAATCCGAGCACTTCATTGTTGCTCTTCCACTCTTTTTTGTACCCGCTTGGTTCTTATTCATATTGTACGTTATCGACCTTTCCCGGTAGCTTCCCCCTATTTTTCTCAGAATTTCGAACATCTTGCTCCATCTGACACTGTCGGATGCTTTTTCCAGGTCAACAAATTCTATGAATGTTTCTCAATTTTTTTCAGTCTTGCTTCCATTATCAACCGCGTCAGAACTGTCTCTCTGAAACCTGTACATTTCCTGTAGCCAAAGTGATCAGCATCTAACATATCCTCAACTTTCTGTTCCATTCTTCCTATACTATTCTTCCCTATATTACACTTGTCAGTAACTCGGACGCATGACATTACGATATCTTCGGAATAGTGTGGATGGTTCTTTTCCGAAAGTCTGACGCCACGTCGCCAGTATCATAGATTCTGCACACCATCTTGTTTGCCATTTCTCCCCAACGAATTTAGTAATTCTGAAGGACCGTTGTCTATGAAATCTCCCTTACTTCACTGCAACCCTTTGACAGCTTTGTCAAATTCTGACTGTAATACTGGATCTGCTGCGTCTTCCAAATCGACTTTCATTTCGTCTTCTATTACGGTTTCACATTCTCGTAGACGCCTGCAAAGTGGTCTTCCCCCTATCCTCTGCTCACTCCCGTTTACAATGAAATTCCTCTTGAAGTCTTGGCTTATAGTTCCAACGAAGGTTGTTTTTATTTTTCTGTATGCTGAATCTATTCTTTTTTTCCGTATCTTCACATTTTCACGCATCCATTTCGCCTTAGCTCACTGCACTTCGTATTTCAGTTCCTAAGTGCCATGTTTCTGTATTCCTGTCTTTTCCTAAGCATTTCTGCATTTTCTTTTCTTATCGATCAGTTGAACTATTTCTTCTGTTACCATCCTCGCCGTTAATTTACTTCTGTCTATGTCTGTACCACTTCTGTGATTAGAGATGTCCATTCTGCTTTAACTGAACTTCCTACCCTGGTATTCATTATCGCAGTATCTACAGCTTCAAAGAACTTCAAACATAGCACACAACCCATCATCATCACTAAATTGTGATCTGAGAGTACGTTTACCCTCGGGTACGGCATACAATCCAATATCAGATTTCGGAACGTTTCTTTGTCTCACGACGTTGTAATTCATCTGGTATCTTCCCGTGTCTTCAGGCATTTTCCAAGTATATCACCTCCTCTTGTGATTTTTCAACAATGTGTTCGCATTTATTGCAGAACTCTTTTCGTTGTTCTCTTCTCTCAGTCCTACTACCGAGCCTATATTCCTCCTTAAAATAGTCTTCGATTTCTTTCCCTACTACAGCGTTCCATGGACTGCTTAGTTAACCGTACAATGCCTTCACGTCTTCATGTTCTGCCTGTGACGTAGACATGTACAGTCGTGCTCAAAAGTATCCGAACGACTGAATTGCATTTCGCCTGATTCGCATACAACCCTCATAACGCAGCTGTCTAACAGGTGCTCTAATCGCTCCTCGGTACAGTCGTTTGACTATTGAAAATGGTTCCAACAAATCACCACTAGAAAACACTGCTCTGTATCACAATAGCTCAAGATGTAAAGTAATACCACTATACTACAAATATCAGGGAACACCTTATCACAATTTCAAGTGATATTGCGATAATTTTGAAGTTGGATAACTTAGAATGAAAATCCTTCGGTTTATTGCAAAGGAAAACAATTGATTTTCTAAAACGTTCTCTGTCATACACAACTTGAAACGGGTCACGTCGACCAAATCTTATGGAATAACTGACAGTGACTTATATCGGAAGGCAGTAAGATCCCTTGCCTTTGGGTTGGCGGTATTCGACAACCATTTCTACGCGCAAGTAAATGAAGAAAGACAGCGCACTTTTGCTATCAAAGACTTTTCATCAATTGCTTTAGTGTTAATTCAATCTACGAGTAATTGCTGATGTTTGATATTAACACGGAAAGAATTCCGTAGACAGCGAAAGAACCTGTTCTAGCGCAACTACTTCTATAATGACCAAAAGGCATTAAATGATGTTCAAGCACATGTGTTCCAGCAGCGGTATGAAGAAAACGATAGTAATATTGACGGTAATAGTCGAATTATCCGGTAACTTCACACTTCACAGTGGATTATCTCGAACTAAGAGATTTGCTGAATTAGTGAAAATTTCAAAATGGCTTCACATCGAGGCTATGATGCCTAGATGGGTCTTTACATCCTGCTGACATGAGAATAGCATAATCTCCACGTCAGAATCTTGCTTCTACCCAACCATTTAATACACTCGCATTTTTTCCACCGTGACTGATTTTGTAAGCTAAGCACATCATCCGTTACAGCACACTCCTGGGGCTGGTAAATGTGGCCACAATGGTCTGGTGGAACGAACTATCACAGCTGCAATGCGTGGATTCAGGCATTTACAAACAGATTTACTTTACCTCTGGTAACATCGAGAGAAAGACGTTATAATTCAGAATCCGCATTAAACATCACGTTCCATCATTACCAACTGGGCAGAGCCGGTTTACGTTGGGAAATGACTTAAGCGGAAGTCATGATAAAGGGAAATACTGTCGCCAGCGTATACTTACTTACATTAGAATGTTTTATTTTAGTTGATGAACTGATAGCCATTTAAAGGAACAGGGCTCTTATTTTACTTGTACTTGATTGAACTACAGACGTTGAAAAATTTGGTGCTGGACTTTCATTTGAATTCGTATCTCCTCTCTCGAGGATCTGAAACTCTCGGAACAGTATAGTTCAATCATTTCGTTCTTTTTCCCAAGACTGCAATCTTCTATGGGTCTCCTCCAAAGGTAAGTATGTGGGTCCGAATACTGATCCAGTACAAAAATAAACATAATATCATTTCAAGCCCTATTACGTGCACACCGGCCTGCTAGTGAAAATTAACATGCATTTTTAATGTCTGTTCACGTGTTGCCAACATTCGCAATAGATGTCGTTATTTCTGGTCAAACACGCACACATCTTACTGTTGGTGAGTAACCAATTGACACTTCAGCTACATTCGTTCATGATAAAGAAGGACGGTAGGTGTGCGGTTCGATTGTCGCTCAGGCACAGATATTTTTATCCTTATTTTAGATTCAAACACCTAGCAGCTGGTAAGAAAAACCGATACATAACATTTGATTTTACTTAGTTAACAATCCGATTACGTGTTGGGTTCGTATCTCCATTACAGAACTTCACATCACTTTGTTACTTCTGAATGGAGGTATATCAGACATCTTTCGTGGTTAGTTAACAGGGTCGAAAGGGTCTTGATAATAGTACCGGTTTATTACAAAAACTGTGGTCTTTTATTTTCAAGTTTAGATATGGGTTACTGATATTGGCGAAAATTTCGGTAATTCATGACTCTTCATGGTTAGTCAGCAATATGATATGATTAGATTAGATTAGATTAGAGTTGATTCGATTAATATTTGTTCCATAGATCATGAATATGACACTTAGTAATGATGTGTAACGTGTCATTTTACTGAAAGATTTCTTTACACACCATGATGCAATTTCTTTACAACAATTATTTACTCTCTCTCTCTCATTCGTTTTTATATTTATCTCTCTCTCTCTTCTCTCTCATACACACACACACACACACACACACACACACATTGTTTTTTATTTTTAATTGTTCGTTGTACTATCGGCCAGGCACGAAAACGTCCATGAATGAGTTTCTTAGTTATGAGTACACTTGCGAAAAAAATAAAAAAACAACTATGAGAGTTACTGATTTATGATGCTTAGTTTACAGTCAGTTCTGAGTATTATTAATAACTCTGCTCCAGTCCCTAAACCTAGTTACAGAAATGTGAATCAGACGCATTACGTATTCCAGGCCGTGTCAGCCGCGTCACTTCCCAGCCCTCTGTAGGAACGCATCGGTTCGCCTTCTTCCTACTGGTACTGTAACTGAGATTTGGCAACAAGGCAAGGTATGTTTGGCAACTCTGTGATCGACGAGTTACTTCCTGGTGTGTACTGAATTAAGCCTCAAAGTTCACTTGATTTTTCCTGTCATTTACATTGAATAATTTGAGTTATTATCGCTTGAGGTGTAACAAAAGATTGTAAATTTACGGTTTTCAGCCCAGGAAAGTCGTTGCACGTGGAAATCGCAGCTCATTTTCTCCTTTAAAAAGCGATTTACGAGTTCTAGCCACTATTAGCCTCGTGATAGGAATCCCAGACACATACCTCTTCGTTAGCTGTGTGGTAACGTACTAACCTGGTTTGTTTTGGTTCGCGGTTCCAGTCTCGCTGACGATGACGTTTTTATCTCTTCTGTGAAAGAGCTACAAGCAGTCAGATCAAACATCGATAAGGAAAACGCAAGAAAATACATTCGGCTCATAGTGCAATGGTGAAAAACTTACAATGCTACACAACAGGTAAAGCCTCTTTCCGTTGCTGACAAGCAAATTTTGGGTTTCTAGGAATACGTAACTTTACTTATGAAATTTGCATACCTCTTGAATATGACACAGCATACCAGTTAAACACAGACCCAATCGAAATCTAAGTGAGTAGCATTTTACTAATTCAGTCCAACAGAGGCACGCTTGTGTGCAGATACACAGCTTTATTAAAACAGACATTCGTCGTAAGGTTATCATGGGTAGTTTTATTTCATTTCTTATAATACAGTGCACAATTTTCGCAGGATTTTTTTAGTGTTGTTTAAACAATAGTAGACACGAGAGAGAAATTAATCATCAACGATATATGCGAATTCTCTGATGTTATCTGTAACAGTATGACAATACACATGCAGTTTATTGATTGCATGCATGTAGAACACTTTTTCGGAGTTAAAGCTGTCAATCAAGGTTTGATGAAGAATAAAATGCCATTACCACACGACAGCTAATGTAGAAAATACTTTTCTGACGTATTTTGGCACGATGCGCTCTCCCCATACATAACACAAAAGTTTCGAGATGCATTTGCTGCCTGGACGTCTATTAAACCTGAAAAGAACAACATGTCGCAGTAGCTGTCCCTTTTTCCACATGCGACCATTTTGGGTTGAGAAGTAAGGGGATTTATGTTCAAAGTTCCATTAGATTGCCCCCCCTGCGGGTTCGGGGGTTAGAATAGGCCCGCGGTATTCCTGCCTGTCGTAAGAGGCGACTAAAAGGAGTCTCCAACGTTTCGGCCTTATGTGATGGTCCCCTCTCGGGTTTGACCTCCATCTATCTAAATTATTCCGAAGAGCGAGCCAATTGGGGAAGGGCACCTTACATGGTGCACTGTATCCTTCGTGCAATTAGACCTATAGCCGTCTTTCTCGTCGTTGCAATGGTGTCCCGCTCGTTTTCGATCTCTTGGGCGATTACCACGCTGCACTCTGCAGTGTTTCTTTTAACTGTGACGACGACCTTGGCCATTTTTGCACCTAAGATCCAGCACGGTAGCCAGTCCGTTGTGGTGGGGTCGCCATGTACCCTCTTGGTTGTAGCCCCCTGACAACACAGGGATCGCTCTACTGATGCCTGCGCCGTTCACTCCCCACGTATGCCAAGGAGTAGATGCCCATCTCCCTGGGGCATCAGGACTCCCGGCAATGGCCATCCTGCCAGGTGGCCTTTGCTGTGGCTGGGTGGCGCCCGTGGGGAGGGCCCTTGGTCGGAGTAGGTGGCATCAGGGCAGATGACCCGCAATGAAGCGTGGTACATCATCTCTTGCTGGCGGCCAGCCGTCAGCAGTCTCTAAGCGTTCCAAAGCTCAATTCAAGGCTAATGTGTATGACCCCAAATCGTTCCCCTCCCTGGCCACACCATGGGAGGAACGAAGGGCTATGAATGAGAGCGAAAGATACTCGCCCCGGTATCTCGTCTGTACCAGAGCTGACGGGGAATCTTTTATGTCCGTGAAGCCTCAGTTCTTTGTAGAGCATTTAGAGGACAAGTTTGGGGAGGTGGAGGGCTTGTCCAAGATGCGGTCCGGATCGGTGTTAATAAAAACGGCATCCTCCGCCCAGTCGCGGGCCTTGCTCGCTTGTACTAAGCTGGGGGATGTCTCTGTCACTATCACGCCCCATAAGAGTCTGAACATGGTCCAGGGCATTATCTTTCACAGGGATCTGCTTTTACAGTCCGACGACGAGCTGCGCGCCAACTTGGAGCGCCGAGGTGTCCATTTCGTCCGGCGCGTCCACCGGGGTCCGAGGGATCGTCAAGTTGCCACCGGTGCCTTCATCTTGGCCTTCGAGGGTGACACGTTACCTGAGAAGGTCAAGGTGATGGTGTACCGTTGTGATGTCAAGCCGTATATCCCTCCCCCGATGCGGTGCTTCAAGTGTTGGAAGTTCGGCCACATGTCTTCACGCTGTGCGTCCGACCTCGTCTGACGCGATTGCGGTCGACCTTCCCATCCTGATCATCCCTGTGCGCCGCCTCCAATCTGTGTGAACTGTGGTGCGCACCATCCGCCTTGCTCGCCAGACTGTCCGATTCTGCAGAAGGAGCGGAAGATCATGGAAATAAAGACTCTCGACCGCCTGACGTACACTGAGGCGAAGCGGAAATATGATCGGCTTCATCCGGTGCGCATGACAACTTCTTATGCCGCAACTGTCACTCCTTCTACAATTCCCTCCGCTCCAGGCAGCTCTCAGAGTCGAAGACCCACACCTGCCCCCTTGATGGTGGGGGGCACTAAACCTCCTGTTGCTCCTGCTCCATCTACTTCAGGAGCAACACCCCCCCAACCATCGGGGACATCAGTCCCCCCTTCCCAGCCGGAGAAGCGTAAGACTTCTTCGGCTACTCTCGTAAGGAAGGCGTCCCTTGGGGACCTCCCTTCCCAAGTTCCGTCCGGTACAAAGGCCGACAGCCGCAAGTGGCTTAAACAACCGCCGGTCCCTGGTCGTCGGGACACACGGTCGTCGTCTGTCCCTGAGACCGACCCAGTTGCGCCCTCCCAGCCTGCGCCACCAAAGGCACAGCGCGCGAAGCAGCAGAAGAAGAAACTCCCCAAGGCTACCGACATTGCGGTGGCACCCATTCCACCGCTTCCTACAAGCTCTGCGTCTGAGGATGAGGTGGAGATTCTGGCGTCCGCTGAGGACATGGATCTCGCCAGTCCCTCGGATGCAGTAGATGGCTGTTGTCCAGGTGGTGACTCCGTAGCAGCAGGGGCCCCGGAGGCGTAATCTGCCTCCCCAGTCCCTTCACGCCTTTCCCATCCATGGCTAATAACATCCTCCAGTGGAACTGCAGCGGTTTCTTCCACCATCTAGCTGAGCTCCGCCACCTTATCAGCCGTCATCCTTTCCTTTGCATTGCTCTGCAGGAAACTTGGTTTCCAGCAATGCGAACCCCCGCCCTCCGTGGCTATCGGGGTTATTTTAAGAACCGGGCAGCTTATGCAAGGGTGTCTGGTGGCGTCTGCATATATGTCCTGAACTCTCTTCACAGCGAGTTTGTGCCTCTACAAACAGCTTTAGAGGCTGTCGCTGTTCGGGTGTGGACGCCCCAGGCCATTACCGTCTGTAGTATTTACCTTCCACCTGATGGTACTGTCGTGCAGCATGTCCTGGCTGCTCTGATAGCACAACTGCCGCCACCTTTTTTGCTGCTGGGCGATTTCAATGCCCACAACCCTCTATGGGGTGGGACTGTCTCCGATGATCGTGGTCGGGCCGTGGAGCATGTGTTGGCTCAGCTCGATCTTAGCCTCTTAAACACCGGTGCTCCCACGCATTTCAGTGTGGCCCATGGCTCGTTCTCGGCCATCGATCTCTCTATTTGCAGCCCTGGACTTGTCCCATCCCTCCACTGGAGGGTGCATCCTGACCTGTGTGGTAGTGACCATTTTCCCATCTATTTGTCACTGCCACAGTGTCATTCTTCTGGGCGCTTGCCCTGCTGGGCTCTCCACAGGGCTGACTGGCCAGCTTTTACTTCCGCTGTAACCATTGCGTCTCCCCCACAGGGTGACGTTGACGAGGTGGTCCGTGTTTTAACCACGTCCATCATTTCAGCGGCTGAGGCTACCATCCCCCGTTCCTCTGGCCTCCCTCGGCGGAAGGCTGTCCCCTGGTGGTCGCCGGAGATTGCTGAGGCTATTCGCGACCGTGGGCGGGCTCTCCAGCGTCATAGGCGGCACCCGTCTCTGGAGACCCTCATCGCCTTTAAGAGGCTCCGTGCCTTCGCCCGTCGTCTTATTGCACGGCGTAAGCAGGAGTGCTGGGAGAGGTACGTCTCCTCCCTGGGCTCCCGTGTCTCGTCCTCGCTCGTGTGGTCTCGGATCCGGCGGATTTATGGCTCCCAGACCCCTGTGGGTGTCCCTGGGCTCTCCTTGGACGGCGCTGTCTGCACGGACGCTGCCGCCATTGCTGAACGGCTAGCCGCGCACTTTGCTCAGAGCTCTGCGACTGCTTCCTATCCCCCCGCCTTTCGCTCTCTAAAGGAGCGAGCCGAGCGGACGACGTTCTCATTCCACACGCGTCATTATGAAACTTACAATGCTCCTTTCAGCGAGAGGGAACTACTCGCTGCCCTCGCCGATTGCCCTGATACTGCACCAGGACCGGACTGCATCCACGCGCAGATGCTGAAGCATCTCTCCAGGGCCTGCCAGAGACACATCCTCACCATCTTTAACCGCATTTGGAGCGAGGGCGTGTTCCCGTCGCAATGGCGAGAGGGTCTTATTGTCCCCATCGTGAAGCCCAGTGCGGACCCACTGGCGGTGGACAGCTATCGTCCCATTACCCTCACCAACGTTTTGTGCAAATTGCTCGAACGTATGGTGGGGCGGCGTTTGTGTTGGGTCCTTGAGTCGCGCGGTCTCCTCGCTCCATCTCAGGGTGGCTTCCGTCGGGGCCGGTCTGCAGTGGACAATTTGGTGCGGCTGGAATCTGCTGTCCGTACGGCTTTTGCCCGACGTCAGCACCTTCTTGCTGTATTTTTCGATCTGCGGAAGGCGTATGACACCACATGGAGGCATCACACCCTCGCCACGTTGCATGAGTGGGGTCTTCGTGGTCGGCTCCCGGCTTTTCTTCAAAGCTTTTTATTGCGCCGCTCTTTCCGGGTGCAAGTCGGTGCCACCTCTAGTTCCTCTTATATACAGGAAAATGAGGTCCCGCAGGGCTCGGTGTTGAGCGTCTCCTTATTTCTAGTGGCCATTAATGGTCTGGCAGCAGCAGTGGGGTCGTCGGTGTCTCCTTCTTTGTATGCCGACGACTTCTGCATCTCATTTAGCTCCACGACTACGGGAGTCGCCGAACGCAGGCTGCAAGTCGCCGTTCGCAAGGCAGCATCATGGGCTATGACTCATGGCTTTCAGTTCTCTGCTGCCAAGACTCGAGTAATGCACTTCTGCAGGCGTCGGACGGTTCACCCTCATCCTGTACTTTACCTCGACGACCACCTGCTTGAAGTGGTGGACACTTGCCGCTTCTTGGGACTCGTGTTTGATGCCCGGCTCACATGGGTTCCTCATGTTACTCAGCTGAAGCAAAAATGCTGGCGGCACCTCAACGCCCTCCGCTGCCTTGGCCACAGGTCTTGGGGTGCAGATCGCTGCACGCTGCTGCGGTTGTACAGAGCCCTTGTGCAGTCCCGGCTTGATTATGGGAGCCTGGCCTATGGGTCTGCGTCACCCTCAGTGTTGAAGTTGTTAGACCCCATACACCACTGTGGGGTTCGGCTTGCAACTGGCGCTTTTCGCACTAGTCCCGTGGATAGTCTACTGGTGGAGGCCGGGGTTCCCCCGCTGCGGATTCGCCGCCATCGTCTGCTCGCCGACTATGCTGTCCACGTCCATTGCTCGCCAGGCCATCCCAATCGTCGCCTGCTTTTCCCTGCCATGGTCCTCCATCTGCCCGAACGGCGACCTAGGTCTGGGCTTTCCATAGCTGTCCGTGTCCAGTCCCTGCTGTCAGAACTGGGGTCATTCCCTCTTCTGCCTCCCTTCCGGGTCCGTACACCTACGCCTCCCTGGTGTTTGTCCCTGCCGTCCGTCCATCTGGATTTGGCACAGGGACCTAAGGACTCGGTTCCGCCTGTGGCCCTCCGTCGCCGTTTTCTTGCGCTCCTCGAATCATTTCCGGGCTGTGAGCCTGTCTACATGGATGGTTCCCTGGTTGATGGTCGCACTGCCTACGCTTTTGCCCACGCTGCCCATGTTGAGCAACGCTCCTTGCCGGCTGGCTGCAGTATTTTTACTGCAGAGCTGGTGGCGATATTGCGCGCTCTGGAGCATATGCGTTTCTGCTCAGGTAGGTCCATCGTGATCTGCAGTGACTCCCTGAGCAGCCTTCAGGCCATCGACCGCTGCTATCCCTCCTCTCCTCTGGTGTCCTCCATTCAGGAGACTGTTTCCGCCATTGCCCGTTCTGGTCGTTCGGTGGTCTTGGTTTGGACGCCCGGTCATGTTGGCATCCCAGGGAACGAACGTGTAGACAGGCTGGCCAAAGGGGCGATCGACGCCCCGGCTTTGGAGATCGGCCTTACGGCTCGCGACCAGCAGCTGGTGTTGCGCCGTAAGCTGATTGGAATGTGGGCTGCTGAGTGGCGTGGCATGACAGCCCCGAATAAACTACGGGCTGTCAAGGCGACGACCGATGTGTGGCGTTCCTCCCTGCGGGCTTCTCGCAGGGACTCGGTCGTCCTGTGTCGGCTGCGCATCGGCCATACTTACCTGACGCACGGCCATCTGTTACGTCAGGAGGATCCCCCCTTGTGTCAGTGTGGGTCCCGGCTGTCGGTCGGCCACATTTTGCTGGAGTGTCCTCGACTGCGCACACTCCGGCAATCTTTTAATCTCCCGGGCACTTTGGCTTTGGTTTTATCCGACGATGCCTCCATGGCTGATGACGTTTTAAATTTTATCCGTGGTAGTCCGTTTTATGGTTCGATTTAGGGAGGTCCTGCGCCTTTCCCTTTCTGTGTCTTTTGTCCTTGTGTCTGTTGCTGTTCTGGTGTGCCGTGAGATGGTTGACTCTTTCCCATTTTTGTTCTCGTGGTCAGTCAACCAGTCTCCGGCCATCTTCCTTTCTTCTGTTTCTTTCTGTCTGGTGTTCCTCTATCCTGTTCTTGTCTGTAGTGTTTGTTGCTGCATTTGTGTTCTTTTAGCGCCTGGGGGGACGTCTCGTCCCCCTTTGATTTTTCCCTTCTCCATCGATTTTGGGCTCGCCTGATTTTGGAATGGGGGACTGATGACCTTCGCTGTTTAGTCCCCCTTAAACATCCAACAACCACCACCATCCATTAGATTGATAACTTCAGCAGACAGCAGAATTGGGCTTTAAAAAGCGTAGCAGTGGATGTATTTGAACTCGCGACGTTTTGTCTACGGTGTACTACACTTACTGTTACACTGCTAGCTGAACCGTAGCTACAGCAGCTCCAGAAGTCAACAACAATGCCTCCAGATCTTCCGCATTCCACAGTGTTGTGAGATAATTCATAAGGAGAGATGTAGACGTCTGAGAGACCGACAGCTATAGCTTTTCTTTTGCACTTCACGACGTTTTCAACAAACATATAGCGCAATAGAGTAGCTCAAGTGGAATGGAACACTTCCTATTTAAATTTCTGCGTCCTATACTGTTGGCAGTTCTGTGTAGGTGGCAGTTATGTGCTTTTATTTCGTTGGTTACAAAACAGAGTCGAATGTATGCACTGGGTAGCCGAGGCTGCTAGTTCGGCGCAACGGCGTTACAATAGAAAAATGAGCCACAGAGAAGAGGATTTGGTGGTCTGTTGGATTGCTGTTAGATTGATATGCTCATGGTCTGGGTTCGATTCCAACTTCTGCTGATGATTTTTGATAGGGAGAGACAGATTCTATTCTCTTCTGGCTACACCAAGTGATGAAGGTATAATGGCATTGTGGTCTGAAATTCACATTAAACATGATATTCCTTCTCTACCAAGTAGACATTAGGTTGAACCATAATAAAGTCAGGAGTGGCGACATGTAGAATCTCTATCACCAGTAACATTTCTTATACTAGTTGTTTATTTCTAGTGACGAAACAAACGCTATGTAGGGTCACAGGACATTTATTCCATCTTTTATTTGAGCTTCTGTATGTCGATAAAATTGGTTCTGAACTCAGACTGCCCTTAACGCGGAATTTGATCCCTTCGTGACAATACAGCTCGACTACAATTTGTTGTTTGTTCAAAACTGCAGATTCCTCAACATCTCCACATATTGCGCGTGAATGGGTTCGAATCCTGGCCCGGCACTAACGTTTTCATTGTGTATTAATAAGCTCTAGCATGAGAACACCTATCCGCTAGTGGATAATAATTTTGATTTTTAATTTATTTTCATTCGTTGTCAACCTAACGATATCTGACGTTTTTGACTCCCAGTGAGACACAGAATTATTTGCGAGATCACTGTAAGTACAAGGATGTTATTCCGAACTGCTGGTGGAGAAAAATTCGGTAGCTGACGTCTCTTTGTGTGTAGTCAACAACGATATGTGTAGGGTTCGATTACCAGTCAGCACTGAACTCTTCGTCATATTATTTCTAGTTCAAACATGCTCAGATGTCGCTGCTGGTGTACCAAACCCATAATTAACGTTCGTTTTCTCTAGAATATAATAGCAATAGGTGCCGGGTTGGAGTCCTGGGAAGGAAAAAATTAATGTTTCGTCTCGTCATTCCAGTTAGAATATCTTCCTACTGCCGAGAAAATCCGATAGGTCACAGTTGATTGTGCTTCGATAACAATCCGATTAGGTTCTGGGTTCGAATCCCTGTCCAACACAAAGCTTTACCTCACTGCATTTCAAGTAAGTTACTTGTGAAGAAGCAGTATTTAACATCTCTCGTAGTTCGTTAACAGGATGCTGGGTAGGAATTCGCGTCCGTATAAAACGTTTACGTTATGTAATTTAAAGTTGATATTTCCTAACTGATACTGTCTAAAATCGAGGTATATCACTCTCTGTACGCCTAGTCATGAATGACTGTTAGTTTCCGTCAGTCACGAAATCTTTGCTTAGTCTGCATAACCTGAGTTTGAACCCATATGCAGAACGAGACGGTTCGTCGTGTAATTTGAAGTTCATTCATATTCTCAACTAGCAGCTCGTGAATAACTTAAATTTTTAATGTCATTTTGTGTTAAATAATATGTACGGTATGTTACTTTGAAGAGGAAATCATGAATACGTCGAACTTACTACGTGCATTACCTATCTGACGTAATAATGAGAGTGGTAACATTTCAGGTATGTCATTTATTGTAATAAATGTGAGCTAACAAGCCTTAAGGACAATCTTATCTGTGATAAGGTGTTCCCTGATATTTGTAGTATCGTGGTATTACTTTACATTTTCAGTTATTGTGATACAGAGCAGTGTTTTCGAGTGGTGATTTGTTGGAACCATTTTCAATAGTCAAACGACTGTACCGAGGAGCGATTAGAGGACCTGCTAGACAGCTGCGTTATGAGAATTGTATGCGAATCAGGCGAAATGCAATTCAGGTCTTTCGGATACTTTTGAGCACGACTGTACATCAGGACTATTGCTGCTGGCGTTGGTTTACTGTCGCTTCTGATCAGAAGCGTCTGACACTCCACGCTCCGACTGGTAATATGTTATCTTTTCGTTGAATATTCAGTTTGTGTGTGTGTGTGTGTGTGTGTGTGTGTGTGTGTGTGTGTGTGTGTGTGTGTGTGTGTGTGTGTGTGTGTGTGTGTGTGTGTGTGTGTGTGTGTGTGTGTGTATGTGTGTGTGTGTGTGTGTGTCTGTGCTAGCACACTGGACATTCGCCAAGACGACAGTTCAAATCCCCATCCTGCCATCCAGATTTAAATTTTTAGTGATTTCCATGATCGCTCCAGGCAAATACCAAGATGGTTTCTTTGGAAGGGAACGACTGATTTTCTCCTCTAACCTTTCGTAAACCGAGACTGTGCTCCGTATGTAATGACTTCGCTTTCGAGGGGACGTTAAGCTTATCTTCCCTTCCTTCTTCCTTCGCGGAGATCGTAATGGGGACTAACCCGAAATGTTTTGCGAGTAGACAGATCATCATAACACTTTCACAATGACTTCTCACATGTATTGTGGATACAAATTAAATATGTTTAATGCAGTGGTTCCCATTGCCTTCTGCACCCATATTCCATTGATCATTGCTCATTCTTCCGTCTTTTAGCGGTAGTTTAACACAGAGAGAAGAGGGTATCCTGAACCTCTGTCCGCACATTCACCCTTTTTGACAAGGTCGTTGGCAGACCGAAGATAATTCCTTCTATAGGCAGTCTTCGACAGTCATTGCCGGTAATTTTTAATTCAGAGTTTAAGCAGTAACTGTAATCGAACTTGGGACCCAGAATGTTTTGATTACTAGTCAAAAATTCTGCCCCGAGGTGACTCAGTGAAGCGTTTATTCTGTGGTGTGTGGACTGTGTGACTCAGGCTTCTTGTGGTCGTCAGCTGATTTCTTGTCTTCTCTTCTGTCCACTCATCTTCGTCACCGTGAAAATGAATCAGGATGTTTATTCCAACATTCTCGGTGATCAAGTGTTGCTCTTCCTTCTACATTTTCATGTGGAAGTGGTGAAAATTGCCATCTTAAAAAGATGACAATAGCTGTGATGTATTCATACAGACTGACGCGACGAATAAAAATTTGAAGTACGGCCTGGATCCGAAGCCAGGTCTGTGTGCACTAGGCAGATGCGCTAACAACTATGCCAATCTGGCACCATGGCTTTGACAACTGCACGCTAACGTAGGATCCGTCCTTCCTCAATCAAATTTCCATTCACGGCCTCAGTCCACCCTGTATACCTCCTAAACACGAACAGCATTTCAAAGGCCCCCTAAGTACCTATGCCTGTATTTCATACAGAGCCCCCTGCTTCTGTTCCACTTCAGTTGGAGAACTTCTGCAATGCTGTTTGATTTTATGGGGAGTACCAAGTGCGCTGAGCGTCATTGGGAAGGAGGCACGCTAGGGTGGTCCATGCAGTTGTGCACAGCCGTTGTGTCAGGGTGGCGTAGTGGTTAGTGCCTCTTCCTAGTGAATGGCAGACGCATGTCTGAATCCTGGCCTTGGTACAAATCTTCATTTTTCGCGTCAGTATATACAAGCGAAAAATCAAAAATGAAGTACCAAATATCTACGATTTTGTATATATCTGGAACCCTATAGTTTCAGTTCGTTTTTCTGTTTTAGTAAGACTTGAATTCATTGGCAGGTTTAGTGAATTTAATATCTCTATCCATCTCCTACTCCCCTCTCGCTCCATCCACTTCCTCCTCAACCCTGTCTCTGTCCATGTGCTTCTCTTTACTTCCTTGTTCACCGCCGGCCGGAGTGACCGTGCGGTTCTGGGCGCTACAGTCTGGAACCGAGCGACCGCTACGGTCGCAGGTTCGAATCCTGCCTCGGACATGGATGTGTGTGATGTCCTTAGGTTAGTTAGGTTTAATTAGTTCTAAGTTCTAGGCTACTGATGACCTCAGAAGTTAAGTCGCATAGTGCTCAGAGCCATTTGAACCATTTGAACCTTGTTCACCTCGTCCTTGCCGCGTGGGGTAGCCGCGCAGCCTAAGGCGGCCTGCCACGGTGCGGGCGGCTTCCCCCACCGGAGGCTCGAGTCCTCCTTCGAGCGTGGGTATGTGTGTTGACCTTCGTGTAAGTTACACTAAAAAGTGTGTAAGCCTAGGGACCGATGGCGTCAGCAGTTTGGTCTCGTAAAAACTTATCATCACCACCTCCTCCTCCTCTTCTCTATGACCACCTCCTCTTCGCTATCTTTGGCCACTTCTCCCGCCACTCTCCCTATACATCTCCTCCTTCCCCTCCGCATCTCTTCCTCCCTCCCCATTCCCTATCCACGTTGTCACCCCTATCCCAATAGGAAGTTGCTGGTTCGTACTGCCAGAGTATTTCTCTGCAGATAGTAAGTACTCGTAACTCGTGTATCAAGTTTGGTTGAAAGCCGTCCAGCGAGTTTAGGACATGATGTGGAACATACATACATAAACAAGTACCTACTCTTTTTAATATGTGTGGATCTGAGACAGAAAGTATGTTGCTTAAATATCAAACAGTAACGACTTATTATGAAGCAATTTCCCTTACTTTACCTCTATGATCGCAAAGTTTTTGTCATCAGACCATAATGACCATCTTCAGATCTGTTTTATAAAAACATGTCCTACTGCACTGCAGCCACAGTGGCATCGTCACTTGTTAAACACAAAATCAACGCCAACATCGTCAAATGTATATAAATAACAGCATATGCAAGATTCATCCTGTCAGCAGCTTGTGTTATTATGAATCTACTTACACTTAATTGTGTTCATCAAATTGCACGTTTTAAAATACACTACTGGTCATGAAAATTGCTACACCACGGAGATGATGTGCTAATGACGCGAAATTTATCCGACATGAAGAAGATGCTGTGATATGCAAATGATTAGCTTTTCAGAGCATTCACACAAGATTGGTGCCGGTGGCGACACCTACAACGTGCTGACATGAGGAAAGTTTCCAACCGATTTCTCATACACAAACAGCAGTTGACCAGCTTTGCCTGGTAAAACGTTCTTGTGCTGCCTCGTGTAACGAGGAGAAATGCGTAGCATCACGTTTCCGACTTTGGTAAAAGTCGGATTGTAGCCTATCGCGATTGCGGTTTATCGTATCGCGACATTGCTGCTCGCGTTGGTCGAGATCCAATGACTGTTAGCACAATATGGAATCGATGGGTTCAGGAGGGTAATACGGAACGCCGTGCTGGATCCCAACGGCCTTGTATCACTAGCAGTCGAGATGACAGGCATCTCATCCCCATGGCTGTAACGGATCGTGCAGCCACGTCTCGATCCCTGAGCCAACAGATAGGGACGTTTGCAAGACAACAACCATCTGCACGAACAGTTCGACGGACTATCAGGTCGAAGACCATGGCTGCGGTTACCCTCGACTCTGCATCACAGACAGGAGCGCCTGCGATGGTGTACTCAACGACGAACCTGGGTGCACGAATGGCAAAACGTCATTTTTTTGGATGACTCCAGGTTCTGTTTACAGCATCATGATGGTCGCATCCGTGTTTGGCGACATCGCGGTGAACGCACATTGGAAGCGTGTATTCGCCATCGCCATACTGGCGTATCAGCCGGCGTGATGGTATGGGGTGCCATTGGTTACACGTCTCGGTCACCTCTTGTTCGCATTGACGGCACTTTGAACAGTGGACGTTACATTTCAGATGTGTTACGACCCGTGGGTCTACCCTTCATTCAATCCCTGCGAAACACTACATCTCAGCAGGATAATGCGCGACCGCATGTTGGAGGTCCTGTACGGGCCTTTCTGGATGCAGAAAATGTTCGATTGCTACCCTGGCCAGCACATTCTCCAGATCTCTCACCAATAGAAAACGTCTGGTCAGCGGTGGCTGAGCAGCTAGCTCGTCACAATACGCCAAGTCACTACTCTTGATGAACTGTGGTATCGTGTTGAAGCTGCATGGGTAGCTGTACCTGTACACGCCATCCAAGCTGTTTTCGACTCAATGCCCAGGCGTATCAAGGTCGTTATTTGGCCAGAGGTAGTTGTTCTGGGTAATGATTTCTCAGGATCTATGCACCCAAATTGCGTGAAAATGTCCCGGGTTCGATTCCCGGAGGGGTCAGGGATTTTCTCTGCCTCGTGATGACTGGGTGTTGTGTGATGTCCTTAGGTTAGTTAGGTTTAAGTAGTTCTAAGTTCTAGGGGACTGATGACCATAGCTGTTAAGTCCCATAGTACTCAGAGCCAATTGAACCATTTTTTTTTTTTTTTTTTTTTTTGCGTGAAAATGTAATCACATGTCAGTTGTAGTATAATATATTTGTCCAATGAATACCGGTTTATCATCTGCATTTCTTCTTGGTGTAGCAATTTTAATGGCCAGTAGTGTAAATTCATAATAACAGTTCGGAAAGAGCTTTTTAAAAGAATTTTTTTTTGAATGAAGAGTTATGTTTTTCGTGGTCTAGTACCTTACTGCTCAGTGATTTTTGCTGGCTAACGCTTTTCATTTGCCATGCTGTAGCCAGCACGTGCATGCAGTCCTTGCACACAAGGGCGACCTGCAAAAACGACCGACACAATGGGCTTTATTTTACACCATGTCGCATTCAGACAGTCAGACCCGCCGAGTATTTTTCTTTTCCGTGGCTCGGTCACGTGGTGGTAGGTCCGTCGTGGAACAGTCGGACACTATCAGCAAATTCTTTACGCCCGCCGGTGGCGTTTATTAAAAACGAGCAGCGGGTCCGCACGTCGGTGTCCACCACATGCTGCTATGCGGCCGGAGCGTCGGGCGACGGACGTCCGCGGCAGCCGGAGCGGTGGCCGCGGCGCAGCTGGCGGTGGATTTAATTAGAGCCGCCGCTACTGCCGCTGCTGCTGTTGCCGCTGCCGCTGCGACTGACACGCGGTCGCTGCAGCAGGCAGTGCGGCGCTGACCAGACCAGGGCAGCGCAGAGCCGGGCAGGGCAGCGCGTCTCGCAGCCAGCGCGGCCGGGGGCGCTGGTCCGCACCGCGGCGCCTCCCGCGATAAGACGCGCGCCGCGTTATTTCATTCCGGCCCGGCCGGCTACGGCGGAAATCCAGTTGACGCCCCACACTAGTCACAGCGTGCCCCTCCGCGCTGCTGCATTCCGGAGGAAGTACGACGGCGTCGCGGTGTAACGAAACGAATTTTGCTGCCAATTCTTTTTCTTTTTCGACGCTACAGCGTTTACGTTATACGTCCTGTGCCCCAAACCTAGGGTAAGCATTTCTATCTGACGCTTTTCCGACCGCCTGCGTATCAATTTCTCTACTTATTTCATCGGGTACATTAGCTAGTACAGAACCTACACTAGAGGAAGAGGTAATAGAGATGCAGAAGAAACGGAAAGTAATTTGACCAAGAGGAGCTGTGTTGGAATTGTGGTAACATGGACACTCTCAAATGGTGTGACTTACATCTAATGAAATTGTGGAGGAAGAGGAAATACCAAGATTGTGGTTGTCTGTCATACATATCTGCTGTCTGTCAAAAAGGACACAAGAAGCACTGAAATCAGGTCGGATTGAGGGAGGACATAGAAGCAATTCAGAGGCGGGCTGCTAGATTTGTTACTGGTAGGTTTGATCATCAAGCGAGTGTTACGGAAATGCTTTAGGAACTCGGGTGGGAGTCTCTGCAGGAAAGGAGGCGTTCTTTCCGTGAATCGCTACTGAGGATATTTAGAGAACCAGCATTTGAGGCTTACTGCAGTACAATTTTACTGCCGCCAACTTATATTTCACGGAAAGACCACAAAGATAAGAGAGATTAGGGCTCGTACAGAGGCATATAGGCAGTCATTATTCCCTCTTTCTTTTTGGGAGTGGAACAGGGAGAGAAGATGCTAGTTGTGGTGCGAAGTACCCTCCGCCACGCACCGTATGGTGGATTGTGGACTATGTATGTAGATTTAGATGTAGAAATAATTATATGGCAATTACTGTTATGGTTTCTGTCAGCTGACGTTTTAGCGCTGTACTGAAAAATAGGTTGGAGAATGAGATGGAGGGAAACATGCGAGAGGAACAGGGAGGTTTTACAGTCGGACGATCTTGTATGGATCACATTTTTAGCCTTAGACAAATACGTGATAAGGTGTATTCTAACGATTAGGAAGTACACATAATATTTGTATGATTCTGTACCGATCAACGGACTACGGGAAGCGATGGAGTATACAGGTGTAGAAGTACCACCAGTCGCACGCAGCAGTTAAAGGAGGGAGAAACTTGACTGAGATATTCCAAACGTGTAAAGGACTTAGACAAGGTCGCCCACCATGTTTAAAATGTACATGCAATGTATATGGGAACAGTAGAATCAGTCAAGAATCCATCATAGTGCTATTTACTCATTATTGTATGTGACGATGATCGGGTACTGATAGCAAAAACTAGGGAGGATGTCAAATTTATGATAAAGAAGTTAATGGAAGCATTTGAACAAGGTGACTTGGAATAAATATGAATAAGACTGAATATCATATAGTGGAATAGATGGAATGGATATAGTACTGCTGCAAGGAACTATTAAAGCTGTAAAGCGATATAAATACTTAGGATCGATTATCCATTCCTCCCGAAGTTGTGAAGCAGATGTGGAACGCAGGATCCAGCAGGCAAGAGGAGTAATTAAAATGGTGAATGGAGCACTGTATAGCTGGGCAATATGAAAAGAAACAAAGAAAAGGACTGTGCGAACAGCAGTGGAAAGTACACTAAAGTACGGCGCAGAAGGACGGAGCTTGAGGGAGCGGTGGAGAAGCAGAGTACAGGCAGTAGAGATGGATTGAATAAGGAGAGCAGCCAGGAGTTGCAGAACGGAACGGAGAAGAAATGAGGAAATTATGGAGGTAATGGATATAGAACAATCAGTCGTACGAAGAAATGAGAAGAGGACTCTTCAATGGTATGCCCACGTGTAGTGAATGGAGCAAGGACGGTGGTCAAAACCAATCCTGGAAAGCTCGCCGCCAGGAAGAAGGAAGCGTGGACGGCCGAGATTAACACGGAGAGCGGGAGTGATTGGAATGACGAGGAAGAGAGATCCCAAAGAGGAGGTGGCCATGATCGAGAAAGGTGGCGAAAGAGAATACAGGCAATTGCTGAAGAGTGGAGAAGCCCTTAAATGTAAAAGTAAGTTACGTTCAAATGGTTCAAACGGCTCTGAACACTATGGGACTTACTTCTGAGGTCATCAGTCCCCTAGAGCTTGGAACTAATTAAACCTGCCTAACCTAAGGACATCACAAAAATCCATGCCCGAGGCAAGATTCGAACCAGCGACCGTAGCAGTCTAGCGATTCCGGACTGAAGCGTCTAGAACCGCTCGGTCACCGCAGCTGGCAGTGGGTGAAGTATTCTATCGGAAAGCTTCCTTTCAGTTCTTCATACAACGCATTTTCAGAGCTTTCCCCTACTGCGAAAGTTGACGTGGTCACTGGAAATCGAGGAAGAGGGCAGAATTAGAGGACAGAATTAGAGTTCAGTGTCTCGTCGACAATGCGGTCATTTCAGACGGAGGACTAGCCCGCGTTACGAATGGTTGGGACAGCCGAACGGCGATTTGAACCGTCGTTCTCCAGAATGCGAATCCAATCTGCTCGGTACTGTAAATCGAAGACGCCGCTTCCACTTTGGTAGCGAACAGTTTTAACCACTGGACTACAAAGTCAACCTATTACACAGTTCCGTGTTCTGGCCCTAAATGGGCCAATCGAGCGCGACCGACCGCCGTATCATTCTCTGCAAATAACGTCATCAGATGCGGCACGGAGGGGCACGTGGTCAGCACAACGCTTTCTTAACCCTGGAACCTCTGCTAATCGGGCGATTAGCCCCTTAGTTGGGTTTGCTATGCTGAGGGAACCTCTTACCATTCCTCTTACCAAGCAAAAATCCCTGGCAGTACCGTGAATCGAACCCGAGTCCACCCGCATGGCAGTCAGCTGAGCTCACCATTCACCTACGGACGTGGACATTACGTAGAGCTAATCACCTACAGTCATCACCCTAACAAAATAAACAACTAGCAGTAATAGTATGGTGTAGCTGCTGTTCAGTTCACATGCATTGCTGCCATTCAAAATCGCAACACCAAGAACAAATACCCAAAAGTTTACAGTTTAGCACGAAGAATACATAATGCGCTGGGTACGAAATTTACTAAAAAGAGCTGCCGTCTCTGGCAGCAACAGTGTTTCTAAACCATCCGAACATCGAGTCGAGCCGGCCGCGGTGGCCGAGCGGTTCTAGGCGCTACAGTCCAGAAGCGAGGGCTGCTGCGGTCGCAGGTTCGAATCCTGCCTCGGGCATGGATGTGTGTGATGTACTTAGGTTAGTTAGGATGAAGTAGTTCTATGTCTAGGGGACTGATGACCTGAGATGTTAAGTCCCATAGTACTTAGACCCATTTGAACCATCGAGTCGAACTAAGCTTAGATAACAGATATGGGTGCGGTTTTGTACGCTACTTCAGCTTTATGGCGTTTATTTTTTATTTTTACTTATTCTTCATAACTGCAATCTACACTCCTGGAAATGGAAAAAAGAACGCATTGACACCGGTGTGTCAGACCCACCATACTTGCTCCGGACACTGCGAGAGGGCTGTACAAGCAATGATCACACGCACGGCACAGCGGACACACCAGGAACCGCGGTGTTGGCCGTCGAATGGCGCTAGCTGCGCAGCATTTGTGCACCGCCTCCGTCAGTGTCAGCCAGTTTGCCGTGGCATACGGAGCTCCATCGCAGTCTTTAACACTGGTAGCATGCCGCGACAGCGTGGACGTGAACCGTATGAGCAGTTGACGGACTTTGAGATAGGGCGTATAGTGGGCATGCGGGAGGCCGGGTGGACGTACCGCCGAATTGCTCAACACGTGGGGCGTGAGGTCTCCACAGTACATCGATGTTGTCGCCAGTGGTCGGCGGAAGGTGCACGTGCCCGTCGACCTGGGACCGGACCGCAGCGACGCACGGATGCACGCCAAGACCGTAGGATCCTACGCAGTGCCGTAGGGGACCGCACCGCCACTTCCCAGCAAATTAGGGACACTGTTGCTCCTGGGGTATCGGCGAGGACCATTCGCAACCGTCTCCATGAAGCTGGGCTACGGTCCCGCACACCGTTAGGCCGACTTCCGCTCACGCCCCAACAGCGTGCAGCCCGCCTCCAGTGGTGTCGCGACAGGCGTGAATGGAGGGACGAATGGAGACGTGTCGTCTTCAGCGATGAGAGTCGCTTCTGCCTTGGTGCCAATGATGGTCGTATGCGTGTTTGGCGCCGTGCAGGTGAGCGCCACAAACAGGACTGCATACGACCGAGGCACACAGGGCCAACACCCGGCATCATGGTGTGGGGAGCGATCTCCTACACTGGCCGTACACCACTGGTGATCGTCGAGGGGACACTGAATAGTGCACGGTACATCCAAACCGTCATCGAACCCATCGTTCTACCATTCCTAGACCGGCAAGGGAACTTGCTGTTCCAACAGGACAATGCACGTCCGCATGTATCCCGTGCCACCCAACGTGCTCTAGAAGGTGTAAGTCAACTACCCTGGTCAGCAAGATCTCCGGATCTGTCCCCCATTGAGCATGTTTGGGACTGGATGAAGCGTCGTCTCACGCGGTCTGCACGTCCAGCACGAACGCTGGTCCAACTGAGGCGCCAGGTGGAAATGGCATGGCAAGCCGTTCCACAGGACTACATCCAGCATCTCTACGATCGTCTCCATGGGAGAATAACAGCCTGCATTGCTGCGAAAGGTGAATATACACTGTACTAGTGTCGACATTGTGCATGCTCTGTTGCCTGTGTCTATGTGCCTGTGGTTCTGTCAGTGTGATCATGTGATGTATCTGACCCCAGGAATGTGTCAATAAAGTTTCCCCTTCCTGGGACAATGAATTCACGGTGTTCTTATTTCAATTTCCAGGAGTGTATTATCAAGAAGGCCTCTATGCTGTACTGAATTCCAAATTATAATAGACAGCGTGTGACTGATATGCACCGGCGTTGCACACAAAAAGAACATCTAAGTACTTTTTGCTGCCCTCTGGAAATATTTCCTCTAAATGCCTGCAAAACGGACATGCCCAGAAGAGCACTTTTTCCCACTGGAGAGACTTTACTATGAAAGTCTTATACACTGAAGCGCCAAAGAAACTGGTGTAGGCATGCGTATTCAAATACAGACACATATAAACTGACAGAATACGACGCTGCTGTCAGCAACGCATTTAGGTATGACAAGTGTCTGGCGCAGTTTTTAGATTGGTCACTGCCACTACAATGGCAGGTTATGAAGATTTAAGTGAGTTTGAATGCGGTGTTGTAGTCGGCGCACGAGCGATGGGGCACAGCACCTCCGTGGTAGCGATGAAGTGGGGATTTTCCGACGACCATTTCACGAGTGTACCGTGAATATCAGGAATCCAGTAAAACATTAAATCTCCGACATTGCTGCGGCCGGAAAAAGATCCTGCAAGAACTGTATCAACGACGACCGAAGGGAAGCGTTCAACGTGAAAGAAGTGCAACCATTCCTCAAACTGCTACACATTTCAATGCTGGGCCATCATCAAGCGTCAGCGTGCGAACCATTCAACGAAACATCGTCGATATGATCTTTCGAAGGCCCACTCGTGTAGCCTTGATGATTGCAAGACACAAAGCTTTACGCCTCGCCCGGGCCCGTCAACACCGACATTGGATGGTTGATGACTGGAAACATGGTCGGACGAGTCTCGTTTAAAATTGTATCTAGCAGATGGACATGTACAGGTATGAAGACAACTTCATGAACCCATGGACCCTGCATGTCAGCAGGGGACTGTTCAAGCTGGTGGAGGCCCTGTAATGGTGTTGGGCGTGTGCAGTTGGAGTGATATGTAATCCCTGATATGTCAAGATACTACTCTGATCGGTGACACGTACGTAAGAATCCTGCATCCAGTCAAGTCCATTGTGCACTCCGACGGACCTGGGCAATTCCCACATGTTAAGAATTGCTACAAAGTGGCTCCAGGAATACTCTTCTGAGTTTAAACGGTTCCGCTGGGCACCAAACTCCCCAGGCATGAACAGTACTGCGCATATCTGGGATGCCTTGCAACGTGCTGTTCAGAAGCGATCTCCACCCCCTCTTACTCTTATGGATTTATGTATAGCTCTGCAGGATTCATGGTGTCAGTTCCTCCAGCACTACTTCAGACATTAGTCAAGTCCATGCCACGTCGTACTGCGGCACTTCTGCGTGTCGTGGGGGCTGTACACAATAATAGGCACGTTCTTTGGCTCTTCAGAGTAATTGATTGGGAGGACTCGTACCCAGTCAGCTTTCTGCACCAGGAAAACAAATTACTTCGATAAACATGAGCCTTACTGAGAAACATAGTGAGGGGACTAACCTTCCTGCAGGCGTGTGAGACCATGCAGCCACCTGAAGATTTCTCGAGGGGATAAGCTTGTTTGCGACACGATGCGAGACATCATCTTGCCGGGCAAAGCGCGAGAACGATTGCGGGACGCTTGTACCGTTCCGTGAAAGTCCGTTCACAACAACTGGCCAAGTGAAATAGTTTATGCTGTTTCGTGACAGTTTGCATCCTTGAACGAGAAACCGGGAAATGATCATCAGCCAGTGATAATGTAGCATCCTTGAACTAGAAATCGGGAGATGAATATCATCAGCCAATGATAAGGTGGTATGGGTGGAACCCTTTCGGTGAAGTCATGAGACTCAGTGATTATTCACTGAACTTTTTCTCTGGAGACACTCGCCGAGGAGTGAGACATATTGATGATTTTTTTGAGAGATTTCGTGTTGGGATTTCATCTGAAGGTTTGACAGTCAGGACTTAGTTCGCTCTTACCATTGGTGCTAATCCTATTATGCGATGACTTCAGTCTAATCCACCTTGTTCTGATTCCTGTTCTAGTCTTTGCCGAATTTTGTTCCAGTCCAAGGTTTACTCTCATGAACATTTTACTTCCGTTTCTGTTCTGAAACCAGTCTTTCGTTTCTCTCCTGGTGGTGCTTTTGCACAGTGTTTCACATACTGATCCGAGTCTTGACTCTGCTATCAACAAGTCATTCTCATGATCACCACTCTTCTTCGTCGTCTTCTTTTTGTCGAAAGGTGGCCGGATGCCATCCTTGTCACTACTCCATTACCCTCCCCCCCCCCCCCCCTCATCAGGTTGGAGTATCGTGTACCCCAATATCTCGTGGAAGTGGGCTGAAGTTTTCAGAATGTTGGCGAATCGTGTAGCAGAGGTGGAGCTTGGGTACCAGCCCGTTAATCGCCTAGTGGGATGTAGGAAACCGCCTAAAAACTACATCCAGGCCGGTCCGCACTTCAAATCTCGTCATTAATTCATTGTGCAGTTTCGATTCGAAGCTGGTGTATCTCCCCGTCCCAGTATCGAGACTTTATCACGCACCGCTATCAGGGCGGGTCTCATTATCGCCATTATCTGGTTCAAATCCGATTTCTTGGGTGCTGCTTTTGTGTTTCGGCAGCATGTGAAACTTTAGTTAGAGAATCGGCCTCTCATAGTGCCGCTAACTCAACAATGAAAGTGATGGCCGTGTAGCTCTCGCAGGTGGGTCGCTGCACTAATCTTCTCAGCCAGCACAAAGAGAACAGGCCAGTCAACCGCTGACTGCTGTTAATCATCCCTTGTATAGCCCAACAGCCACGCTGTCGCAGATCGACGCACACTGAAACTAACTGCCAGTTCTTGGCTAAGGGGAGAACCGATTTGTGCCATGTATGCCCAGTCCAAGAGCCGTGATATCTTGTTTCTTTTTTGTTTTGATAAATAGTTTTGATGTTATGGCAAGTTTTTGGCTGAATATTACGCCCGTTTGGCAAGTGGTGGTGTGCCAGTCTGTCTGCAACCCTTGACCAGGTGTTCTCAGAGGAGAAGTTGCTGACCAGTCCAACAGTCGAGCACCCTCTGTATCGACATATGTCAGAACAGTACAGTCAACATATGGTCTTGCGTTGTCTTGTTGAGTGGTAACGTGAAAGAGACATCGAAGGAAGAGGACATCTACCGCCTTAACATGACGGAAATTTGTCGGCTGCAGTCCATATTACCGGCAGTTCGGAAATGAAGTGATGGTGTTTTGTACCCAATGACATCTCCTACCATCACGCCAGTTGGTGGACCTATATGACGATGATAAATGCAATTGGACAGACGTAGTTTCCGGAGCTTTCACCCACGGATACATCCACTATTATGCTGAACACAAAACAGGGACTCGTCTCATAATGCGACTTGTCTTCCACTCCTGTGTCCAGTGTTGTCGTTGGGCGCACCAGTGTCAGTGCGCCCCTCTGTGTTGTCCGGTAAAGGGAAGCCACAACACCGATTGTCAGGCTGACAGTTCATGGTCCCCCATGTGGATATTTGCCTTACTATGAACAAGCTCCTTTCCCAGCTCAAGGTACATGACACGTCCATATCACTAGACCTTTGAACAATAAATATGTCCGTCCTATCAGGTGCTAATGCCAGGGGCACTGAGTTCGTGCATGGTGTTGAGTATGCACTGCCTGAACACACTGCTTTCAATATGCACAGGTCTTGGGATCCAGATCAATGCAAGCAGCAATATCACAGAGCAGTAAACCACAGTATATATAATCTTTCGATGACATTGGAACCATGGCCTATCGAGACAGTGGTTTGCCATTGAGTGACATTGCTGCTTGGATTAGTCTGGAACCAAAAACTGTCATGTCAGCAACCCCATGTGACTATTGTTTTCTTGGACGTTTAGGATCATACGTCCATGACATGTGCCTAGTGTCAGGTAAACAGGCTTGTTTACAGCAAGACAAATATCCACATGAATAACGCAGTGGTGAATCGAGCACCACATACTGTCACATGGTGACCTTTATTACAGCTTCCTTTAATATGAAGCAGAAAGAGATAAAAGCTTAAAGTGTTGCACCTGACAGTATGAGGTGAACATTAAAAATCTGACAGATTGCAGGGACGGATCCTGACTGGGAATGGAGGGGAAAAGGTCCTATGGACATGTGTCCAGAAATGCATCGTTGCCACAGTAGATGGTGCTGACGAATGTAAGTTCTTTTGACCATGTGCCGTGTGTTCCTCGTGTGTTGCAGTTTATGTGATTGACACAGTGCACTGTAAGCAGCAGAATGGTCTGGTATTCACGTCAGGAACAAGCCTAGGTGATGTCTGAGTAAAGCCAAGGAGATGGATACGGTTGAGAGGCAGCACGGTCCTCCAAATCAGGTGTACACACTGTCTGCCACACACAAAGAACACATGACATGTGATCAGAGGAACTTTTATTCGTCAGCGCCATCTACCCTGGCAATGAAGCATTTCCGTACACGTGTTCATAGGACCTCTTTACTACTATTTCCAGGCAGGAATCCGTCCCTGCAGTTTTTTGGTTTTATTGGTGATCACCCTGCATGACGGGGCACAATCGTTACCAAATATCTCAGAATGTTTTTTACCGATTTACATAACACTCTTACATGATATTCTAACAAACCCTCAGATAGATATGGGATGGATAAATTTTAAATATATGTACTCTATAAATATGTATTTAAACTCCATACTTCTATATAAAAGGACGTTGATGTTGAACGTTGTTACGAAAAACCTTGAAAAGTTCTTGACCAACTAATTTCAAAATTTTGATGATGCTCTAATAAACGTTTGGACAATCATAGGCTACATACTTTTTAATGTAGGGGAGAGATTAGCAAACATCTCGAAAAGTTCTTGAGAGATTTACAGCAGGCCCCAAAAAAACTGAAAATAACTGTTTTTCAATCCCCTCTTGTGTAGCCTGTCCTGCAAGACATGTTGTGGGAGTAGTATCAGCACACCTTATTGAACTGCATTGCAGGCGCTACAAATGGCCGGCCAGTGTGGCCGAGCGGTTCTAGGCGCTTCAGTTTGGACCCGCGCGACTGTTATGGTCGCAGGTTCGAATCCTGCCTCGGGCATGGATGTGTGTGCTGTCATAGGTTAGTTAGGTTTAAGTAGTTCAAAGTTCTAGGGGACTGATGACCTCAGATGTTAAGTCCCATAGTGCTCAGAGCCATTTGAACCAAGCTACACATGTCAATAAGCATGGCTGGAGAGAGGTTGAGATGGATAGAGTGGGGGATGGATATAGGGAGGGGGGATTAGGAATTGCACAGAGAGAGGGGAGGAAGGGGATATACATGAGGCAGATGGGAAAGGAAGATGCAGAGGGTGAGATGGGAAGAGAGAGAGGGGGTGGAGGAAATGGAGAATGTTTGGTGGCGAGGAGGAGCTGAAGAGGCAGAAACAGTGGGTACGAGAAGATAAGACAGATAGAGGTTGGAGGAAAGAAGTGGACAGAGAAAGGGGGAGGAGGAGGGGGCGTGTTCAGTAGATGTGTCAAACATATGTTTTCTAAGCCGTGAGGAATCTATACTATTACATGAGGACAAGTCGTTTTTAACATTCTCGCCAAAAGTCTCGAAAAGTACGTGACCGATTTGCTTCAAAATTTTGCCCAACACTCAAATAAACATTCAGATGGACCTACACTTTTTACATATGTATGATATAAAGTATAATATATGGCACAAATTGCAAGACATATTCCTCTTATGTACAGGATGAAATTATGTTTTGACATGGGCCTGGAAATGCCTTGTTTCCATGTTACAACCCATTTTCTCGAACTCATTAGTCATGGGACCGATACACGATCAGAAAGCCCAGCACGTGACATGCAACTCTTTCTCTCAGGATGTGTTCAGTATGCCCCCTGTTGGCATTGATACATGCGTCAACCTAACGTCGTAGTGAATCTCGGATGCACTGATGTATCCCTTGAGTTCTGCATATGGTTTCACAGAATTCCATAACATGGGCACAGAGACACTAAACATATTGTACTGGGGTTCCATACAGATGAGTTTTCAAATGCCCCACGCTCCAGAGTGCGTGGAGGCCACGTAGGTGGTCCATCTCTACCTCTCCATCTGTCATCGAATCTGTTATTTAGAAGCTAATGGACATTAACACTAAAATGAGGAGGCGCTCCATCGTGCGTGAAGTACATGTTTTGTCTCACAACTGAAGGCACATCTGCTAACAGTTCAAGTAGAACATTCTCTACAAAATTATGAGAATTTTATCCCTGGTGGAAGAATGTGAAGCCCTACCAAACAGTCATCAACAATGCTGGCCCAAACATTGATACAAAATCTTTCTTGATGACTTGCTTGAACAGTTGCGTGAGGATTAACTTCTTCCCACACATGCCGATTGTGAAAATTTACAATCGGATCTAGCTGAAAAGACGCCGCCTCACTTGTGAACAGCACCGTTGCACTAAAATTAGGTTTGACACTTCGTTGAATGAACCTTTCACAGAAGAGAATCCTTGCAGGAAAATAGTCTGCTGATAGTGCCTCCACTCGCGGTTAATGGTATGGGTACAGCTGGTCTTTGTGTCACTCTCACCAGATAGCCATGTGGTCAACATTCTGTGTTGCAGCTACATGTTTTGTACTGACACTATGGTCGCCGTGAAGTGCATGAAGAATTGCCGCCTCCCGTGGCGGCTTCCTCGTCCTTCTAGGCCTCCCATGGTCGCAAGTATCAGGCTTAAATGACCCCCGTTCCCTACGTCGAAGGTCAATGGCTTCAATTGTTTTCCTGTCGGGGCACCTTTGTCCTGGAAATCTTCCCCGGTTCAAACCAGGGCGCAAGCGCCATTGCCGTCAGCTACTACGTAGAGTTAATCACAGACGTGGCTCGTGCAATAGCAGTGTGCACAAATACAGAGATGGCAGATGCCCATTTGATGTATTGATTTTGTCTGCAGAATAAGACAGTTCTCCAAGTTCTGGAACAACACTACAATTAAATTACTTCACAGGAAAGGAGATTTACAAGATACACTAAACTTTTGTAGCCTCCTCCCTGTAATGTATTTTGCTGTTCAGTAGATTTAGAATGAACTGTGTAGAAGAAAAAAAATCAGGTTTAACCAGCCAAGGCAACTAGTTGCCTCTAGAAGCGAATGTAGCTCACTGGATCATTTACAAACTGTGAGTTAAATTGTGTTTCAACAGAATGTGTAGTGAAATTCTTTGAGAAAAAAGGAATTTTTTCAGTCTATGACAATATACTAGTGAAAGTAAATGCTGCAGCGTCCATTAGGTTGCAGTAGGATAGTGGGAAAATCATAACTGAGAAAGAATTCAGGTAAGGTGATTCTGTATCACAAAAACTATACTTATCACAAAAGTTTCCATATCGTTAAAATGACAAAAATAGTTAGGAATTAGTGTTAATGGAACATATCGGAACCACCTAAGTTTTTACGATCTTGTGCTGTTTTCTTGTAGTGCAGATACACTTCAACAATACACACAAAAACTTAATAGACCAAGGATGACTGTTGGCCTGAAAATTAATTTTAATAAGATTAAAATAATGTATAGATCTAAAGAAAGTTGAAGGTACTGATAATGAAGCCACGGAACTAGATCCTCTTTAATTTAAGGCGACTGCCGGCCGCTGTGACCGAGCGGTTCTGGGCGCTTCAGTCCGGAACCGTGCTGCTGCTATGGTCACAAGTTCGAATCCTGCCTTGGGCATGGATGTGTGTGATGTGGTTAGGTTAGTGCACGCTGTGGCCGAGCGGTTCTGGGCGCTTCAGTCCGGAACCGTGCTGCTGCTATGGTCACAAGTTCGAATCCTGCCTTGGGCATGGATGTGTGTGATGTGCTTAGGTTAGTGCACGCTGTGGCCGAGCGGTTCTGGGCGCTTCAGTCCGGAACCGCGCTGCTGCTATGGTCACAAGTTCGAATCCTGCCTTGGGCATGGATGTGTGTGATGTGCTTAGGTTAGTTATGTTTAAGTAGTTTTAAGTCTAGGGAACTGATAACCTCAGATGTTAAGTCCCATAGTGCTCAGAGCCATTTGACTGGATAGTCGAGATTGAGAATGAACAGAAGGGCAGAATCCTGGTCTGAAGTGATTTCAGAGTACCATGTTTCCCATGGGTCTCACAAGAAAAGTTTGCAATCCAAGCATCTTACTGGTTTCAGTTATGGCAATGAGACATGTACATTTCACGCAAAAAACATAGAGAAAATGAGGGATGGTGAGCGAGGAATGGAGAAACGCAACTTGGGAATTACTGAAACAATCAGGGAAAAAAATAAATGGAAAAATAACAGATTGAACTGAAAGACGTAAACTAAAATATTTAAAGGGCCGAAGCCCGCGACCAGGTAGAATGTAAATGGTCCAAGGAAGTATGCTGCGATAAAGAACCGGTACGATGACATAATGGAAGATGAGCGAATGGCATTCAGCAAAGCGGATACGGTAACAGAAGACTGTTATACCTGGAAAATTCTAGAGAATTGGCTTTATCGAACAGTGGGTGTAAATAATTGACAATTATGATGATGATAATAATTGTGATTATGATGCTAATGTTCGTCTATTACGTGTTGTAAAATAAATATGTTGTTATGGAAATATCAGATGAATTTAAAGCAATAACAAATAGTGCGAACATCAAGCTCCGAAAATACGGCTTGAATTTCTGGTGATGAGCGTTGGCTGGTGAAAGAGTGAACCAACGTATCAAAGCTGCTGAAGTGGACGTGTCAGTTATCAAACGGCTGAAGAGCACTTGTTTTCTCGTGTCACGAACATTCCTCGCGTACGTTAGCGAGCGGGTGTGAAAGGGATATTTATCTTACACACACACACACACACACACACACACACACACACACACACACACACACACACACACAGAGATGCTATTATCATCAAACATTCAAGAAATAAGTGTTGAATTGTAATACCTGTCCATAAGATGCCTTTCTAGAATTTATGACTCTATAAAATAATTAGTTAATTGCTTATTCACGCACAGTTCGACACCAACGATGTTAGATGTGTCAGTTTAATAAGGCTTTCGTAGTTAAAAGTTGATGGCCCATCGCATGATTCTCTTAACGGTCTGTCCCCACATTCCCCGCTCTCCTGCATCTCACAGTAGCTGGACAAATGTTTGGTATGTCTTCTCCTTTGTCTCTATAGTCTTCGCTGCATTCTTTTCTCCCTTCAGCTTTGCTTAGGGTGGTCATCTTTTTTAAATTACTCTCCTATTTGACTGTGTCTCAAAGAACTGCCGGAATGACTGAAAACAAGTACTGGACAACCTCTTCTCCGTCTTGAGTTCTTGAAGGATTTGTTGCATCTTTTGTCCATCCTTGATATTCTTAGCATCCTCCACATATCAAAAGAATTAATTATTTTTCGATCTCCATCAGTATTGACAAGTTTCAACCCCATAACGGAAAACTAGAAAAACCGGAGATCTCAGAATTCTCAGTTCAGTAACTTAGGCCAGGGCTTGGTCTTTCCAAATCACTGTCAGTTTCGATGTTATCACGACGAAGTTAAGCCTTAAATGGCTCTGAGCACTATGGGACTCAACTGCTGAGGTCATTAGTCCCCTAGAACTTAGAACTAGTTAAACCTAACTAACCTAAGGACATCACAAACATCCATGCCCGAGGCAGGATTCGAACCTGCGACCGTAGCGGTCTTGCGGTTCCGGACTGCAGCGCCTTTAACCGCACGGCCACTTCGGCCGGCAGTTAAGCCTTAGTTTCCCTGTTATCAGGGCGATGACCCCCGCATTCTGCTCTTTTCTGAATTGGAATAAAGACCTCTTAACGGTTAAACAGTTTTATCAGAGTTGGACGAAGGAAGTCGGATCATCTACTGGCTATAGTTTGAAGTAAATTACGAAATAAATCTGTATCCTTCAAGATGTGACTCTAAGGCCGCGAAACTAGTTGGATCACAAATGAAGATTTACCATGCTGCTGAAGCGATCTTATTCATTATGATGCTATAATAACATACAGTTCTAATTAATTCCGGAACAAGTGTTATACCATTTATTAGCATCTCACCACGAGTCACTGCAAATATTGGACTCACAGCGTACACTACATACACAGCTTTAGGCTGGCATCGGCACCATGCTAACACCCCTTCCCCCTTATTAAGTTCTTTGTGCGCTCCTATGTGTTTGTCTGAAAAACTGAATAAGTGTCCGTTAATAACGTGAGAATTACTGAGTTCAGGAAGATGAAAGGAGGCGATCATTTTCCATCGCAGGTCCTGGGCACACAACTTTCCACTAACATTCATTGTACTCGAAAATTATACAGTGGAATGACGTAAATGATTTCTTTTCAGTTCCTACGAATTTTTATCAACCCTCGTTTTGTGTTATCTAAATAAGCAGTATTATTTAAGAGGTGATATTTAACTGCCTTCTTATACATATTAGTTCTTGTTACCTCTTTCATTTACACGGGCAATTAATTTTAATTTTGAATCCCTCATAGAGAGTACTGTTTCGAATTAATTATGTAAATTTTCTTATCATGTATAAGTTTATTTCAGCTTCTGTTCAGTGACCACGAAAAAGCACAAAACCATGTTAACACAAAATGCGTAAATAATTTATTGATATTGTTGTCTTCAGTCCTGAGACTGGTTTGATGCAGCTCTCCATGCTACTCTATCCTGTGCAAGCTTCTTCATCTCCCAGTACCTACTGTAGCCTACATCCTTCTGAATCTGCTTAGTGTATTCTTCTCTTGGTCTCCCTCTACGATTTTTACCCTCCACGCTGCCCTCCAGTACTAATTTGGTGATCCCTTCATGCCTCAGAACATGTACTACCAACCGATCCCGTCTTCTGCTCAAGTTGTGCCACAAACTCTTCTTCTCCCCAATTCTATTCAATACCTCCTCATTAGTTATGTGGTCTACCCAACTAATCTTCAGCATTCTTCTGTAGCACCACATTTCAAAAGATTCTATTCTCTTTTTGTCTAAACTATTTGTCATCCATGTTTCACTTCCATACATGGCTACACTCCATACAAATACTTTCAGAAACGACTTCCTTGCCATTGCCAGTCTACATTTTATGTCCTCTCTACTTCGACCATCATCAGTTATTTTGCTCCCCAAATAGCAAGACTCCTTTACTACATTTAGTGTCTCATTTCCTAATCTAATTCCCTTAGCATCACCCGACTTACTTCGACTACATTCCATTATCCTCGTTTTGCTTTTGTTGAAGTTCATCTTATATCCTCTTTTCAAGACACTGCCCATTCCGTTCAGCTGCTCTTCCAGGTCTTTTGCTGTCTCTGACAGAATTACATTGTCATCGGCGAACCTCAAAGTTTTTATTTCTTCTCCATGGATTTTAATTCCAACTCCGAATTTTTCTTTTGTTTCCTTCACTGCTTGCCCAATATACAGATTGAATAACATTGGGGAGAGGCTACAAACCTGTCTCACTCCCTTCCCAACCACTGCTTCCCTTTCATGCCCCTCGACTCTTATAACTGCCATCTGGTTTCTGTATAAATTGTAAATAGCCTTTCGCTCCCTGTATTTTACTCGTGCCACCTTCAGAATTTGAAAGAGAGTATTCCAGTCAACATTGTCAAAAGCTTTCTCAAGAACTTGAATATGCTACTGCCACAGTTGTGTTGTACAAAACTAATTTATGATAAACCAGCAGTTCTGCACTCCGCTTGTGTCATCTGTGCGTATCAGACAGCTGCGTCATCATGAGTAGCGTGGCAGACGGCATACAAATTCCTAGCACTACATCGAAGAGTCATCTAGCGCATGATTTTAATCAGTGACCAGCCGTATGTGGAAGCACGTCACATCCAGAGATGGGCAAACGGTTCATGACTTAGGCTGATCTTACGTGGTGGCAACAATTCCTAACCCAGGGCAGATACATGCTGTATCTGTTGGTACAGTGGCTGGATATGAGCAGCCCATAGTGGCTCACCTTCCATGTATTCTTTTTTTAAATTTTTGTAACTAAAGCTTTATCACTTGATATTTATCTTATACGTGACATGTAAGTACTGTTTCTTTCTTGTACTGTTAGTCAGCACTTACACTTTTACACAAAAATTTTCCCATGATTTTGTTCTTCGTTTACAGGCCAATTTGAATATTTAATTTCTGATGAAGGCACTCGTAGATGGTCAAAAGACTTAAATTTTGCCACCGAGGGCTGTAATTGTTTTAACTTTAATTTGTAAACGGTCGCTGACTACGCAGCCATGTTTATAACTTTAACACTGAGATACACCCGCAGACAATAAAGGTGACCCAATGATAACGCGATCTGATTCTTTATTAGTAATAAGAGAATGTCTGGCTTATGCACAGCGCAACGAAAGTGGGAGGAGGATTATTACCCGTAAGTAGCACAAGTGAACATTAAATACGCACATGAACTACTAACCACATACTACACAACTTCAGGGTGTACCTTATAGGTCCGATTTGTGCAAGAAAATATGTTTTGTTGTCCGTCATCTACAAAGCATAATAACCTGTGAACATTTAGCATTTGTGTTAAATGTAATGATTTGTAGTTATGTAGCCTCAGACTTAGCTGGTTTGTTGAAAAACTTTTAGAAAACAGAAATTCTATTAGCGAAAGCATGTATTGTGCAACCCCAATCAATTACAGTACATATGCAAGAAGATACGCCACGCCATGAAAATATGAGAGACGTCCGATATAGTGATAGATACACTTGCCGGAAACTGCTGATTCCAAGGAAAGGTGAAAGTTAATGAATTCTCGAAGTAGAAAAATAACAGAAGTTCTGTATAATTTGGAGGTATATTATGCATACAGTTTGGGCACGGTGGCGTTGAATAAACATGGAGTCGGAGTATCTAGCATCCCTTCTGAATAATATCTCAGAATCACAAAACATTACAAACCATTTGAAAACATCGTCGCGAATGGGAAAAGCTGCTTGTAAGTGGCTTTAATTTAGAGATGCCTAACATGGATGAGTGATTCAGATCATTACGTGTGCTGAATCAATTATTATTATTTATTATTTAGCGTATGGCTAATACAGACATATCATGAAATTACATATACATATGTACATATTGACACACAAGAAACTTAAGTTTGTCTTTACAACTGAATATCCAGTCCTTCAATCCAGCGCACTGCATCTGGAGTTGCTAGCAGGAAGTCCTCTTTGGCGCCGTGATAGGCTCGAATCCTGCATTCACTGACAATGTGGTGAACAGTCTGTTATGGAGCTCCGCAGTCACAAGCTGGATCAGGCAGCTTCTTCCACTTAAAGAGAGCATCGCTGCATCGCCCACGGCTGGTGCGGATTCTGTTGAGAGTAGACCACGTCTTGCGTGGTAAGTCGAGTCCACTTGGAAGTTTAGCACCTGAGAAGATGTTATGCAGGTGCACATCTGTCACTGCTTCCCACCGACCTTTCCATTCTTCAAGAGGTTTGAAATTCTTAGCAACCATGTCAGCAGCATCGCACCGAGTTGGATGACGTGGTTTCAGTCTCTTGCGATTTAAAAGTCCCAGGTCGCTATGCACGGGTATGTTAGAATTCCTGGAGATCTTGTGGAATTCTCTCATAAGGGCAGTACATCTGCGTAGATCAGGAGGCATTATACCGGTTAGCAGTGGAAGCCAATAAACTGGAGTAGATCTGATTGTGCCAGATATTATGCGCATTGTCGTATTCAGCTGGGTATCAACAAGCCTTGTATGATGACTATTCATCCAAACAGGTGCACAATACTCAGCACTTGAGTATACCAAGCCCAGAGCTGAAGTTCGCAGGGTGGTTGCTGAAGATCCCCAGGTAGTTCCGCATAGCTTATGGAGGATGTTGTTTCGAGTCCTCAGCTTTTGAGCTAAGTTAAGAAGGTGTTGTTTGAAGCATAGTGTACGATCCAGGATGACACCAAGATATTTTGGGTTCCAGTTGTGACGAAGAATTCTGTCTCTGAAACTTACCTCCAGTTTTACGTTCGCCAACTGGTTATTTAGATGGAAGCAACACACTTCTGTTTTACTCACATTGGGTTGGAGTCTCCAGATTTTGAAGTAATTGTCTAATACAGACAGGTCATTGGCTAAAATCTCTTCTGTTGTCTTCATTTCCTGGTGTTTGACGGCTAGAGCCAGGTCATCGGCATAGCAGTATTTTCTGGACGAAGTGTCAGGTAGATCAGATAGATATAGGTTGAACAGTAAGGGTGAGAGAACTGATCCTTGAGGCCATCCGTTGTTCAGCTTCCTCTCCTTACTTATGTTGCTTCCAGTGATTACCTGGAACTTCCGATCACTTAGCATGCTGTTAATCAGTCGAGCCATTGTTCTGCAGGGTATGATGCGGAGAAATTTGTAGATAAGGCCTTCCCTCCACACAGTGTCGAAGGCGGCAGTTAGGTCAACAAATGTCACAGATGTTTTCTGCTTCATTTGGTATCCTGACTCTATGAAGGATGTGAGAGACAATACTTGGTCGCAGCAGCTACGCCCTGGTCTGAAGCCTGCCTGATCAACTGGAACGTTCTCTAAGATAGCGCTACTTATTCTGTTATATATTAGCCTTTCAAAAAGCTTGTAGCAGCAGCTGAGTAGGGAAATGGGGCGATAGTTTTCTACCCTGTTGCTGGGTTTGCCAGGTTTCAGAACAGATATTATCTTCACCTTTTTAAACTCAGATGGAAGTTGACCAGTCAGCAAGATGTCAGTGAAGAATTCTGCCAGCCATTTCTTAGCTTTTCCTCCCATATGGATCAGGAATTCTGGGTGGATACCATCGAATCCAGGTGCCTTAAGAGGTTTGAGGTCCTTCAGAGTCAATGTCTGAAACTGTGAAGGAATGGGTATACTCAGATGAGGGAGATGCCTTCTTTTTAAGGACACGAAGCTGTCGTCTGATATGTCTTGTATGTTTCTTGTCAGGAGGTGCTCTTGAGGTGGTAATGATGTGGGAGGCAATTTGATCTGGTGTGACTTCGGAATTTTTTCTGCATGCTGGTGCACGTCCTCCCAGTTTTCTCAGAAGTCTCCATGCTTTCCTGCTCGAGTGGGTAAAGTCCATAGTTTTGACTGTTTCTGCCCATTTCTGCCTCCGAGACATGTCCAAGCTGGACAATAGTTCCGTAGCTATCTCTCGGTCACCACTTTGCTGGAAGTATTGGTACAGTGTTTCACTTTCCTCATTCCATCCTGGAACACATTCTTTTCGGTATCCTCTTGGCATACACTTTTTAGCTGTTGCTGTTACTGCACCAATGAAGCGTTGATAGTTATTATGTGATGGAGGTATCCATCGAATGGTCTTATCCAGTTCCGTTGAAAACTTCATCCAGTCGGCTTTCTGGAAATTCCATCGAGCATGCGGAGTTAATCGTATGACAGGAACAGTGCAGCCAATTTGTATTATTACAGGTCTGTGTTGGCTGTGAGGAAAGGCATCTATCACTTTCCTTGTGGTGTTGATGGGAAAGCCAGTTTCGTTGCAGCTAACAAAGCATAAGTCAGGATTTGAATCCTTGTCCCAAGCAGCTGACCTGAAAGTGCCTTGATCTTTGGCATCAAACACTAGATGAAGATTATTCTCTTCGATCCATTCTGCAAGCATGCTCCCATTTTCATCATTTTGAGAGTACTTCCAAAGTTCATGGTGACTATTGAAGTCTCCTATGTAAATTTCAGGATGTTCTGCTGTGTGTATGACAAAATCGGGCCATGTTGTTTTGGGTGGTTTGTAAAAATTTGTAATAGTAATGTCGTGCAATTGTATGACAACTGTATGTATATCTGCCTCCACACTTACAGAAATCAGCGAAGCTTCGTTTATGTTGTTACGGGCATACGTAGCAATTCCATACACCTCGTGGTAAGTTACACCAAGTGCAGAATATCCAGGAATTCGACCTCGGCTTCGGAATATTTCTTCACTGGAAACACGAGTTTCTTGAATGGCAACGACATCGATATTGTTGTCCAGCAAAAATTTTGACAGGTAGTCACACTTTGCCCTGCTAATGCTTTCGATATTCAGTTGAAGGAGTCTGATAGTTGGTCCAATGTTTCTTGTTAATGAGCTCTGAAAAGAACTGTGTCTGCTATTTAGTTGATATGTCATTGCCAGGAGATAAAATGGAAATGTCGTGTGGCTAGGGCCTCCCGTCGGGTAGACCGTTCGCCTGGTGCAGGTCTTTCGATTTGACGCCACTTCGGCGACCTGTGCGTCGATGGGGATGAAATGATGATGATTAGGACAACACAACACCCAGTCCCTGAGCGGAGAAAATCTCCGACCCAGCCGGGAATCGAACCCGGGCCCTTAGGATTGACAGTCTGTCACGCTGACCACTCAGCTACCGGGGCGGACATTGCCAGGAGATCCTATGGATAGTCTGGCTGCCTGTAATCAATTGAACATATGAACGACGTATTCTGCATACAAACGAAAAACAACGCGAAAAAGTCACGAATTTACCTAACTTGAATATTGTCATGGTTCCCAATCATATGGAAGTTACTGCAGTTTTCGCGACTTGCTGGGATCTCGCCACTACGTCGAAAATTGCTCGTCGAATATTTCGATTTCAAACAGAAGACGAGTGTCTGAAACATTTTTTGCTTCCTACAGCGTGTTGCGCTGGGTGATGGACGAGACGAGAGTGCCTTCCTCTTCAAAGCATGCTGTAATCCAAACGTTTTCTGTTGCACAGTGTTCCTGTTGACCAACACCAAAGGTTTTAGCCTTGAAGTAAGATATACTGGCCTGTCTTGTTCCTAACAAAAGTGAGTCGTTCTCACAGTCAGAGGACGTTCGTTACTGACTCACCAAGTGACTTACTGATATATATATATATATATATATATATATATATATATATATATATCGTCTATTCTTTTGGATATATATGCGGAAGAACAAACACCTTATCAGATGCAGCGGTCATATGACAATAACTGTTCAAATGTTTCATTAACGTTGGCCGTATGTGGGCACTGAAATGAATCAGTGGTAACAGGCGAAAATTTGTTTCAGACTGGAACTCGAACCCGGCTTCCCCACTTCACGTGAGCCGTCGCCTTAAAGAAAGAACATATTTCCCATTTTATCGATAAGGTGACGATGATCGTCGATCCTTTGCTTCAATGCAGATGCACAACACGTCCCATCTGTTACTGGAATCAAGGAACTGCGAGTATGGGATTCATGGGTAGGTGACGCTACATCAGTAGTGTGTAGCAGACTGGGAATTGGATGGGAAGGGAAGTGTGCATGGAGGGCCGGTGCGACTAAAGCGACCATTCACTTAAAGTGGGAAATTCTGGGCCGAGTCCCGATCCAGCACAAATTTTCACCTGTTACCGTCGATTCATTTCAATGCCCAAATGCGGCTAACGTCAACGAAACCTTTGAACGTGTGACTTACACCGTGTGCGGAGGCATGAGAGGCGCTAGTTCAGAAATAGCCACCTTTCAACGTGTTCTTTAGACTGGTTTTGCTATACACACGACGACTTCTCCTTTCGGTTTCGGTCTTGCTGGGACTCGCAAAGTGGACAGACACGGATCACACCCTTCCTGTCCATAGCATTCTGTGTTTGTGCTAGACTACAGGCCCGTTGCATTTGGGGGTGGTGCTCCTTCGGAGCTGCCTCTGAGTGCAAGCTGTGTGGTATGACATAGCTGCAACTCAGTTGGTCTCATTTGTGACTGTTTGAAACATGATGTGTGTTTGGAGTTTGTTATTTGCAATTCTGGAATTTGTACGTACTTTGGACGTCCCAATTGCTAAGCGACAATACTGAATCGTTTATTATTCGCGTGCAGTCTTTGGTCAGAGTAGTTGAGTCACTGTAACACGCGCTTGTTTTTGTCATAGCTGCTTGGCAGCGAGAGCATGGGAGTTCTATAGTTAGAGGAGTAGTGAGAGAGACGCCGAGTTTGAATATTGTGAAACAGAGAAGAAACATTCGATTAGTGAACTGGAATGAAATCAGATGTTACGAGATTAGAACAGAGTATGAAGAGGAATGAAGGTAATATTTTTTTATTTAGTGGCACTACAGTTGCTCGTAGTTTGTAATAATTGTTGAATGAGACATCCTTATTAGACTATTTTGGATTTTTCATTAAAGATTGTGTAATTTTCACTGTAAAATACTTTTTATGTTTATAAATAATATGTGTGACATTTGTAAGAATCCGATATCAATGTTACCCCTTGCCAGTGTTAGTGAATTGCATACAAGTAATAATACATCACATAGTCCAAAAACAGTTTGTCGAAGGAATATTTCACCTAAGAGCATTATTCACATCCTCGATTCCCAAGTCACTTTTATTTAAAAGTGTGTGAATCAGTGATGCGTATAAAATAGCCTACTTGTTGTCTGGAGCATTCCAGTAAACTCTCAGCAACTGTAGTTAGAAATTTGCAGCTAGCGCTCAGAGAGGAGCAAGCACCACGCTTCCAAGGAATTACATTACGACGTAAGAGTTTTCATTTCTAAATCAGTTTGCTACGGAAAATATCAAACCACAGAGACCATTTCATGAACGGAAATATTAGGCAGATCATTAACGCACAGGAACCACTTTTTTCAATCAAAGAGATTATAGTAAAGTTCAGGATTTAATGTTTGTACCTTTTTTTCAGAAAGATTGGAAAATAGGGCGAAATTCATGTTGTATTCTAGCATCATCATCAGAAACTAATGGGTATGCCTTGTGAATTTAGTCACGTCCCTCTCTCCATTGTCATCCTCTTCAATTCGTCATACGAATTTATCTCCATATCTTCTTTGATGTTATTAAAATACGGTGCTCTTGGCCTGCCTCTTGGTTGGTTCCCTAAAACTTTTTCTTCAAATACATTCTTTAGGAACTGGTTGTGTCTCATTATGTGCCCTATCATTTTTTAATTTCTTCTTTCCATATAATTTAGCAGCGTTCTGTTCTCATTCACTTCTCTTAACACCTGTTCATTACTTTTTCTGTCTACCCAGCTTGATTTTGTCATTCTTCTCCATATCCACATTTCCATTGCTTCCAGTCTCTTTTCCTCTGCCTTTCCCAGAGTTCACGCTTCACATCCGTATGTTAAGACATTCCAGACAAAAGTTTTGGCGAACTTTTCCCTACTTTCTAGGCTTGTATGATTGTCTGTTAGTGAATTCCTGCCGCGCAGGATTAGCCGAGGGGTCTCAGGCGCTGCAGTCATGGTTTGTGCGGCTGGTCCCGGCGGAGGTTCGAGCCCTCCCTCGGGCATGGGTGTGTGTGTTTGTCCTTAGGATAATTTAGGTTACGTAGTGTGTAAGCTTAGGGACTGATGACCTTAGCAGTTACGTCCCATAAGATTTCACACACATTTGAACATTTTCAGTAAATTCCCTTTATTTTGGAAAGCTTACTTTGCCAAGGCTATTCTTCTCTTTATATCCCTGATACATTTATTGTCGGCAGTGATTGTGCTCCCCAAATAGCAGAAGTTCTCAGCCTGCTCTAGAACATCGTCTTCTAGTTTAATATTAACTTTACCATTTTCTTTTATCTTCCCTACTACCATAGTTTCTGTTTTCTTCTTATTTATTTTTAGATTAAATTCTCTTAATATTTTGGCAGACGGATGTATAAGCTTTCTCTAGCGGTTGGAAATGAACAAAGTCACAAAAAGCTAAACAACAGCAAAGTTACAACCAATAAACCAAGCTAGTACGAGTTCAAAATCAAACGAAAATAATATTTAAAGGAAACTTTCACTGTTAGTATGAACAATTTTTGTACCCAGCCTGTGTGACAGCAAAAGTTCTGCACACGAACAATTAATGTATCACCACACCACAAAAACGCAACAGTTCTTGCCTCCGCAAATTCCTTGCAATGTATTAAGGAGCTAAGGGGACGAGGGCGCTCTTGATAGGAGTCATCTGTCTGGCGACACAAAAGAGATTTCTCCGGGTAGGATGACAAGCAACAGGGGAGACGCATCCCTCGGCAGCGGCGAGAATGCCGGCGTCGTCATTCTCGTCTGACGCCGAGCGTAAACGGCTTTCCTGCTCGCCGGCTGGCTGCCTCGGCCGACACGGCGAGAGCGATTACCCGCGACGGAGCGGCCCCGTCACCGGAGACGGCGGCCGGGCGCCGTTCCAGGCTGCGTCGCAGGGCGCGCTCCGCTGCGCGAAATGAGAAGCAGCCGGCGGGGGAGCTTTTGTTGCCGTGAGCAGGCAGCCTTCGACGAGGGGCGGCCGACACGCGAGATGTGAGCAAACTCGACGCGCGCTTCGCTGCATCTCTGGCCGCTGCGACACCTGGCGTCAGCTACTTTGCAATTTTTGCGCACCTGTGCAGGTTCCAGCAACAGTGCGGCTGAGCTCGGACCGCACGCCTGCAGCCACTGGATGGAAGATGTCACTTCCACTCGAGTCTTGTGAGTCTATGAGAAGCAAGATGATTGAGTGAAATCCACAACATAAGCCTACGCGATGTGTAATACGAGGGCTATCCACAAAGTACATTACATTTTGGAATTAAACATAAATAAAGTATTGGAAAATTTTTTTACTATATACAGATGAAAGCCACACTTCAATACTACTTTTCTACATAGTTGCCACTTAAATTAAGGCACTTATCGTAGCGATGGGGGGGTTTGGATATTCCTTCGTCTTAAAATTCGGCCGCCTGCGACTGCAACCACGTGGTTACCTCTTCTTGAAGCTGTGCGTCGTCATCAAAACGCTGCATAGCCAACCACTTCTTCATTGCTGGGAATAAGTGGAAGTCGCTCGGTGCCAGGTCGGGACTGTAGGCGGATGAGGTAACAACTCCCACTTATAAGATTCGAGAACTTCACGAGTGGCATTTGCCGTGTGGGCCCGGGCGTTGTCGTGAATCAGCAAGATCTTTGAGCCCAATTTTCCCTTCTGCTTGTTTTGTATTGCTCTTCTGAGGTTGTGCATAGTTTGGTAATACCATTGAGAGTTTATTGTAGTGCCTCTTTCCAGGGAATCCACAAAAATCGTATTTCTACCGCGTTACTGATTAACCACGTGGTTGAAGGCGCAGGCGGCCGAATTTTACGACGAAGGAATTTCCAAGCTCGTCCATCGCTACGATAAGTGCCTTAATTTAAATGGCAACTACGTAGAAAAGTAGTATTTAAGTGTTTCTTTCATCTGTATATAATAAAAAAATTTCTAATACTTTATTTATTTTTAATTTCAAAACGTAATGTACTTTGTGGATAGCCCTCGTAGAACTCCATCCTGAGTGTGTACTGGACGATTATATTTCACTTATAAAATTCGCTGGCTCTCTTTGCTTTGTTTTATTACTCGCGTAACAACTAACATATGAGACAAAATATGTTGCTACGAAAAGAGCCCCGAAATACTTTTTGGTGATGCTGTGCTGTGACTTTCTTTGGATCATTAATTTTGAACAAAACAAAATATATTATGTTCTTATTATTCTAGATCTGGCTATTTATTAAAGGAACATTTTTCTCGTTACTGTAACTCGCATAAAGTTCAACATATCTTCCTTACTTTACAGTTATTGAAAATGTTAATGAAAATTATTTCGTTATCAATACTGATGTTACAGTAAGCAATGATTGTTCAACATCAAAATTTTGCCGTGGATTTTTGTTAACAGTAAAACACCAGTAATTACTACGACTAACACGAGAACATGAGACTATTATCAGAGAAAAAGATGTTTTTACTATAATGTTTGCCAGACCAGAAATATGCACAGCAAGATTTCTTTTATGTTATGAAGGTAAATTACCGTTTTGCACTGTTAATAATATATCATCCGCAGCCCGCGTTAACCTGTAAAACACATCATAAAATCTGCTGCTAAGCTCTGAAATTCCGAAAGCTGAAATACGTAATTTACCTGTCCGCTTCTTTGCGGTATGATTGGTTTCATTTAATGCAGTTTGAATGCGCCGCGGCAGCGGCTCGTTCGTTCGTAGCGCAGCTCTGCACCAAGAATAATATTTAAATGACTGAAAATGTCTTAAAATGATGGGATAAAATACCAGGCAAGCTTATTACAAATCATTATGCAAATTTTCACTAAGTAACTCAATTCAAAACATTTAAACAGATTAAATTATTACACACCTTTACAATAAGTACGTAATGGCGTACGTCTCTCAATCTTGACAAAAGAATGCTACGCAACCGTACAATATAACGTCACAGGCTCTTCCTACTCACGTAACGCCAAGAAGACGACAGAGAAATTAATTTTCCGTCACTACTGTTTATACTTGTTACATATTCTCATCTTTGTTTGATATTTAATAAGTATCGTCTGTGGCGGTTTCAGTACTCGCCGACAGAGATATTATCTTTAAAAAACATCGGTACGTAATTCTATAAAAGTATAAAACATGGCACATAATGGTTTCTCTTTATTACATAAAGTTCACACAATCGTTGTCCACGCAATTACAATCATCCAGTTGAATTATTCTTTTCTCCTTTTTTTACCATATATAATATGTGTTTTGGTAAGAGACGTTACAATCTCTGTCGCTTTGTCAACACTGTCCCAGCTTACCTTACTCCTAATTCATTTATTTATTCTTCCACCTTCATTTCGTTGTAACACACCCTAACTCCTATTTCAGTCTTGATTCTTTCCATAATACTTCCATGTCTTTCCGTTGGTGCATTAGTTCCACTTGACAGAAACGTTATATTAAGCGATTGTACAAACATCAATAAAAGTTTCCCATCACCTTTTCATTTTGAAATTCATGACACAGAAAACAAAAATGGCTCCAACGAATGGGTATATATTCACTTACAATGTGTCCAGATAACAAAAAGAAGATGAAAATTGAAAAAGAACTGTGTAACATCGTCTGTTTGCAACAAGGTTCTTCACTGCACACCTGTCAAAAGCCCATCAGGCCAGCGGAGGTCCAAATTGTCCCACCCTTCAAAATGGTTCAAATGGCTCTGAGCACTATGGGACGTAACTTCTGTGGTCATCAGTCCCCTAGAACTTAGAACTACTTAAACCTAGCTTACCTAAGGACATCACACACATCCATGCCCGAGGCAGGATTCGAACCTGCGACCGTAGCAGTCGCGCGGTTCCGGACTGAGCGCCTTAACCGCGAGACCACCGCGGCCGGCTGTCCCACCCTTCGATGGCGATCCTACGTAAGTCGCGAAGAGTACGCAGCTGTTGTCGACGTGCAAAAACGGCTCGTTTCAGTCGATCTCACACATCCATTCATTTCATGTCCGGAGAACAGGCGGGCCAGTCCATTCTGGTGAACCTAGAATACTGAAGGAACGTGTTATTATCTCTCAAGATGAAATTGTCCCCAAATTTTTGTCTATACAGTCACTCTGTTGATTACATAATCTCTACCCTCTACCGTGGAGCAGTGAAATTACCCTCAACAAACAAGAGAGGTATACGGTGGCTCCATGTAATGCCACCCAAGAACATCATTGTTCCACTACTTTGTTTCACGTTTGGGACACGGTATTGCAGGTATTCGAAATTACGGGGTTGTCTCCACACATGTCTACGGTTATCACAGTACAAACAGATCCGACATTCGCCCATAAACAATACCCGATGCCAATACTGGGGCGTCCACTCTGCATCTTTTCTATCCCATCTGTAATGGAGCAATTTGGTCTATGATCACTGACAACGGAGATTCGCATAGTGCAACCGTCTTCTAACAGTCGATACACGACGTCCTGGAACCTCTTCGAACGCCGAATTCAGTTCTAGACCACTCAGCCCATCGTTTCTTTGACTCAAAAGTCGTGCATATCGATCATCCCGTGCAACTGTCGAACGTGGATGGCGGCACGTTCAGCGGCTTCCCTTATTGATAGGTCTGCAGCTCGCCACGTAACGGTGCAGACTCGATCACTGGCCGCGATTGTCCTATGTAGCATGATTGATGTTCCCTCTACTGTTCTCCATGTGTCTAATGCGTATTTGAATACGCATGCCTACACCACTTTCTTTGGCGTTTCAGTGTGTATTTATACGTATACATGCTGCAGTGCGGTCGCCTCCTGGTTATAGCTGCGGCTACACCGCAGGAGCTGCTACGTGGATGGAGTCTGCAAGCCGGAAGCGTCAACTTCGCTTTGCTCTTCCTGCAGTACGCGTTCGCTACACCGACGCATCTCGTCGATTTGGTCAGTATCGGTAACAGTGACTGTCACTATCATACTTGTCATTCGTTTATTAGCTGTGTCCCTGGACAAGAGAGTTTGTTGCTGAGATTTAAATTTGTTTGGCGCCGCTGAACGACATAGCTGATGTATCTGTGCAGCCGCTGTGCTGGTTGTGGCACGTAAAGAGAGGCCGATATTATCATGAAGCAAGTAATGTTGACTGGGTTGTAGATACTAGAACTTACTGTTGAAGAACACATTTTGACAACCGTGAATGGTGTTGAGTTGTAATGTTCTCTCATTAGTAAATTAGACAGGTAGCGTTACCAGTGTGCCTTGCAGAATAGTTATGCAGGCACGCTCTTCAAAAATGGAGTAAATGGCAATGCACTGTTCAGTTAAACCATTTCTGTGGTGGAAGGAGTGCATTCTCAAAATCATTTATGTTGTGTGCTAGCTTGCAAATTTTATATCAGGGCTTCTTTTGGTTAGAAGTCAGTGTCTGAAATTCTGCATTGTTATAATTGTGTGAGAAACTACACTCATGCTTGTGGGGCGGCGGGTAGAGTTATTGTTTTATATTGTGTTTTGTGATGTAGAAAAGATGCATTTCCAGCCCGATGCACCATATGTGGGGCGGCGGGTGGAATTAATTGTTACATAAGTGTTCCTATTATTTATGCTGTTGTTTTGCCGTTCTCAACACTGGCTCTCTAACTACAATATTGGCAACCAGAAAGTGATTAGCAAAACGTGAAGCCTGTAATTAGAATTCCAAGTGCCCACTTCATCTGAGAAATACACTTATAGCTGCAGCTTATAGCTCTGAGGAATTAGGAGATTTTCTGGGATTCATAATCAAAAACGATCGTGTAAAAACGTTCTCTGTATTATGAAAGTCACAGATAAAAAAAAAAAAAAGAATCCACACAATTTGACTAACAGAGCAGTTCAAAGTCTAATGCGCTGATGCAACTATAACTGTCCAAATTAAATGTTCAAGTGAATGCTCGCCATAATTTGATGATAATGTTCATCAAACGCCACGCTAAATAATGGTATAATGTCTGTCCCGCGGCGGCACGTCAAAATACGACATACGCAAACTGAAGATAGATAATTAAAGTCATCCCAGAATTAACGCTTCACTCGAAAATGATTTCATGGTTACCCGTATCCCGAGTAACTTAATACGGCATCCGAGGCTGTTTATAGCAATGATACCGACGCGACGCGACTCCCGACACAGATGGCGTGCTATTCAGCGTCTGGAGAGAACTGGGGCCTTTTTCTCTCGCGCAACGTTCTTATATACAAAGCCGCGATGCGGACGGCTAAGGGAACGCCTGATCAAATCGGCTCTCCCGACAAGCCGCTGGACTAGTAATGCACCACATTAAGTTGTTGAATAAATCATAGCTTCTTTTGCTCATGGCAGATGAAGCTCTCAATTTAAATGCGCAATCAGCACACACGTAAGTAATCATAATAAAAGTTTGACGTGGCTAAGTTAAATATTTTGGGCGAGAGAATTAATTTAATTACACTACACGCAGTAGACGAGCTCTGAACTTACCCTTTCGAGATACGCTATCACTAGAGTTTTATAGTTATTCAAATGAAACTTCTCACATCTTTATGGTTATAGCGGATCTCCATTCTACTTAAATATAAACATGCTAGCCTTATTCATTAGCCTACTTAATCTATCTAGCTTCCTTAAGTTTTAAGACAAAAACCAGAAAATCATGAATTTCAACTAAAATCTTAATTTGTGAGATCTAGAAGACTGTTGCTATTAAATAATTATGAAAAAGGAATCTAAATATAAATTTTTAAGTCTCTATCTATTTTCTGTTGTGCCAATGATTTTTACAGAAAAATGTCCAAATTTCGAAAATGGTTAAAGTTATCGAACTGATATTCCACACATATTAATTTAGTATTACTCCTGACATGCTAGAACCGTTTCAGGTTATTTGCTTGATTTTTAAAGTATTGCGCAACATTTATGACGTCAGAGCTAGTTACAGCGGACTAGGCTGGCACACAATGGAAAGACTGATGTGAATTTACTACGGCGTGAGTAGGCTGCTTCCCTACATGCTCATAAATTAAGGATAATACTGATACGTGGTGAAACAAAGCTCTAGTGGGCAGTTTGCGGGTTTAAATCACTTCGGAATATGACCATGCGGTGCATTTGACCTGCGGTCGTCGTACGGTGGCGTTGCCAGCAGTCCACATACGCAGAGGTGTGTTGCTGCATGCCAGAGTACGATGCAACGACTACGTTTTCAGACGTTTTCAGACATGCTAATGGTGACTGTGTGTTGAAAATGGCTCAAAGAACACATATTGATGACGTTTTGAGGGGTCGAATACTAGGGCGACTGGAGGCTGGTCAAACACAGCAGGTCGTAGTAGAAAGTGTGATCTCAAGATTATGGCAACGATTCCAGCAGACAGGAAACGTGTCCAGGCACTACAGTACGGGACGTCCACAGTATACAACAAGAAGACCAATTCCTCACCATCAGTGCCCGCACATGGCCACGGAGTACTGCAGGTAGCCTTGCTCGGGACCTTATTGCTGCCACTGGAACTGTTGTCTCCAGACACACAGTCTACAGACTACTGAACAGACATGGTTTATTCGCCCAGACACCTGCAAAGCGCATTCCACTGATACCTGGTCACAGGAGAGTCCGTAAAGCATGCTGTCAAGAACACAGTACACGATCATTGGAACAGTGGTCCCAGGTTATGTTCACGGACGAGTCCAGGTATAGTCTGAACAGTGATTCTCGCCAGGTTTTTATCTGGCATGAACCAGGAGCCAGATACCAACCCCTTGAAAGGGACCTGTGTGAAGGTCGTCGCTTGATGGTGTGGGGTGGGATTATGAGTGGTGCACGTACACCCCTGCCCGTCTTTGACAGAGGAACTGTAACAGATCAGGCATATCGGGACGTCATTTTTCACCAGTATGTCCGCCTGTTCAAGGGTGCAGTGGGTCCCACCATCCTCCTGATGGATGATAACGCACGGCCCCACCGGGTTGCCATCGTGGAAGAGTACCTTGAAGATATCAGGCGAATGGAGTGGACTGCCTGTGAGTATGTCAACCCATTGTGCGGCCTGTGTACGTGTGCATGGTGTCGGTGTACATGGGCAGGAAACAGTGGCGTTTTGTAGCACATGTGTTTCCGGACGGTTTTTTCAACTTACCACCAATACCGTGGACTTACAGATCTGTGTCGTGTGTGTTCCCTATGTGCCTATGCTATTAGCTCCATGCCGGCCGTGGTGGCCGAGCGGTTCTAGGCGCTTCAGTCTGGAACCGCGCGACCGCTACGGTCGCAGGTTCGAATCCTGCCTCGGACATGGATGTGTGTGACGTCCTTAGGTTAGTTAGGTTTAAGTAGTTCTAACTTTAGGGGACTCATGACCTCAGCTGTTAAGTCCCATAGTGCTCAGAGCCATTTGAACCATTTATTAGCGCCAGTTTTGTGTGGCACCACATTCTGCAGTTATCCTTAATTTATGAGCATGAGTTTATTTGTAATTAAGCATTCCAAGCTTCTGTCTTATTGTTGATATTATTGTGTGAGAAATTATATGAAGTACTTTCAAATGTTTATTATTATTATTATCAATATTACTCTTATTGTTTGAGGGATCGTTACAATGAACTTACCAGGTACGCTGAGATTTTAAAATTCTTACACAGAAATTGTTAGTGGGAATTTTTAAAATTACTTTAACGAAATGTTTGTTGGCTTTTAATATTGTAATAAATGTATGTTGTCTGAAATGAATGGCACACCCAGTTCAACCTAGCCGTTCCACTCACTGAAAGTGAAGAGACGAGGTACTGGCAGAAGTAAAGCTGTGAGGACGGGGCGTGAGTCGTGCTTGCGTAGCTCAGTTGGTAGAGCACTTGCCCGCAAAAGGCAAAGGTCCCGAGTTCGAGTCTCGGTCCGGCACACAGTTTTAATCTGTTAGGAAGTTCACTCACTGAAACTGTAATACATTCGTAGCAGTCAGTAAGGTTTGGATGAATTAATACAGCTGTGAAATTATTAATACTGTTTGACATGCAGATGTGTGTGTTCAGTTTAGCAAGTATTACTTGTTGTGGTTGTGTTTCATCGTGGCTCCCAGAGAGGTGTTTGGGGTTGCAGAACAGCGAAAGGGAGAATTAGTTTATGATTGAAACATTCACGAAACTGATACAGCGGGCACTGTGGCCAAGTTAGCGCGCTGTCTGCGGGAGGTTTTCGTCCTTCCAGTGGCCCCACCGGATTTTCAGCGCGGGCAGGTGATTGACGTTGTTTCCAGCATTTCTGTTAGTGGAATTACAATCAATAGCTCCCTTTTCTGAAGTTAGTGAGCCGTGTGACTCCCAAGTGAACGGAATTAAACCCCGGTTATGTGTTATGTTTGGAGAACGCAGTATCTGTAGCACCAGACTCCGACTCAGTGGGCAAGGCATTTCGTGAACGACTAAACGAACTGCTGGTTCCAACCCCAGGGATGTTATCCCATGTCGGGAAGGTTGCGCTAGGGGTTTGTCCACTAATGGGAGAGCCAACGCCTTATGGATCCCCTTCCATAGTGATGCCTGACTTGTTTGTTAAGTTACCCAATCTGTTAGAGGGATTCTTGTGGGGAGTCAGGGTGTTGTCATTAAACTCACCCGATGAGATACTCAGGGCTATAAAGTTTTTGTTGGAACCACAACATAGGAGTGACATTTTTGGAGTAATTGCGGAACACTGTTAGCAGTTACTGGGTCGTGTAGTGAAGGGTGATAGGTGCAGGGCTTTGATAGGCGCGTTGCCTCATAGACTGTTGTTCACTGTATTTAATGAGTTGATCTTAGTTGGCCGCACACACCCGAAATGAGCTTGTCGGCAAATGCTATTTTGCGATGTAGCATTTTGATGAACCATAGAGTGCTTCGTCAAAAGGATAAAATATAGTGTTAGAACGTTGTGTTTGAATTATTGCGAAGGGGAAATAGATGAAGACATTTTGCAAGGAATGGGATCCAGTGATCGCTTCTAGAGCGTTGTTTTGCAAGCGGCCACAGAATTTTTGCCAATTAGCAGTTGATAAGCTGTATGCAAGCTTAAAATAAGGTAACCAGGGGCAGGAAAAGGGATTTGTCCTTAGGTTGCAAGGAACAGCAAATAGTGATCCCAGCCAGCAGCTGGTGTCATCTGCAGTAAGGAGCTTTAAGTGTAAGAGAAACGGGCAAATTGAGAAGTATTGTATAGGGCAGCCAAGCCTTAAAGACGGTATCTTAAGTAGGGATCGCAAAGAAGGGCATTTTGCAGAAGAATTGTGGTAATTCCCATGGCTCGTGTCCCTTTTGTGAGTACGTTTACAAACGAGGAGCCTCTTTATGCACTTCTCGATACAGTTAGCTCTGTCCCCCTAATTAAGGAGTTGGTGTTAATTCATGCAGAGCACTGAAAGTTGCCCAATCTGTCAGGTGAAATTGAGTCCCGTCAGCTAGCCAATTCTGAACAGAAGCAGATATTGTCGTCAATTAAGATTAAGATTCGCATTGGTGATTTTACATGGAAATTCCCAATCAAAGTGGCTCATATTCTATCTGTGTCGGCAAAAATGTGGGTAGATTTTATCTTTAATGTGGGTCAGTTCCCCAGTGGAGTAAGGGAAGCTTTCATTTTAAGTTTGCCTTCCAAAAGAGTTTCAGGTGTTGAAAGCATGTATTGAATGGCAGTGTAGACCACTGAAAATTTGTAATTAATTCATTAGATACTGATGTCACCATCTATGATATCACACATTTTCTGTTAGAACAGAGGCTGCAGATTGTCTAGTTTTGTCGATAATTTAGTGATGTACTAATTGATAGCTTAGACAAGGTTGAGGAAGCCGAGTATAATACATAATTAACGAATAATGGCCCTGTAAGGCACCCCCCATACAGGTTGTCACCACCTTGAATGAAAGTGCTCCGGCTCACTATCGATGAAATGCTATGGGAGGGAGTTATTAGGTCATCCCAATCCCATATTCCTCTCCAATATTTGTGGTGCCCAAGCCACAGGGGGAGTGCGCCCCGTTGTTGATTATTGCACCTAACAATCTATACCCCTTCCAGATTTGCGTTCGTGCTTTTCATGGTTCCAAAGGGCAAAGATTTTCGTGACACTCGATCTAAATCATGCTCATTAGCAACTACCACTTGCTGAGGAGTCCAAATACATCACGGCCTTTGCTACTGATTGGGCACTTTATAATAGAGTTCCTTTTGGACTGTCTATAACAGCACCAGTGCTGTCCGGCATCCTGGATAGTGTGTTCTCTGATCTTAAATTTGAGTGTGTATCATTATTATTTAGCAGTTTTTAGTGAGAATTTCCAAGACCATGACGGCCATGTTAAGAACTAGCTTCAGCGGTTCAAAATGATGGGTCTTACCGTTACACTTTCGAAGATAAAATTTGCTCAGCCTCAAATTTCCTTTTTAGGCCATATTGTTTCTAGTAAGAGGGTTATAACAGATCAGATCCGCAGAGAGGCGATTCATTCGTGTCCCATCCTAATAACATTAAAACAGTGGCTCTTTTTATTGGAAGAAAAGAAAAAATTTAGACGGAGTCCGTCACAACAAGTGTCTTTGGAGAAACGTCATATTATGGGCCCCGTTGTCCCATGCTACTTTTGTCCCACAAACTTTTCAGCTCCTATCATACTTTCGGAGTTATTCTTGGTGGCAATAGTTAATGACTCACCCTGTATACAGAAAGTCTCTCCTAAAAGTTGTCAGGTGCACTTTCTCCGGTGTTTCGTCAGGTATCTGGAACTGTGTTTGTAATGTGTGCAATGTGTGGCTGGAGTCTGGCCAAACAAATATGACTCATCATGTCATTCGTGCGACTTCCAGTGTCGACAGAAAGCGGAGATTTGTTTCCTATTTCAAGAAAAATGATTTTTAAGGTGGGACTTAATATGCTCATCTGATATAGCGGTCGCAGTATTAGTCAAATGCGATATTTTTTGTCGATATGTATTACCAGCGACAGTATAAGCTATGAGTCGAACACTGACTGAGCAGCGCTGATGCATAGTGCTAGCACTCAGTGCGTGGCAGAATGGTGCTGTCGCACATGGAGTGCTAGTTATTCTTAGTCTTACTATCCCTTTTAATACACATCGACTAAAACAAATATCGCAGTAGAGTAATCTGAGACCACCTTGTAGAATAAGCTAGTAAGATTTCGCTTTAAAAATCACTTTGTTTGTAACTGGAAACAAACCGTCGACGCAATATTTGTTTGGGCTGACTCCTGATACACACTGCGAAAGCGAATTTCAGGTATCTCAAAAAACAGTAGTAAAAATGCTCCAGACAACTATTAGCAGAGATACTCAGTATATGAACAGATTATTTACATGTCTATTCCTTGTACTCTACATTAGCTCCGTCTTCGTCTACTTTTATACAGAATTTGAGTTTTTGTTCTACTTTTATTGAAACTATAATTTTTTAAACTGTTGCTACTGTTTTTATACGCAATTTTTACACGTATTTTGAAATTTTCTTTCGCTTACGTACTTCTTCCCCTGCGCAGAATTTAAATGATTTCTTCATCCTGCTTCCAGCTTATTTTTTCACCGATCCTGCGTTATGATAAGTGCCGTAGTTATTTTATGTTTCCACCTTTGCCTTTCCCAGTTTTGATGGTTACCAGGTTAGTCTTACTGGTGCTTTACTTACGATTTTTATTGTGCATGTAGTTCTTTACCTTCCTCACTTCCCGCTAGAAAGGCAACTTTTTGCCAGTCTTAACACTGTTATCCGTCTCCCTGGCATTTTTATATATGGTCTGAAAATTTCTTTACCCCCTTTTGAGCCTCTTAGAATTAACAATGAAGCAGAAGATGCAACTATCAATCACTGGAACCTCTTTTTTTTTTCTCCTCTATTACACCCGCTCAGGTGTTTGTTACATCATATTATTTGTCTCTCTCTTCACCCACATTATTCTAAAAAAATTTAAAATTTAATTCCAACTCAGTTTCGAATGCTCTAGGTCTACAAAAGTCATGAGGAGTACATTTTTCTCTATTCCTCTGAGTACCAAGAACGCAGGTCTAAACTGTCTCTTTTTGCATTACTTTTTAAACAAAACTGACATTGGTGCAGTACAGGCTTTCTCTGCTTTTGTATTCTCTACATGAAATTAAAAAGTGTATCAGACTGAATATCGTACAGTTTTTCCACTTATGTTTTATCGCTTAACAAGTCGTTAGATATTTCTGCTGCTCTATATATTTTGGAAACCAGATCAGATAACTTTTTCCCGTGTCTCTTACCGATTGTTAATTAGGTGAGGTCATTCAGTAGGCAATTCTGCATGCTTCAGTCTGACCACACTGTAATAGAGGTAAGTGTGTAAAACTCCCTTAAAAGTCCTATCGTATCCGCCGGCCGCAGTGGCCGTGCGGTTCTAGGCGTTGCAGTCTGGAACCGCGAGACCACTACGGTCGCAGGTTCGAATCCTGCCTCGGGCATGAATGTACGTGACGCCCTTAGGCTAGATAGGTTTAACTAGTTCTAAGTTCTAGGGGACTAATGACCTCAGAAGTTGAGTCCCATAGTGCTCAGAGCCATTTGAACCATACTATCGTATCCATGAGAAAACGGTAATTATTCTCACAGCTTTCTTGCTTTTTTCTGTCGCGTCAATAACAGTCTCTCAAATAAGGGTTGAGAGTTTGCCCTTCATACGAGATCTTCTCACGGTGTTGTTACGTATCAGATTATTGGTCCCTCCCTTTTTTTTATGCATGTCTGTCGCCTCTGGTCACTAACTCTCCATCTGTTAAGTTGATGTAAGCTGTGTTGCCCTTTTCATAAATCATATTTTCTAGACTTCTCCTCAGTGCATTATTAATAAGTGTTTGTGGGTGCGTCAAAATTTTGACGACCGGTAAGTAAATCTGTTCTAATCCTGAAGGTTGCTTTGAACTCCACAGTGCTAAATATTGCTTTTAAGTTATGCTTTCTGGCGAAAAATGTTTACACTCATTAAAACGTTTCAAAATAAAATTTTGATATTGGCGTGGTCCAAACATATTCTGGAGATAAAAGCAGTTATAATAACCTTACAAATTATTTCATTTTTATTGATTTAGAATACCATATTCATGAGAACTAATTTATCTGACGGCAGTTTGTAGCATTTGCAATTGGTGTAAGTTAACTGCTCGAGATGTGTGGCACAATAAATCCATCACAACACAACTGGAAAGCACATTACGCTGTATACATTTCTAAGATAGTGATAGCAGTTTGTAAAGGAGTCAAATGTAACTAAGTTAACCCGGAAAACATATCCATGACCTACTCGATTCCTTCGTACTTCATAACATAAACGACGAAAGAAAGTGCACAAACAGAAATGTGAATTCGACTGTGCCTTCTCTACATTTTTCTTCTGTACGACTCTTGTCACTTGCTAACTTTTTCACTTCGCTTTTGTTCGTGTTGTTTAAACTGTTCGTACACCTCGCGCAAGCTGCAATATTTGCTGAAGGTCTTTGCTTCATGACCTGCTATCTCCGTATACTGTTTGGCTAAGCCTACAGACTACGGGCGTCGAGGTAAATCAATAAATTGCAATGTATTGGAAAATATGTTTCCCCAGAGACGCAAACCGTTCCGCTGTATAACCATAGTCTAAGGGCGTAGAAGTTTTTTTTACAGCTTCTAACTCCGACCTTATCCATGTTCCGTACTTGCCTAGAGTTCACACAAAGTAAAAGCTAAAAAAAATCTCTAGCAATATCGGAGAAACATTATTCTCGGCTCACGGAGTATCGTCTACAATATAACCTCTAGGCTTTACGGGCTTGTGAGGATAGAGTAGAGGTAAAAGGAACATCGTTATAACGTCAGTAGCCTCGTAGCAAGTTTTTCCTCAGTTTTCCTCAATAATTTACTTTGAGAATGCCGTTGTCACAAAAGATTCCAGATAATAAGCACACCTAGACAACCTTCATCTCTTTTATGGCCACATGCTTGTCAGGTACTGCATATCCCCAGCTTAGTGATTATTTATTTGTACCCTTGCGATTTAGATACAAACGAAATGGAAACAGTCTAAATCGACGTATGTCTCGGCATGGATGTGTGTGATGTCCTTAGGTTAGTTAGGTTTAAGTAGTTCTAAGTCCTAGGGGACTGATGACCTCAGAAGTTAAGTCCCATAGTGCTCAGAGCCATTTGAACCTTTGTTTTTGTAATGTGGCTCTTTATCATTTTTCCCTATTCTGCCTATCTGGTTTTTCGTTGTTGTTTTTTTTTTGTCAGTGAGGTATATGCGAATGCTGCATGCCACCTCTTGAAGGTCATCGCTGAAAACTTCACTCGTTTTTTTATTGTTTCTTTTTTTTCCTTTTCTTACAGAGGGTACCAGTTCCCCGACCAAACACGCTGAGCTGCCGTGGCGGCACATTAATGAGCCACCATGCCACATTTTCTGATGGAATGAAGTAAACTCATTTACTATCTCCTACATATTGAACTTCTCCACAAAGTTTGATAAATATCGGACTGGTGCTTCATGGCGTGGCACTTACTTGCTTCAGTAACTATAAGCAACGACAGAGCACACCAAATGGAGCCCCGTAATACATTAAGTCCGAGTGCTTCAAATAATGTTCCAATTGCTATGCGATGGACATATAACTAAGATACTCTGCCTCCTGTCGTTCTGATAAGATAAAAACCACGAATTTGCTGTGTTACGATTAAGTATTATGTATTGCGATATGTAATCCAGAATTTACACTATCTGCTTTATATAGTTGTTGCTGTTGTTGTTGTTGTTGTGAGGCTATTACTTCGATGCAGATTTCCATGAATGGCCTGTACATACCTCTGCATCTCTGCGTGACCACTGCAACATAAATCTGGCTGATCCTGCTTGTAGATAGATCTCTTCATTTAGTCAGGTTGCTTCACAAATTTCGGTTTTCCTCAATTAGATTCGCTACATCTGCATTAACATCCGCTCTCTCCATTTCATCTTCAGCATTCTGCCGTAGCACCACATTTCAAACACTTCCACTCTGTTCTCGCCTGGACAGTTTATTCTTCACGTTTACCTTCCGCAGAAGGCTACACTCCAGACAAACATCTTCAGAGAAGACTTCCTAACAAATAAATTTATATTCCGTGTTAACAAATTCATCTTTTTCAGAAATACTTTCCTCGCTGCAACGAGACTCCATTTTGTATCCTCTGTACTTCGCCCATCTTTAGTTATTTTGCGTCCCAAATAGCAAACCTTACAAACTACTCTTACTATCCCATTTTGTAATCTGTAAGCATCATGAGATTTAATTCCGCTGCATCCCATTAGTTTTATTGGCATTCAGCTTGTAGCCTCGTTGCAAGACCTTCCATTCCGTTCAACTGCTTTTGCAAGTCCTTTGCTACTCCGATAGAATCACGCATACCGCCAACACTATTTCTCCACTTCCCAAATGTCTTCTTATTTCATTTACTGCTTGCACAGTGCGCAGACTAAATATCGGGGGAACCCTACAACCCTATCTCACCCCTTCTTAACTGCTGCTTCCTTTTCATGTGCTTCAGTTCTTAAAACTGTAACCTGGTTTCTGTACAAGTTTCAAATAACTTTTCGGTCCTTGTATTTTACCCCCTCTATCTTTAGAATTTTGGAGAGGGTATTCACGTTTATATTGTCAAGGGCTTTTTGTAAATCTCCAAATTCCACGAACATAGGTTTGCCTTCTTCGAGACTCATGAACTCTGCTGTTTGGTCTCCTTAAACACTTATTTCCGTAGTCTTCTTCAATCTACACTGTCTAATAAAAAATATCCTGACGTCCATATGTAATGCGGAATTGATTATTATATGACACAAGAGTAACACTCGCCGGTACAAAAGGAGTCGGAGAGTATTGTGTTGTCAGTAGAGAAACATAACCAGACATTGGGACGGACAGGACAACTCAGTGACTTCGATCGTGAACGAGACACCAGATGTCACTTCAGTAACAGATCCGTCAGGGACAGTTCAATCTACACCTACTCCTCAAGCCACAGTACAGTGCCTGACGGATGGGTACCCTGTACCGCTACTAGTCATTTCCTTTCCTGTTCCGCTCGCAAACAGAGAGAGGGGAAAATGATTGTCTATACCGTACGTCTCTGTATGAGCCCTAACTGCCAGTATCTTTATCTTCGTAGTCCTTATGCGAAATGTATCTTGACGGCAGTAGATTCGTTCTGCAGTCAGCTTCAAATGCCGGTTCTCTAGATTTTCTCAGTAGCTTTCCTCGAAAATAATATCGCCTTCCCTTCAGGGATTGCCATTTGAGTTCCCCAGTCATCTCCGTAATGCCGTTCGAACCTAGTGGCAACAAATTCAGCAGCCCGCTCCAGAACTTTTTCGATGGATTCCTCTAACCCGTTTTTGCGCTGGCGCCAAAAGCTCGAGCAGTACTCAATAACATGTCGCAGTATTATAGTATACTTGGTCTCCGTCACATATGAAACAAAATTTTCCCAAAATTCTCCCAATAAACCGAAGTCGACCATTCGCCATCCCAATCACTGCCCTCGCATGCTCGTTCCATTTCATGTCGCTCTACAACGTTCCGTTCAGTCTTTAAACGACGTGAGTGTGTAAAGCAGAAAGCTACTAATGCTGCAGCCGAATATTACGGGTTTTTCTGTATTCATTCGCATTAAGTTACATTTTTTTTAATTTTTTACGTTTAGAGCCAGCTGCCTTCATCACCCCAACTAGAAATTTTGTGTAAATCGTTTGTATCATCCTGCAGTTACTCAACTTCGACACCTGCCTGTACACCACAAGAAACAACTGCAGACTGCTGCCCCCCCCCCCTTCCCCTACCACCCCCCCACCCCTCCGTCCGCCATATGTATAAAGAAAATAATAAAGGTCCTATAACAGTTCCTTCGGGCACTCCTCACAAACTCTTTCTCTAATGCACGCTCGTCGTCGATTTAGTACTACTTTTCCCACATTTGACTAAATCTTCATTAACTTAGGTTTATGTAGCTTCCTTATCCTTTTTTAGGGTTCTGTGCCTCTGTCAGTGAAAACAGATTCATAAGATCGCTTTGTTTTCTGTCAGTCTGCCTTTCTATCCGACTATTAAGAATCCCTTTTCTCAGGAACAGGTTGACGCACCAGTTTTAAATTTATATCCTATACTAGCATTAAGATCTGTAGCCCCCGGACGGTGTAAACATTTTAAGCTTCTAAGCCACTTCAATCAAAAGATACGGTCATTTGTGTCACACATTTTGATACTCGAAAACTCACACATCGAAACTTGTAGGGCGCTTTCCGTTAACCCAGAATCACAAAATGAGGCAATGAGCAAGGTTTCATAGTACAAGTACAAGAAAAAAATCCGAAAATTCTTAATTTGTAATCATATAACACAAAAAAATATCTTGTTGTCATTTTTGATCCGTCTGTCTGTTGGTCCGTCTGTTAAGACCCATTGCCACTGGAACAGCTTGGCATATCGAGTTCAAATTTGTCACATATTAAGGTCTATGGTTCCTTGGTAGCGTAAAACTTGTTAGCTTCTAAGTCATTACAATCAAAAGATAGCCAAATATGTCACATTTTGGTACATTTTTTATACTCCTAAATCACACAACAAAACGTATAGGGTGCTTCCCGTTGACCTAGAATCATTTGTTACATTTTTTATACTCCTAAATCACACAACAAAACGTATAGGGTGCTTCCCGTTGACCTAGAATCATTTGTTACGTTTTTTATACTCCTAAATCACACAACAAAACGTATAGGGTGCTTCCCGTTGACCTAGAATCATAAAATTTGGCAGTAAGTAAAGTTTTATAATACAAGTAAGGGAGAGTATCTGACAATTGCTATTTTCGTCATTTTACATCCGTCTGTCTGTCCGTCTTTTGAAACCCCTTTCTTTCTGGAACACTTTGGCATATCGAGGTTAAACTTATGTCACATACGAAAATGTATGAACCTGTTGGTCCTCTTCTTAGTTCTTTCTGTATGTCCAGGCTAGTCTGAGGAACTACAGCAGAGATTTTCCTGGAGAAGCAGCCAACCCCTGACTCGCATATTACGGTCCAGAGAGGAGTATATCGTTGTGCTCCTGACTTGTTTTTTCCTGCGGCTACTTTAGCCAGCATATTTTGAGTTTCCGTTTGGCCCTAACACATTATCTGGATGGCCCAAACGTTACAGTGTGTCCGACCAGGGGCCTCGGTTAAACTAAGAGAAATCCTTTTGTGTCCCAACATAGAGTATTTATGAGCCGCCATAAATGTTGCTCTCCATTATAAAATTTTTTCGAAGGTGTGATTCTCCCCAGAAACTGGGCAGGTAGAGAGACACCACCACCTGACGGCTCCCTCGACAGCGCCCGGTCCACGGTGAACATGAAAACTCGCAAATTTTTATGGTCGACATCCCTGTTCATAAAGTGTGTTTACGGCACCGTGAAAACGCGTTGGTCAAGTGACCAAAAAATCTCTCGTGCCCCTGCTCCTGCCGTGGCTAGAGGTGCCTAACAGGTAGATCCAGGTAAGCAGCTTTTGCGCCTCTTTGGCAGGAACCATTGTCTGCACACCGGTGCGAGAAATTCTTGGGGCCAGCATTCTGTCCACCGAAAGTGCTTCGAGATGTTCTTTTCCTAGTAGCTGCACGTGGCTTCCAAGCCCTAAACATCCACTGCCAGATTTACTGTTAAGCGACCAGACTGCCTACTTGTTCTCATCTCCAGAAAATAGTATTCGAAGGAGAGCCACCATAAAAATCTCGCATGCATTAACAACATATATGCTCCCATCAATGCCTGCTCATGTTGATAACTTATGGTCTTCTCACAAAAATGATGTCTTGGGTGTTAAATCAACATTAAAGAGTAGTTAGCCCTGTGTGGCTCACGTTCATGCCGTTTGTTCTTTGTCATTTTGTCACATGGAGTGGTGTCTTATTTCTCCCTTACTTACTGGTGTAACGAAGTCGCTGGCTTGCCTCCTTGAGAGGCAGCAGCAGCGCTTATCGATACTAGTACTGTCTTACTATCTTTGTTGTGACCGCTAGTATTTCCGGGTGGTGGTGGTGTGTTTGGTAGTCAGTCAGTTGGGACAGAGCATCGAGGAACACACTGCGGCGCTAGGCCAGGTCGGGACCGCTGACGGCGTGCACGCGCTGTCGGACCGTAAGGCTCTAGCTGCAAGAGCGACAAAGTTCGTTGCCCACTGTACCTGGACGCTGAAGTTGAGGGATCAGTTAACCTGTTATTAAGCCTCAACTATTGTGACATCTCTTCATTCTTTTGCGGGTTGTTGCTTCCTGGGCCGTTCGGGCTAGCAGCAACGTATGATGTGTTGGGATTGGCGAAAACTTGCAGCTACCTTCCCATATTGTGATTAATTATTAAACTGAGTGTTACTTGCCAGTGAAGTGCACCAGTAGTATTTTCTGCCTTGTGGCCGTTAACGCCCCAGTTACAGCGCGTAGTTCGACAGCCTTTTAAGCTGTTTGGTTCATATTTGCTTAGAGTGGTTATTGTTCCCTTGTAGTCCTGTTCGTGTCCTCATCCTCGGTCGATATTTTCCATCATTGTGCCATTGATCAGATAGAAGGGAATTGGTTAAATTGTTGGTCGGTCCTTGGGCCATCACTAGTTTGACTTGCCATCTGATTATTTGACTTCAACTCTCAGCTGCCTGTCTCGCCTCACCTTACGTTTGAGCCACCTTCTCAGGCCGACCCTTGGAACACTTCTGAGCACCACTTGTTCTGTTTGCTTCAGATTGTGATTTTCATTTTAATTTGAAGTATTGTGCGAGGCATTCGGCTGTGTTCTTTTTAAATTTTACATAAAGGCCTTCAGTCATGTTAAATTAAAATTTTGAAGATTATTTTATATTAAAAAATATTTTTTCCTTAAAATTTGTTCTATCTGAAATTGTTTGTAATCCAGGCCCTAAGCAGTTAGTTGTTCGATGTGTTATGTGTGGCCTTCTGCCGAGGATTTACGTGAACCCCTTTTAATAAGGTCTTCAGCCGTGTGTATTCTTTACGGGAAAAATTTTTTATAACAAGGAAAGGGTTTGTTTTAAATAGTTTGTCTGACTTGTTGTTCAGGTCTTCAACCGTTGTTTAAAATTTGTTTGTGGCCTTCAGCAGTGCAATAAGTTCATATTTCTTTAATTAGGCTTTCGGCCATTCTGTTGTAAGTTTAAAAAGAAGTTTCTTGGTTGGGAAAAATTGTTAATTAATGTGTTTTAATTGTAGTTGTCCTTCAGACGTGTAGTGTAGGCCTTTAGCCGCTAATTGTTTTCAATTGCATGTTTTTTTAAAAATACCTTCTATTTTTAATTGCTTTTGATTTCTAAGCCAGGCCTTCAGCTGTTCTTTTTTTTAGTGTGGTTTTGGGCCTTCAGCCATGAAAGCATCTCAAGTTCTTTAACTAGGCCTTCAGCTGTATTGTTGAGTTGTGGTCTTTTAAAGCAATGTGTAAATGAGTGATTCTTAGAAAAATAAAATTGTGTGTTTGATTGTGCAACTCACAGTAACTATTTACGGCTCCATCCACAATCATAACCTTATCCTGTGCGCTCGCTGAGTACCTACCAAACTGGTTTCAAGTAGCCTTGAATAGGAAAAATAGTGAGGGAGTGGCTCGTTATAAGGAACAGAGGAAATCTCACAACCACACTTTAACATTTTAATGTTCTGATAATAAGTTGCCGTCTCTTTAATCTAAGAATAGATTATCAATGCAGCTAGCCGCTATCTCTGTGTAATGTCTTGTATGTATAGACGTGTATCTGTTGTCTTTAAGATTCCTTCACCTTCACACATAAGTCTATACAGTAAAGTAAGGCCCTCCCAGTTCTTGGCCGATCCGTGATAAGACAGGCGAAAAATTAGACTAATGGAGGATTATTAGTATTATCTCTATTTTCATTCGCTCTCTCTCTCTCTCTTTCTCTCCTTTATCTATGTACAGTTTTTAATATAATATTTCATTACGTGATATAGTGATAAAAGGAATCAGCCAAATATAATCTTTGGTGGAGTCCTTCGTCTTGGTAATCAGCGGCTGGCTTGCTGTAAGAGATCTTTACAATTATTGTTAGTGTTAAACACTGCAGTCAGTCGAGAGAATTAATCGTTTGGACAATTTGTTCCTTTTATGAAAGATTGCGAATTCCAGATGTGTACGAAGCCCTTTTGGACGATTTAACACAGACGCAGTGATTGCAGGCTCTCTTCGACACAGCTTAATTTTCCCCACTAATTACAGGGCCAACGTGATCAACAAATGATTCAGAAAAACTCAGTCGTTCATTCACTCCAGAATAAAAAAATCACAAACCTTATTTATGGAGGAAATCGCGTATTAAATCCATCTCTATTACATGTCCAGATCTCCGGTGATTCCACGCCTTAATTATTTTCCTTTTACAATCTCTTTCTCTTCAAAACACACCGCTAGCGGCACAAATGTTAATTGGCTCGCTTTAGCGAGAAGAGAAGCAGAATATGTATCTCTCAGAAACACGTCAATCCTTCAACAGATACTCAAGAAGCTGTCCTAGTTACCACTCTAACAACCACGGAGAATGCATATATGCATCTCTGTTATTTCAAAGAATAAATGCATTAGAAAATACTTGGGCGTCGACGAGCTGTCGCTGCATATATTACGAGAAAATCAGATAAGATAACTTTTCCAAAGTGAATGAATGTGGATGGTTTGATTGAAAATGATTAATTGGTGCGTGGTAGAGAGTATTTGCTGTGGGGACATTACATCACATAGAAAAAACATCCTTACTTGAGCTCATTCACCTCACGGATCAGTTCTTCTTGGCAGTGCCGATATCGATAAAAGGCAAATATCTAGATTCCCAGGACGGATAAACTGTACGTATACATACAAATAGTTAAGATTTTATGGAACCCTGAGTGCGCGTGTCCTACTCCCACTTGGACATTTTTTTTTTTTTTTAAGCTATTCGTCTTTCTGCTGTAGACCTTGCGGAGAGCACTGCTCGCACCGGAGGTGAGGGGCGAATCTTTGAATGAGGAGGCAGCGCCCGCCCGGCTGATGGGAGAGGCCGCGGAGGCCCACCCAGCCACTGTCAGCCCTGCCGCTGCTGCCACCGCGCGACCCTTTTGTCTGGCGACGGCGCGCCTGCCCCTGACGACGGCACAAACTGCCGGGATATTCCCCCTTCTTCCTTCGCCCACGCCATCCAGTGGCAAGAAGCCCTGGGCGCGGGCGGCGGGGGTGGGTGGAGGTGTGAGGCGGACAGGACGGCCCGGAGTGGCGGCGCGAGCTAATTCGCGAGATGCAGTGCGCGCCTCACTCCACCCATCCTACCCACCCGTCGCTCCGGAGATAGACTTGCCAGCGCAGGTGGCAGCTACTGCCGTGTCACGGCAGCTGTCGCGCCCTCCTGCCGCTAGATATGGAATCACCCGGCCTGTTCTCGCCGCTACCCAGTCAGCGTAAAAGAAGTCGGATCTCGTTTCGCCGAATCCTGGAGGGTGTCTTACCGAAATAGACTGCTTGGCAGTTGCTTAGGAACAGGGTAATTATAGGCAATGGTGGGCGACGAGAAGCGCATTATGTACGTTATAAAGGTGCAGTGGTATATTTCTGACGAAAAATGGTACATATTTCACTACATGGGGAAACAGGATAACAGATGTAAATAATGTACCGTGATCAAAAAGTCAGTATAAATTTGAAAACTTAATAAACCATGGAATAATGTAGATAGAGAGGTAAAAGTTGACACACATGCTTGGAATGACATGGGGCTTTATCATCATCATCATCATCATCATCATCATCATCATTTAAGACTGATTATGCCTTTCAGCGTTCAGTCTGGAGCATACTCCCCCTTATAAAATTCCTCCATGATCCCCTATTCAGTGCTAACATTGGTGCCTCTTCTGATGTTAAGCCTATTACTTCAAAATCATTCTTAACCGGACCCAGGTACCTTCTCCTTGGTCTGCCCCGACTCCTCCTACCCTCTACTGCTGAACCCATGAGTCTCTTGGGTAACTTGCTTCTCCCATGCGTGTAACATGACCCCACCATCTAAGCCTGTTCGCCCTGACTGCTGCATCTATAGAGTTCATTCCCAGTTTTTCTTTGATTTCCTCATTGGGGACACACTCCTGCCATTGTTCCCATCTACTAGTACCTGCAATCATCCTAGCTACTTTCATATCCATAACCTCAACCTTGTTGATAAGGTAACCTGAACCCACCCAGCTTTCGCTCCCATACAACAAAGTTGGTCGAAAGATTGAACGGTGCACAGATAACTTTGTCTTGGTACTGACTTCCTTCTTGTAGAAAAAGAGTAGATCGTAGCTGAGCGCTCACTGCATTAGCTTTGCTACACCTCGCTTCCAGTTCTTTCACTATGTTGCCATCCTGTGAGAATATGCATCCTAAGTACTTGAAACCGTCCATCTGTTCTAACTTTGTTCCTCCTATTTGGCACTCAATCCGTTTATATCTCTTTCCCACTGACATTACTGTCGCTTTGGAGATGCTAACCTTCATACCATAGTCCTTACATTTCTGATCTAGCTCTAAATTATTACTTTGCAAACTTTCAATCGAATCTGCCATCACAACTAAGTCATCCGCATATGCAAGACTGCGTATTTTGTGTTCACATATCTTAATCTCACCCAGCCAGTCTATTGTTTACAACATATGATCCATAAATAATATGAACAACAGTGGAGACAGGTTTCAGCCTTGTCTTACCCCTGAAACTACTCTGAACCATGAACTCAATTTATCGTCAACTCTAACTGCTGCCTGACTATCCATGTAAAGACCTTTAATTGCTTGCAAAAGTTTGCCTCCTATTCCATAATCTCGTAGAACAGACAATAACTTCCTCCTAGGATCCCGGTCATATGCCTTTTCTAGATCTATAAAGCATAGATACAATTCCCTGTTCCACTCATAACACTTCTCCATTATTTGCCGTAAGCTAAAGATTTGGTCCTGACAACCTCTAAGAGTAGTCCTGATTTTCATCCAATTTTTTTTTTTCTTCATTGTTATTTTGAAACCTGTTTACAGGGAGGCCTGCAGCAGCATACTACGCCGCTCTTTGGCCTCAGAGAAACACAAAGATACAAATGAAGACAATTAGAGAAAAGATGGTGGACATATAAACAGAGACAAACACTTTTTAAAATACAAGGTCCCGTTCACGTGCGCAGAGTCCAAGATAAAATTGTTTAGACACTTGGACACAGACTGAGACGAAAATTGTCACACGTGAACGTAGGTGCACAAAACGAATAACACTGAACCACTTAAGCACAAAACGACGGCACACACAGAACACTAGGCGTTGATCTCCGGCGCGCGAATGTTCACTAACCGTGTACGAGTCCGGGGACCTGCCAAGAGAGGAGGAGGGGGGGGTGGGAGAGGGAGAGAGGAGAGCAGATGCCATGGGCAGGGGAGATAGGAGGAAGGGAGGAAGGGGAAGGGGAAGCCCGGGGAAGAGGGGTGGAGGGAGGGGATGGGGGAAAAGGAAAGAGAGGGAGGGAGGGTGCCTAAAGGAAAGGACACAGGAAGTGGGGGGGAGTATCAAAGCTGATAGGAGGGGTAAATGGAGGGGAGGAGGACATCATCAGCGAGGGGGACCTGGCGGAAGCCACCTTGGGAGAGGGCAAGGAGGTTGGAGAGATGGAGACCGGGCGGGACGTGGGAATACAGGCGCGGCAGCGGGCGGGGGTGGGAGAGGATGGCTGAGACAAGCGGATGAGGAGGATTGAGTTTGGAAGAGGTGTACAGGATCCATATCCTTTCAAGGAAAAGGAGGAGGTGGGGAAAGGGGATGAGATCGTACAGGATCCACATAGGGAGGAGGACGGATGCGATAGGCGAGGCGTAGAGAGCATGGTGTTCAAGGATTTGGAGGGATTTATAAAAGGTAGGGGGGCGGAAATCCAGGCCGGATGGGCGTAACAAAGGATAGGGCGGATGAGGGATTTATAGGTGTGGAGGATGGTGGAGGGGTCCAGACCCCACGCACGGCCGGAAAGGAGCTTGAGGAGACAGTCGGGAGTGTGCCTTGGCTTGGATTGTCCGGAGATGGGGAGTCCAGGAGAGGCGACGGTCGAGGGTGGCGCCAAGGTACTTAAGGGTGGGAGTGAGGGCGAGAGGACGGCCATAGATGGTGAGATAGAGATCAAGGAGGGGGAAGGAAGGGGTGGTTTTGCCTACAATGATCGCCTGGGTTTTGGAGGGATTGACCTTGAGCAACCACTGGTTGCACCAAGCGGTGAACCAGTCAAGATGGGATTGGAGAAGGTGTTGGGAGCGCTGCAGGGTGGGGGCAAGGGCAAGGAAGGCGGTGTCATCGGCAAACTGGAGAAGGTGGATGGGGGGTGACGGCGGCGCCATGTCCGCCGTGTACAAAAGGTACAGAAGGGCGGAGAGGACGGAGCCTTGGGGCACACTGGCGGAGGGGAAAAAGTTGTAGAAGTCTGTTTTATGGTTGGTGGCGTAGGAAGGACGGTGGGAGAGAAAGGAGCCGATCAGATGGACGTAGTTAATGGGAAGGGCGAAGGTTTGGAGCTTGACGAGGAGACCGGAATACCATATGCTGTCATAAGCTCGTTCGAGGTCCAGGGAGAGGAGGATTGCAGAGCAACGGGAATTAAACTGGTCAGAAAGGAGATGAGTGAGGTGAAGGAGAAGATCGTGGGAAGAGAAGGACGGCCGAAAGCCACACTAGGTAACGGGAAGAGGGCGGCGCTGGCGGAGATGCTGGTGGATGCGTCAGGTGAGGATGGATTCCAGGACCTTGCTGAAGACCGAGGTAAGGCTGATGGGACGGTAGGAAGAGATGGCGGACGGCAGTTTGCCAGGTTTAAGGAATTTCAGGATACGGGAGGTTTTCCACAGGTCGGGGTAGGAACTGGTGGACAGGACTACATTGTAGAGAGGAGAGGTAAAGAGACAGGAGCTTCTCGAAGGTGACAGTAGGTGACACGATCGTGACCAGGAGCGGTGTTGCGTTTTGTGTGGAGTGTAGCAATGAGATCCTGTGTAGTGATAGGGGCATTGACTTCCGTGTGTGCAATGTTGTCCAAGTACTGGAAACCAGGTGCGAGGGGAGGTGCAGAGGTGTCAGTTCGATCGCGGACATCCGGGAAGAGGGAGTAATCAAACTGGGGATCATCGGGGATGGAAAATACATCGGAGAGGTAGGAGGCAAAGTGATTGGCCTTACTATGGGTGTCAGGGAAGGGGTGATCATCATGGAGAAGAGGATAGTAGGGGTAGGGTTTAGTTCCGGTAAGGCGACGGAAGGCTGACCAGAACTTGGACGAGTTGATAGGTAGGGTAGCATTTAAACGAGTGCATGTCTGTAGCCTGTCCCAGCGTTTCTTAGCCGCGAGAAAATTACAAATGTGTCGCTGGAGTTGCCGATGGCGTCGTAGTGTGTCCGGGTCACACTTGTGGAGGAAGGCACGGTAGAGACAGCGGGATTCAAGGAGGAGGAGGGCGGCCTATGGGGGTAAAGTAGGACAGTGGGGGTGGATGGCGACAGTAGGGACGTGGGCCTCCACGGCCTCAGACAAGGTCTGCTGGAGAAAGGAGGCGGCATGGGTTACATCATCACGGTGGTGGTAGGCGAAGGGGTGGCTGTCGACCTGGGTGGAGAGGGTATCCCGGTAGGCATTCCAGTTGGCACGGGAATAGTCATGGACGTACTTAGGGGGAGGGTCATTACGAGGTTCGGGGCAGGGGCGACGACCGTCTGAAATGATGAGGAGGACAGGGAGATGGTCGCTACCAATAGGCTCCAGGACATGCTGGAGGAAGGAGCCGGGGATGGGGTGACAAATAGTGAGGGGAGAGTGAGGAGTGGGGGGATGGACTGAGGGGGGGGGGGTGACTGGGCACACCACGTGATAGTGGTGGCAGCGGCGGAGGGGGAGGTGTATATGATGGTAGTGGTGGTGGCTGTAGGTGGCGGGGGTTGACATTATGATAAGGGGAAAAACACAGGACAAGACAAAGAAGCAAACGAGGGACGGGCAGAGAGACGAGAGACACAGAGTAGAAGGGGATGGAGAATAAGGAAAGACGAAGGAGACTGGGGCCGAAGCCCCACTCTGCTGTCGCTGGCGGGGGATCGACCCGGCAGGCTGGCCAGTGGGGAAGCCTCCGCTGCTGCTGCTGGTGGCAGCTAAGACCGCTGCTGGCTGCTGGCGGGCACCGCTGCTGGCTGCTGGCTGCTGGCTGCTGGCTGCTGGTGGGGACCGCTGCTGGCTGTGGTCTGCGGGCGAGGACCGCTGCTGGCCGCTGGCGAGGACCGCTGCTGGCTGCTGGCGGGGACCGCTGCTGGTGGGGACCGCTGCAGGCTGCGGGCGAGGGCCGCTGCTGGCCGCTGGCGAGGACCGCTGCTGGCTGCTGGCAGGGACCGCTGCTGGCTGCTGGCTGCGGGCTGCGGGCTGCTGGCGAGGACCGCTGCTGGTAGGGACCGCTTCTGGCTGCGGGCTGCTGGCGAGGACTGCTGCTGGCAGGGACCGCTGCTGGCTGCGGGCTGCGGGCTGCTGGCTGCTGGCTGCTGGCTGCTGGCTGCTGGCGAGGCGCTTTTAGTGAAGCTGTATTATCAGAATGGGGAATGCTCTAGCTCAGCGTTACGATACTATCGCCATAGGAAGGGGATTCGAATGGGTAAAGGTCCGTTGACAAATGCAGCTGTGGTAAGAATGATTTCGAAGTTCGAAGCCGCGGGTTGTTTAGACGATAGACCCGGTAGTGACTGACCGAGCACTAGACGTAATGCTGCTGAGACAGTTCAGGAAGAAATGGAGACTGTAGCGGGTTCATCTATGCACGGGGAAGTCAGCGCTCGTGCAGTCGCATGTCGCACCGGCATTCCATACACTACTGTTTGGTGGGCACTTAGGCGTACCCTCTGATGCTATCTGTACAAAATCCATCGGCATCATGAACTGTTACCTGGCGATTTAGTGAAGCGGAGGGCATCCGCGGTGTGGACGTTTCAAAAGATGGCGGAAGATGACGATTGGTTGAGTAACGTGTTGTGGACCGACGAAGCTCATTTCACGCTCCGAGGGTCTGTCAACGCCCATAACTGCAGAATCTGGGCTACCGAAAATCCTAGAACTGCGTGGAAACTCCATTGCACGAAGTCACGGTATCGGTTGGATTTACCACATCTACCGTTATCAGGCCTTTTTTCTTCGATGAAATGAGTGATTCTGGTTTTGTAACTGCTACCGTGACGGGTGAGAGGTACGCCGATATTTTACAGAATCGCATCATCCCCAGCCTGGCTGATAAACACCTGCTGGAACGTACGATGTTTATGCAGGATGGCGCTCCATCCCATATTGCTAGACGCGTGAAAGATCTCTTGCGCGCGTCGTTTGGTGATGATCGTGTGCTCAGCCGCCACTTTCGTCATGCTTGGCCTCCCAGGTCCCCAGACCTCAGTCCATGCGATTATTGGCTTTGGGGTTACATGAGTTGCAAGTGTATCGTGATCTACCGACATCTCTAGGGATGCTGAAAGACAACATCCGACGCCAATGCCTCACCATAACTCCGGACATGCTTTACAGTGCTGTTCACAACATTATTCCTCGACTACAGCTATTGTTGAGGAATGATGGTGGACATATTGAGCATTTCCTGTAAAGAACATCATCTTTGCTTTGTCTTACTTTGTTATGCTAATTATTGCTATTCTGATCAGGTGAAGCGCCATCTGCCGGGCATTTTTTGAACTTTTGAATCTAATAAAACCCCATGTCATTCCAAGCATGTGTGTCAATTTCTCTCTATCTACATTATTCCGTGATTTATTCAGTTTTCAATTTTATACTGACTTTTTGATCACCCGGTACATGTTTGACACAGTTTAGACTCCCAGCATTAAGGTACATATTGGTCTCTCACTAATGATGTGCACTCCTCGGCCACTAGTACACATTTGTATGCATTTTGCAGCTCTTATTCATGCTGGCTACCAAACTGCAGGGATTCTTTTGCGCGGGGAGGGGGGGGGGGGCGTGTTATTATGTGACTCTTCTTTCAAGGCGGTTATCAGTTATTGCACGCTTCGGGAAGGGCGTCCCCGCCGTTTGAGAAACAAGTCTGCGAAGAGCATTCTAGGCGCGCACTATAGTGTTTAAATCTGTGGAGTACGAAGGCCATTCCATTCGTTCAATATTTTCAGTTTCCAGTGTGACACCTGTTATTTCACCTGGAAAGCCGTCGACAGACGTAGTAGTACGAGCAGGCCTCAGGGAAGTGTGTTAGGATCCTGGCTTGTAGTGTTGCACGTTACTGACCTTCGGAACAACGGTAATAGCAACCTCAGACTTCTTGCAAATGTGCTTATTTATAATGAAGTAGGCCGGCCGATGTGGCCGTGAGGTTCTAGGCGCTTCAGTCTGGCACCGCGTGACCGCTACGGTCGCAGGTTCGAATCCTGCCTCGGGCATGGATGTGTGTGATGTCCTTAGGTTAGTTAGGTTTACGTAGGTCTAAGTTCTGGGGGACTGGTGACCTCAGATGTTAAGTCTCATAGTGCTCAGAGCCATTTGAACCATATAATCAAGTACTATCTGGAAAAGCTGCACAAATATTCAGCCGAATCTCGATAAGGTGGCAATTTACGTTAAGTGTTCTGTAGTGTAAAATTCTGCAGTTCACAGAACGAAAACTCAGTTTCCCACGACTATAGCACCAATGAGTCACTTACAGGGTGAAAGAGAATTCGCGCACTTGGACGTCGCAGCGCGATTCCTCACATAATAATGGCAGTACAAAATTGTCTCTCACAAAACTTCGTCCTGCGCATATTTCGGGCAGTAAATCGACGTCAAAGATTGGCAATCTGGCACCAATGTAATCATACGTACGATAATTACCTCTGAGAGCAGGTACAGTGCTGTACAGTTGGTGCAGTGTACAGCGTCGAGGGTTCGATGTGGGTCGAGGCTTGTTTGTTTTTATTTGCTAAAAGTAGTCTGCGAGATACAGTACTGGCGTCTTAATCGTCCTACAGCGGTTGCAGCGGGTCTTTACAAAGCATTTGCAGTTACGTACTACGAACACAGAAATTGGATTACAATCATTTTCATTGGTCAGCTCTTAAAGAAATCTTTTACACGTCGTGGACGCCAATTGTTTCGTGCCACTGCATCTACTAGATTCCAAACATGTTTTCTGTATAACCTCCCCCAATGGTCCCGTCGAAATTATTTGCAAAGCACATTGCTACTCCTGCCGGTGACGTAAGGCCCTAACGAAATGCAATGGACTAGAATGTGCGAGAATAATAGTTGGTATAATAATAATAATAATAATAATAATGTCGTGTGACTAGGTCCTCCCGCCGGGTAGACCGTTCGCCGGCTGCAAGTCTTTCGATTTGACGCCACTTCGGCGACTTGCGCGTCGATGGGAATGAAATTTTGACCAGGACAACCCAACACCCAGTCCCTGAGCGGGGAAAAATCTCCGACCCAGCCGGGAATCCAACCCGGGCCCTTAGGGTTGACATTCTGTCGCGCTGATCACTCATCTACCGGGGGCGGACATAGTTGGTATTAATCGATGGGACCTTTGGGGGGGAGGGCACACACAAAACAAGTTTGAAACTTAGTGCAGTGGTGCGAACCAATTCGCGCCCACGACTTGCATGAGGTTTCTTTAAAAGCTTCTGTATTCGTATTACGTAACGGCAAATGTTTTGTAGAAGACCCACTGTAATCGCTGAATGACGATTAAGACGCCAGATACCGTGCAATGCCGAGTACTTTTAGCAAATAAAAGCAAATAAGCCTCGACCCAGGATCAAACTCAAGCATTTCTGCATGCTAACCCAAAACACCACCCATTGCATAAACTGTACAGCACTACCTATATGTACTGACAGACGTGATTTCAGTGTTGCCAGATTGCCACTCTTTAATGCCCATTTACTGTCCGATATAGAAGCGGAGGAAAGAACTTTGTGAGAGACATTTTTGGATTGCTAGTATGTGAGGAATCGCGCTGCGAAGTGAGAAAGAGCGAATTTTTCTTCGTCCTGTGTAACTAGGTGCAACAGTTTGTAGGGATGCAAAATGAAAACGATCACAAAAGCTGATTTGTAGGTAAAGCAGGTCGCAGACTTCAGTTCATTAGTAGAATACTAGGGAACCCAAGATAGACTACCAAGAAGATTGTCTACAAAAGACTCCTGTGACCACTCTAGCATATTTTTCAGATGTGTCGAACCAGCATCAAATAAGACTAATAAACGATACTGAGCACATAAAAATAAGAGTAACGCGAATAGTCACACTTCTGTATGACAGACTGGAGAATGTCACCGAGATGCTCAAGAAACTGAACGTACAAGAGGCCTGAAGATTGATGCAAACCATCCAACGGAAGCCTACTTATAAAACATCAAGAACTACACTATTGGCCATTAAAATTGCTACACCACGAAGATGACTTGCTACAGACGCGAAATTTAACCGACAGGAAAAAGATGCTGTGATATGCAAAAGATTAGTTTTTCAGAAGATTCACACAAGGTTGGCGCCGGTGGCGACACCTACAACGTGCTGACATGAGGAACGTTTCCAACCGATTTCTCATACACAAACAGCAGTTGACCGGCGTTGCCTGGTGAAATGTTGTTGTGATGCCTCGTGTAAGGAGGAGAAATGCTTACCATCACGTTTCCGACTTTGATAAAGGTCGGATTGTAGCCTATCGCGATTGCGGTTTATCGTATCGCGACATTGCTGCTCGCGTTGGTCGAGATCCAATGACTGTTAGCAGAATATGGAATCGATGGGTTCAGGAGGGTAATACGGAACGCCGTGCTGGATCCCAACGGCCTCGTATCACTAGCAGTCGAGATGACCGGCGTCTTATCCGCATGGCTGTAACGGATCGTGCCGCCACGTCTCGATCCCTGAGTCAACAGATGGGGACGTTTGCATGTCAACAACCATCTGCACGAAAGGTTCGACGACGTTTGCAGCAGCATGGACTATCAGCTCGGATATCATGGCTGCGGTTACCCTTGACGCTGCATCACAGACAGGAGCGCCTGCGATGGTGTACTCAACGACGAACCTGGGTGCACGAATGTCAAAACGTCATTTTTTCGGATGAATCCAGGTTCTGTTTACAGCATCATGATGGTCGCATCCGTGTTTGGTGACATCGCGGTGAACGCACATTGGATGCATGTATTCGTCATCGTCATACTGGAGTATCACCCGGCGTGATGGTATGGGGTGCCATTGGTTACTCGTCTCAGTCACCTCTTGTTCATATTGACGGCACTTTGAACAGTGGACGTTACATTTCAGATGTGTTACGAGCCGTGGCTCTACCCTTCATTCGATCTCTGCGAAACCCTACATTTCAGCAGGATAATGTACGACCGCATGTTGCAGGTCCTGTACGGGCCTTTCTGGATATAGAAAATGTTCGACTGCTGCCCTGGCCAGCACAATCTCCAGAACTCTCACCAATTGAAAACGTCTGGTCAATGGCGGCCGAGCAACTGACTCGTCACAATACGCCAGTCACTACTCTTGATGAACTGTGGTATCGTGTTGAAGCTGCATGGCAGCTGTACCTGTACACGCCATCCAAGCTCAGGCGTATCAAGGCTGTCATTACGGCCAGAGGTGGTTGTTCTGGGTACTGATTTCTCAGGATCTATGCACCCAGATTGCGTGAAAATGTAATCACATGTCAGTTCTAGTATAATACACTCCTGGAAATGGAAAAAAGAACACATTGACACCGGTGTGTCAGACCCATCATACTTGCTCCGGACACTGCGAGAGGGCTGTACAAGCAATGATCACACGCACGGCACAGCGGACACACCAGGAACCGCGGTGTTGGCCGTCGAATGGCGCTAGCTGCGCAGCATTTGTGCACCGCCGCCGTCGGTGTCGGCCAGTTTGCCGTGGCATACGGAGCTCCATCGCAGTCTTTAACACTGGTAGCATGCCGCGACAGCGTGGACGTGAACCGTATGTGCAGTTGACGGACTTTGAGCGAGGGCGTATAGTGGGCATGCGGGAGGCCGGGTGGACGTACCGCCGAATTGCTCAACACGTGGGGCGTGAGGTCTCCACAGTACATCGATGTTGTCGCCAGTGGTCGGCGGAAGGTGCACGTGCCCTTCGACCTGGGACCGGACCGCAGCGACGCACGGATGCACGCCAAGACCGTTGGATCCTACGCAGTGCCGTAGGGGACCGCACCGCCACTTCCCAGCAAATTAGGGACACTGTTGCTCCTGGGGTATCGGCGAGGACCATTCGCAACCGTCTCCATGAAGCTGGGCTACGGTCCCGCACACCGTTAGGCCGTCTTCCGCTCACGCCCCAACATCGTGCAGCCCGCCTCCAGTGGTGTCGCGACAGGCGTGAATGGAGGGACGAATGGAGACGTGTCGTCTTCAGCGATGAGAGTCGCTTCTGCCTTGGTGCCAATGATGGTCGTATGCGTGTTTGGCGCCGTGCAGGTGAGCGCCACAATCAGGACTGCATACGACCGAGGCACACAGGGCCAACACCCGGCATCATGGTGTGGGGAGCGATCTCCTACACTGGCCGTACACCACTGGTGATCGTCGAGGGGACACTGAATAGTGCACGGTACATCCAAACCGTCATCGAACCCATCGTTCTACCATTCCTAGACCGGCAAGGGAACTTGCTGTTCCAACAGGACAATGCACGTCCGCATGTATCCCGTGCCACCCAACGTGCTCTAGAAGGTGTACGTCAACTACCCTGGCCAGCAAGATCTCCGGATCTGTCCCCCATTGAGCATGTTTGGGACTGGATGAAGCGTCGTCTCACGCGGTCTGCACGTCCAGCACGAACGCTGGTCCAACTGAGGCGCCAGGTGGAAATGGCATGGCAAGCCGTTCCACAGGACTACATCCAGCATCTCTACGATCGTCTCCATGGGAGAATAGCAGCCTGCATTGCTGCGAAATGTGGATATACACTGTACTAGTGCCGACATTGTGCATGCTCTGTTGCCTGTGTCTATGTGCCTGTGGTTCTGTCAGTGTGATCATGTGATGTATCTGACCCCAGGAATGTGTCAATAAAGTTTCCCCTTCCTGGGACAATGAATTCACGGTGTTCTTATTTCAATTTCCAGGACTGTATATTTGTCCAATGAATACCCGTTTATCATATGCATTTCTTCTTGGTGTTGCAATTTTAATGGCCTGTAGTGTAGCTTTAAGAGAGAAATCTGGGAGCATACTACAGCTGCCTACATATTGTTCCAGTAGGTATTGCTAAGACAAGATTAGAGTAGGAAAAAAAAAGAAAAAAGAAAAATAAACCTGCCTGTTGCCCCAAGCTTCTTAACACCCGCCTTCTGTGTTCGCACTACACCAGAGGTCGCAAACGCTGATACGAAAAACTATTCCATATTAACGTGACCTCCCAGCACAGTTCTTTGGTGAACAGTGGTGAATCGCGGCTTTCAACTTCGTTAAAGGTGTCGAGCTGAATAGATATACGTACAACATGAAAAATAAAAGATTCTTGTGAATGTTACTACTGAGATATTTTTTTAAAAATGTAGTTATTATCTACGTGCCAACAACAAGTTACAATAGGAACAGAGTTAAACAAAAAGTAATTGAGGTAAATGTCTAATCTTTGAAATTATGCTAGTCAGAATTCTACTCGTACGTAGTCGCATTCGTAGCGCTGAGGTTGCGATATGGCGCTAAGCAGCTTTCATCTTGCTCTGGTAGTGTCCCTTGCTAACCCCTATATAAGAAAGTTTATTATGGAGGAAAATGTCAATAATTTATGATGACTTAGGGAGATAATAACTGTGAGGTCCACCTACATCTTTAATCAAAGATGTATTTTCGCTACACCGTTAAAATCAGTTAATAAAAATGTTCTTCCAACCTGTTTTTGAATGTACATTGGTCATTTTACAAGATGGTGGCAGTCCTTTCTCTATGAGGAAGCCATCTTTACTTCTGGGACTTGTACCCGCCTAATCGTTGCAGCTTAAGTGTTTGAAGTTCAATTAGCCTGTAATTCTCAGTGAAGTCCCAACAAAGGCTGCTAAATGTATAGTTTGTGAGTACAGCGTGAGGTGGGACCGGGAAATATGTCCCTTCATCGCCAGACCGCGGCAATAACCTCCCGCTGGCTGCAACTGCAAGTCCGATCTCACAAACACACACAAACACAGTGTCGAGTTTCGACTTAAGACAACCTTCGCTTCTGTCACAAAGGTCTCACTCTCATGTTTCGCCCACCACCTTCACCCTGGTTTATTATGTTAATATTTTAAATCATTGCACGGTCCAGAAAAGTACAAAAGTTAACCACGGCTTCTCGATATCTAAAATAAATCATTGCATTATTTAGTGGTAAATCTAAAAGTACAAGAGATCGCTTTGCGCTTTCACACCTTAACTGACTTCCACAGTTTTCGTAGCCCAAGCGGCCTGAATGAAAAGAGCTTGCCCCAGCTAACGGGTGAAACAAATACTGACAGGTCGTCGGTGTCTCAGTATCAGACCGTGGGAAGGCATGGGCTATGACCCTACATGCAGAGAGTCACTGATTTTATTGGATACTGGGAGAAGCTGGTAGAACTCGCAACGGAAATAAAATTTTTAGAAATTAGCACAATGGTATATATTCTGAAATTAGCACGGACAACGTACTCTTAATGAAGGGCAGCCTCCACTGACATAGACACATTCACAAAATGACATATAGAAGTAACATTCATCTATGGCTACACAAATTTGACTGAGAACACCTCAGAGACAATACCGAACCATGAGAACTAGGTCTCGACAACAAAAGGTGGGGGTTGAGGTGGCAGAATTTGACAAATCTTACAGCATGGCCGGAACTGCTGATTTTCTCGTCGTATCGCGAAATACTTGCGATCGCCAAATGACCCACACGGCGATCGAATCCGAGGATCATCATTAGACTGTGCCGAAAGTAAAGAACCTTTAGGCTTTACCGTCGCATGGTGCAGCATACGTAAGGTCAATAGGCGGTCGCGGGCGAGACGGCAGCTAGTGGACCTTCCAAGAAGACGGTCCAGTATCGGACGGAGCGGCGATGCTTTTGTTAGGTGGTCGGCATCCCAGACTAGTGTCCCCACGGCTGAAAAGAGGAGTTCCGTTGCCAACTTACGGTGTGATCAAGCGGCTAGCTGTCCCCTGCTGGGCCATACACCTGGCAGATTCCTTTTTGCCTCTTGGCGCAGCCTCGGCCGTTGGGACGCCAGGATGCTCTGTGTCCGTGCGCGCCTCAAGAGAAAGAAGACGACGCTCCGTTTGAATTTGAATCATTTTAACGGCCGCCCCCATTTTTAACACTTTAATAATTCCTCTCAAAATGACGCCAGCCGTGATCTGTATACAGATCTCGGTTCCTCTGTACCTAAGGAATTATTATTACAAGGTTCCTTTCGTTTCTGTGATTGTTTAGATGCTTTAATTGACGGTTGAATCTTTAAATACTTCAAAATGAAACTGATATGCAAATTATGGATAGCACACCGGTTCGTTCCTATCAAAAGGTCCCGAACCTGTCAGCTGATTTCATTTTCATTAATTATTCTCGACTCATCCTTTGTTACTTCCCTTACACGGCCGCCCACGCGTTTGGGATGGTTCGTAGCGCGTGTTACAACAAAATATTAAAAAGGCTGTTTTAATTTGCTTATCAGGTATTCCACTAATGACAGTGAGGCGTGCGCGCACTTATATCTAAACCTTTGCCTGCGGAATGTCGTGGGGTTCATTTCCGAACTATGGCATCTCTGACGTCCTTGTGGAGGGCACCCTTGCGGCACCTCGAGTGGGACTTAGGTCTCTCTGCTGGGGATTGACTGCCTAGCAAGGAGTCTCTGGATTGCGGCTTGAGCTTGCAGGCCGTAGGGTCAGCTCGCCATGTCTGGATGTAAGATGTTTACTTCGACGATTGTGCCTACGTGTGCTGGAGAGTCGCCACTTTCCTCTGCCTGGAGTAATAACATAAGGAATGAGGAGGTTTGAGCTGAATCGGAGAGGGAAGGAATGTACGGAAAATATGACGATAGGACATCTGTTAAGACATAAGGGAGTAATACTAGAGGGAACTGTAGAGGGTAAAAACTTTAGAGGAAGACAAAGATTGCAAACATGCAGCAATTAATTTAAGACATAGGTGGCAGGCCGCAGTTACACTTACAGCAGCAATTCCTGTCGAATTTTTGAAGAGGGCTCTCGTTATCAAAGCGTGACAACAGGCTCCAGGTTGGACTCTTTACGTGGCCACTGTTCTTGAGCAGTGTTACGTGTCTGCGAGTGATAACCATTCTTGGGAAACCCTCCGGCCAGTCCGCGTTGATACGCGAACAAATCGGGCGTGGTGATGGGCACGTCGAAGCGCGACAGCTGCTTTTGTCAGTGTGTCACACCTCAAAGTCCAACAATCTTGCTGCACTGATGCCATACAACCGACTGGCGCGGACGGGACTAATAAACTTTCTGACAAAAACACGTGTTGCGCCGAGGAGACATGGTTTGATATCAATGTAACTTCATACACGTACATATCGTCAGTGGGTATGTAAATACGAGTAATTAGAGCTTGAAATCTCTGTGACCAGTAGTACGGCTGTCAGGAAGCATTAGTGTTGTTCACATTTAGTGTTGTCATCAGGAGTGGTAGGGTATATCCCAAGGGGAGTGAACAGCGTCAGATGTTGAGTGATTGCCTTGAAGGATACAAAGATGCCACGAAATCAGCACCTAATAAGTTTTAAGAGGGGTCTCATTTTGGGATTCCATGTGCCCAGCTGGTCGAATCGTGCAATAGCCAGGTTCGTGAGGTATTCAGATGTGACAGCGGCCCGATGTTCGACCACTTGGAAATGTACACTTCTCATCAAGATTTCAGTCGACTACGTCTAACCTCCACAAGGAAGGATCGCCGCAGGAGAATCACATCAAAACTCCTTTATGTCTGTAATCCGAGAGCAAGTGATATTCGTCGTGTAACATTCTGTATCATCACACACCATTTGTCGGACTCTTATTGGCAGCCGGACTGGGTAATTACCTCTGTAAATACACCTTTTTACATGTTGGTTCAGGGGCTTCGACTGTTCAATATAAAACGTAAAATTAGAAACACCTGCAACCCTCTGTGTACATGCGACCAATTTTGGCGTTAGAATACTCCATCTTCAAGGCCCCCGACCAACGTGTAGGAGGAATCCAACTTTATGTGTAGTCGACAGGAGCCAGCATTAAGTAACTGGTATCCGTAGACTTCTGGTTTCATCGTCACGATCCTTTCATTCATCAACTGAAGACTGCTAAAAAAACATTGTTTAGCACTTGATGAACAAAGGGGTGTTGCTGCTGGAAGGAAAAGTCTACAGGTACCACATACTTAATGGTGGCCGCTATTTCGAGTGCACATTGTTTAGCAGTCTTCAGTTGAGGAACACAGGGACGGGATTATTGAAACCAGAAGTCTACGGATACCAGTTGCTTAATGCTGGTTCCTATTTCGACTGAACGTGAGGTTGGATTCCTCCTGCACGTTGGACAGGGAACTTGAACATGGCGTAGTGAAAGGCGGAAATTGGTCGCATAAATAAATTACATTCAGGATATAGGAGAATCAAGTTGTTTTTAATTTCACATTTTATGGGTAACTGCTGTCCCTTGCTTAGGCTGCAGTTAACACTACAACACAGGTGGCTGTGTTTGGGGTGGTGCTGTGACAGGGAAGCACGGACGGCAGTTGAGTGGCGTCGCATTGTGTTCAGTGAAGGATCGCGTTGTGCAGTACGCCAGGCGGCTATCGTCGGCGAGCATGGGGAGACGTCCCTCTCTTCCAAAGTTTTGCAGAGCCACAGCAGTGTTATTCATAGCGCCATCCTGTGAAGAACCATCGGGTATAACTTGAACTACAGCCGGTAGTGAGTGAGGGAACTCTGGCGATACAACAGTACCCCACTGACATGCGTTACCTCTCACGTGACCACAGCGTCGTGCCATTTCTCACAACGACAATGCTAGTTCTCACATGCCACGTGGTCCTCTGAAAATGGTTCAAATGGCTCTGAGCACTATGGGACTCAACTGCTGAGGTCATTAGTCCCCTAGAACTTAGAACTAGTTAAACCTAACTAACCTAAGGACATCACAAACATCCATGCCCGAGGCAGGATTCGAACCTGCGACCGTAGCGGTCTTGCGGTTCCAGACTGCAGCGCCTTTAACCGCACGGCCACTTCCGCCGGCCGGTCCTCTGAACTACCTGTGTGGTGTTCAGGTATTCCTGTGGCTAGCAGGATCTCCAGAACTGTCTCCAGCAGAACATATTTGGGGCCAACTCGGACGTCAACTCAATCCCATTGTCAGTCACAAATTTACAAAATTTGTGGGCCGTGTTGTTTCAGGACAAGACACATTGCATGCATCCAGGCCAGAGGAGGGTTCAACGTCATACTGACAAATGGACTCATACTGCCACCTCCTTTGTAAATCAGATTCGATTTTATAGTTGCCGATATAACACACCCTCTCAGCCCATGAAGTTTCATTTCATTTCCTCCTCCTCTTTCGGCTTATTTTACTTTTATTGTCAGGTAGTGTACTTTGTCCGGTGAATCAATGGAAGATGTGCAGATAGCACCAATAACATGCTGCAACAACTTGGGAAAGTATAGTTGATGACTGTGGTGAATGCAAAGACGTTTTTGTCGAACAGTGAATATCGAATGAGTGACAATGACAATAATGAATATTATGATTACGATTAAGTAGACAGATAGCGTTTCTCATCGGTAGTAGTGCTTCATTTGAGTAGACATTTTGTACGATAGTGAGTGCTGTGTTGTTACATGCCCTTTAACTGGCGCTGTCCGTCCGCAGGTTTGAATTATTAGGATCTTTTTCATTACGTGTATACGATAGGAGAGTACCGCGATGTGTTTCCCTTTTGGACTAACAATCATTTACATGTACATTTCTTTTATTTTCACATACATTAGGTATCTTTATAGTTGTAATCTAGTACTTAGTATACGAAGCGAACGAATTAAATATAGAACACCGTTAAATGTTGCAAATGCTTAAACAACGTTATAACCTACACATTCTCTTGTCGGTATCGATACTAGCGGATTTACCAAGATGCCATATCACACGGTAAATTGTTGAATACAGCTCATAAGAAGCAATATAACGTAAGAAAAATTGCTGTTTCTCCATATAGAAGCGTACCGATAAGCGGTCTGAGTGTGATTGTTCTTTTCTTTAAGTCTTCCAAAACTACGGAACGGATAGGATGTGGCATTGGCCTTCATTAGCAGAAGAAAGGCTCTTCCTTGAGAGGATAGGATGCGGATAAGAGAGAAGAGAAAATTTCTTCTGGAGATGGGTTGGTACGCGTGGGAGTGTGTGGTAATGGAATTCCTTCACGCCACCGATAGCCCGCTGGTTCTCGCATACCAGCCACTATGAGCCGCCAAGGATGGAATCCCGGAAAGTTTCCTCCTTAACTCCCAAAGGAGATCGCCTTCCCTGCCTTTATACGGCACTCGTGTGAGGGATTATCTGACGTTAGCAGTGAAGTTGTGAACACAGTCGCACAGTCATCGTCGGAGTGATTCCAACCATTTTTCATTATCAACACGGACTTCAATAGATTTTTTTAGCAACGTTTGAACTCCATAAACCTCTGCATTCACTATCGTCCTTTCAAAGTCCAATCCGGATATTACGTTTCTCACATTTTGTACAAGCGAACAATCACGTAAATTTGTGATAATAGCCACCTATGTTTCTCCCAAGTTGTGGCGTAAGGTATGTTCCCCCATACTCGTATTATATTACTCACGAAATTCCTCTTTGTACATCTCATGTAAATGATAATTCAGTCAAGTTCTTCCACTTGTTTGATTACTTTTCTCATTTCTTCCTGCCTTACAGTGCCAATCATTTTAACTTTAATCTCATGCTTTCATCTACCGTAGTAAATGACTTGATCTCCTCACCCCTCACCCCCACCCCCCTCCTCTCTCTCTCTCTCTCTCTCTCTCTCTCTCTCTCTCTCTCTCTCTCTCTCTCTGTCATGACATTATTCCAGCTCGCTGGCCCCGCACGTGATGACCACATACCTACCTTGGATTTGGGAATTAATTTATTCGTATGCTCGAGCGTTATCTCTCTAAGATGGCATGTAAACTAGTCTGCGAAGCATTGAAATTATGTTCCCTGCGTTTTCATTGTTTAATTGTTACGTGATCTGATTCATTCTGAAACGGACAGGCTGCTCAACAAAGCAGACCAAACGATTCGTTCATTATTATTGTGGATTTGATCCAGTTTGGGCTTTACTCCTTGCGAGACTAACTTTTCAAGGAATGAACATTTTTATTAATTAGTATATCTCTAGGATCTTAAAAACACATGCTGTTATTGAGTGCTACCCATTGGAATTCTTTTGACTGTTTAAATAAAATAAATACAGTATTAGTTAGTATTCTGTGAACAATGTTTCATAGAATTTTTTTTCATTTTAAGGCGAACAAAGAACTTTATTCAAGAAAACTTTACTTTTTACATTCAATAACCACCGATTGTAGGCGGGTAGACCCTGCAGACTGTTACTACAAGGAAATTTAAACATGAAATGATCTCCACGAAAATAGAACAGATGTCTTGAGATTGAAAACCGTAGCTTGTACTGATTTTCGCTGATGTCATTTTATGTCGGTGCATCTTCACTGGTTGCATTCCTTTCATTTATTCATTTCATTTCGCGAATCTAATTCGCTTGACACTAATCATATTCTACCGTGTCCTTGTTGTGTTATTACATATGGAAGGCAGGGCAGCAAACATCTGATTACTCTGAAATTTATCATCCATAAACTGACGTGAGAAGTGGGATAAATGCTGCGAGTACATGTTTAATGAAACACATAGAAGAGTTTAGTCAAGTGATAAAGGAATGAGCATACCAAATATTTTGCTTATGCCTAATCCATTACTTTGTTGATAAATATGTGGATTCTCGAAATCTCATATTCGGGTGAATATCGTGTCTGTTACTAATGTCTCCCAGTCATTACTTAAAAGCAGACTTTGAAGAAACTGTCGTTGTCACATACCTTATATAGAATGTTACTCGCAAATACAATATGTTTTCGTTTATTTCTGGTTTTGATTCTTTGCGAATGCAGAACTCTACATTCGAGTAAGTCCAACTGATAATTCGTACCTGTACAATATTGTCATTCTAATTAATTTTTCCATCTCTTGTACCGAATATACACCACTGACCTAGGGGCAAACATATAAAGGTATACTTTAGTGAGTGGTCATCAAAGCTCTTTACTCAGAACAGAGACGTGGGGAAAATGTACTACCATACTATTGTCAGAGGTAGTCCCCTCATGTAAATCTTCTTTGGCACCAAACGACAGGTCCCACACCACTAGGATTATCCTAGAGACCTCCCGGGAAAGGTTGGTAAGTTCCTAGTTTCGCTTAAACGACCAGCCGATGAGTTTGGGATTGGACCTCATTGAGGCGTACTGTCAACCACGTGGTTTGCCCGATTCCTTTGTATGAATGCGCATTGCTGTAGTGGTGCCTTACATTCTAATTTATTTATTAGAATGAACGAATCATGGAACTTTATGGAATCAGAATATGGTTCCTTATCGGCAACGATATGTTGTGTCTAATAATTTCTCCTTGATAAAGAGTATCAAATTTTAAAGCCTTAATTAACATATAAATGGCCTACAGCAAGCCATTTTCATTAAGTGACAACTTGGAACAGTGTTTTCAGTAGAGCACAAAGAAATATGACTCAAATTGAGACAATGATTGTGACCTTCTGAGTCACCCGTTATTCCTGTGTTTTTCTACATCGGGTTATTTAAACTTGCTTCACAGTATTTGTAGTGAGAAACTGACAAATGTGTTGTGTGAAAATACATATAATTTGTATTCCTCTTTTTTGTGGTAAATTTGTAAACAGTGATGAACTCATGATAAGTAAAACTTAGAGGTTCTTTGCTAATGCCTATACTGCTAACATTTTAGACCGCTTAATGGTTCAGTGAGATAATCTCTGCAACATTTTAATGTAGTGTCTTCAAAGAAACTCATTAGCAAGCCAGATCAGTTTAGAAAGGAAGTTAATTATTGTAACTTGTATCTGGCTACTCTGAATATCTGTGGATAAATTGAGCAGCTAATTCATACTTAATCATTATATACAGTATATAAACTGAAAGAGGTAGCACTGTGGTCCAGAAAGTGGATTTGTACCCGGATGAAGCCGTAATAAATTCCCGTCCTTCCACTGTTATTTTGGCTCTGTTTGGCTTAAATCTTTCGGAAGATTGCGGAAAGAGTTCTTTGTAGACGACCACATGCAACGTTATGCAGGAACTGACGTCAGCGGCTCGCAAATAAAAATTAGTTACTAGTAAATATCCAATTCTTGAAATACTCTAGCTCCCATGTATAAAACAGCTTCAAACGTCTGATTACATTGCGAATCAGTTAGTGTGTTAAACGTTTTACATGAAGCATGTAAGCGACGAAAGGTTTAGAAATATTTGAAATTTTGCTTAAAGTTGGTTGAAGTCTCCAAGTTCTCTCATTATGAAACATTGGATGAATAAAATATGGGTAATTCGCGCTCCATTTCGAACAACAGCAGGTCTCGGAAACATCATAATGTTTCTGACGCCCTGTCTTCTGAAGTATGTGCCGTACAATGATATAATTTGCAGGCACATTCAGTGGTATATGTGGATACTGCCTGCAGACTGTATTGCGCACAAAGTCGGTGGTAATACACGTAATAAATTAAAGCGTCATACCCGATACTGAAATTTTGCTGCATTAACAGCGAGAATGTAATAAGGTACAATTCTTTCTCTTTCATCATTCTACGAGGAATGGGGTGGAAGTTCAGCGAGAAGGTTTTTCGTAAAGGTCTGATACTGTGTAATGTTTGTTGCAAGTCGCTAATTGCTGTCATTCTCAAAACTGGATTAGAAAATATTGAAGTACTTGGGCGCCGTCGTTTACTCTACCTCAACACAAGTACTCAGTTTCAAACTGTTAATACGTGTCTTATCGTGTTAAACTATTAACGTAAGATTATACCTCTTAATGAGTAGATTCATACAGCATCTTAAATTCTTAAATTCAGTCAATAATTACGCGAAATACTGAAAATCAAATTTTTGTTACCCTTGGAAGCCGTTAGGTTTGCAACCTCCAATTTTGTGTAGGTTTCAGGTTTCAGGATAGTCGCTTAGAAATAGAGAAGCGTAATGTTCTTGCGCTGATGAAACCGGATGGAATCGGTTGTATGCTATAAACCATAAGATGTGTTTTTGTTGATTTATCGCATAAATTAGCGAACCGGCCCGGCTTCACCAGGTAGCATAAAATGTCTATGACCAGACGAGCTGTGTAGCATAGCGTAGTTTGAAACTTCCTGGCACATTAAAACTGTGTGCCCGACCGAGACTCGAACTCGGGACCTTTGCCTTTCGCGGGCACACAGTTTTAATCTGCCAGGAAGTTTCATATCAGCGCACACTCCGCTGCAGAGTGAAAATCTCATTCTGATAGCGTACTTTGTCTGCGGGTTAGTTTCAGAGAACAACGTTAAGTAACTGAATATCATCAGTTTCATGTGACTACCGCGATGTAATCGCGCATAGTATGGAAGTTGACTGAAGGCAACGATGTTGTATGTTCCATACTGAATAGGCGTTTGGAGTGCCGTCACCTGGCAACGATGGGAGCACATCGTGGTGTAACTTGTATGCTTACAATTAATGTAACTATCGTATGCGAGTGATAGGTGTATGCATATATGTGTGTGTGTGTGTGTGTGTGAGAAAGAGAGAGAGAGAGAGAGAGATAGAGAGTGATTCAATTTGTATGGGAGTCTGGCTGAGGTGGCACAAATGAAAGAAAAACTAAGAGAAACACGTATGATGTGCATTTTTATCTCGTGTCACAGTACTCCTCATGTGAAGCGTAGTATGCTCCGTGATGTCTCTCTGACGCTCATTGCCGCAGTTCTTTGTTGTGGACTCTTTATCACATTCATTCACTGTACCAAACAAATAATCATATCCACATCTAGATTTGATTCAAGGAAGGCAGAAATCTGAAAGATGAGTCATCTGCTGTCCTACTGAAAGAACGTGCGTTGCAAACCAAGCCACATTGTTGAATTAGTTTTTCCGAAAACTTTTACTTCTAGCATCAAAAATAAAACGCCACATTCGCGTGTTCTTTTACTATGCAGTTGCTCTCAAACGACTTCAGGAAACCTGTTCGTTAAAATATTTGATTATTTCACACTGTAATTTTCACAACAGTCTGATGAGGTGGTTGAAAGGAGAATTGTAGGGCACAGAGCTGCTGGGCTGGAGGCACTCGGTTCAAGTTGAGGATATATAGAATTGATATTTATTTAATAATAATAAAACGTGAAACAATTTACTACTGGTAACAGCAAAGACGCGGTGTGATTTTCAACTGCAGTTTTATAAAGGAATACCTTGAAGCTGCTCTGGTCTCAATGCCATTAAAAGTTAAACTCAAGATACATCCAAAAACCGGCAAAACAAAACAAAAAACCTTACAACCAAAGTAACAAGTTATTTAAATTTTGTTTACCAAAATCCGTTATAAATGACAGCAATCAAACTTCAATAGCATGAAAATTTAACTTCAAATATTTAGTTTCATTTATTTAACAAGCTAACAAAATTCTTAAATCTTCATTCAAATTTACTGCAATCACGTAGACTTACTGGCAACATCTTAGTTAAAGAATATACAAACAATAGAAATGGATTACAAAGTTGTTGTGTCTGGCAGGACACAAACAGCACAGACCATTTAGTTAACTCGATCAAGCGACCATATAATACGAGGGTCGAATGAAAAGTAATGCCTCCACCTTCGTTAGTTGGGTTTGGATGGGAATATTTTAATAAATCAAACGCAGAAATAACCCTTAGAATGTGATCTTAGTTACCAATATTCTCTTTTCCACATAATCACCAGCCAATTGGATACATTTCTGCCAACGATGAACAAGTCTTCTGAAGCCGTCACGGTAGAAGTTGACACTCTGTTTCCGCAACGTCAGTCTCATAGTTCTCTCAACTTCTTCATCAGAAGCATAATGATGTCCCCGCAGATCGTCTTTAATTATAGGGAACAGATGAAAGTCAGATGGTGCTAAATCTGGACTGTATGGAGGATGCCGTATGGTGGTGAGATTCAGTCTCTGAAGTTTTCCTCTGGTGGAACGTGAAGTGTGTGGTTTAGCACTGTCATCTTCCGACAGCCAAGCAAAGCAATAACGTGACCCACACGTTCTTGTGAAATGCCGATTGTGCTTGCAGTTTCTCTCTGAGTGATACGACGATCGTACTGAATCAATCCGTCAACATTTTGCTTGTGAAACTTGGAGGTAGCTGTCACAGGACGTCCAACTCTTTGTTTGTCACGCAGGTCGGGATGTTCCCGCCTCAACATCTTTAATCTTACTCGACCAATAACGCACAGTAATCAAATCAACACAATCACCAGAAACTGCTTTCAGTCTCTGATGAATCTCCTTTGGGGTGACACCTTCTGCTGTCAAGAATTCAGTGACTGCACGTTGCTTAAATCGCATTGACCGACCGTCTGCGCAGGGTTCCACACTATACTCTGTAACAACACAACGGTTCAATGCTAAGCTTCCCGCCAACTGGAGCTGTAAGAGAAGAGGCTACGGAACAAGCCAGTACCTGACGCGCACCAATGTTGCCAACTGTTGAAGAGTTACGAAGGCAGAGGCATTACTTTTCAGTCAACCCTTGTATCACTGCTCAAAACAAGAACTTAATGTTTTAAGCTGGTAATATTAAACTGGTTGTTATTGAACTAGTGTGTGTAGTGTCTCTGTTTGTATGTCTGTGAAGGAAAATATTTGATCGGGGTCGACTACTCCCACAGTATACGTAATTCGTAAACGTAGAGGAGTTACTCTCGTGATGCAGAAGCAGCTGCCGACTTCGGCTGTTGCCTGTAAAATTCTTGAAATGTAAGAGAAAGAAAACTTCTATAGGATCTTCCCCAATTGGAACACTGACATTCGCATTTGTTCATTCGATGATTGTCTGTGAGTAAGATGAGTTCTTTTTAGCGGGGAAAACTTTCTCTATACTTTGACCGTGTTATTGAAGCAGTCCCTCATTCGGATCTCCGGGCAGGGACTACTCAGGAGGACGTTGTTATCAGGAGAAAAATAACTGGTGTTCTACGGATCGGAGAGTGGAATGTCAGATCCCTTAATCGGGCAGATAGGTTAGAAAATTTAAAAAGGGAAATGGATAGGTTCAAGTTATATATAGTGGGAATTAGTGAAGTTCGGTGGCAGGAGGAATAAGACTTCTGGTCAGGTGGATACAGGGTCATAAATACAAAATCAAATAGGGGCAATGCAGAAGTATGTTTAATAACGAATAGGAAAATAGTAATGCGGGTAAGCTACTACAAACGTCATAGTGAACGCATTATTGTGGCCAAGAGAGATACGAAGCCCACTCCTACCACAGTAGCACAATTTTATATTCCAACTATGTCTGCAGATGACGAAGAGATTAATGAAATGTATGATCACATAAAAGAAATTATTCAGATAGTGAAGGGGGACGAAAATTTAACAGTAACTCGATAGTAGGAAAAGGAATAGAAGGAAACGTAGTAGGTGAATATGGAATGGGGTTAAGAAATGAAAGAGGAAGCCGCCTGGTAGAATTTTGCACAGAGGATAACTTAATCATAGCCAACACTTGGTTCAAGAATCACGAAAGAATGTTGTATACATGGAAGAATCCTGGAGATACTAGAAGGTATCAGATAGATTATATAATGGTAAGACAGAGATTCAGGAACCAGGTTTTAAATTGTAAGACGTTTCCTGGGACAGATGTGGACTCTGACCACAATCTATTGGTTATGAACTGTAGATTAAAACTGAAGAAACTGCAAAAAGGTGGGAATTTAAGGAGATGGAGCCTGGATAAAGTGAAGTAACCAGACGTTGTAGAGAGCTTCAGGGAGAGGATTAGGGAACGATTAACAAGATGGGGGAAAGAAATACAATAAAAGAAGAAAGGTTAGCTTTGAGGAATGAAATAGTGAAGGTAGCAGAGGATCAAGTAGGTAAAAAGACGAGGGCTAGTAATCCTTGGGTAACAAAAGAGATATTGAATTTAATTGATGAAAGGAGAAAATATAAAAATTCAGTAAATGAAGCAGGCAATAAGGAATACAAACATCTCAAAAATGAGATCGACAGGAAGTGCAAAATCGCTAAGCAGGGATGGCTAGAGGACAAATGTAAGGATGTAGAGGCATACCTCACTAGGTCACTAGGGGTAAGTTCCTACAGGAAAATGAAAGAGACCTTTGGAGAAAAGAGAACCACTTGCACGAATATCAAGAACTCAGATGGAAACCCAGTTCCAAGCAAAGAAGGGAAAGCAGAAAGGTGTAAGGAATATATAGAGGGTCTACGCAAAAATGGAAGGGAATGTAGATGAAGATGAAATAGGAGGTATGATACTGCGTGAAGAGTTTGACAGAGCATTGAAAGACCTAAGTCGAAACAAGGCATCGGGAGTGGACAACAATGCATTAGAACTACTGACAGCCTTGGGAGAGCCAGGCCTAAAAAAACTCTACCATCTAGTGAGTAAGATGTATGAGACAGGCGAAATACCCTCAGACTTCAAGAAGAATACAATAATTCCAATCCCAAAGAAAGCAGGTGTTGACAGATGTGAAAATTACCGAACTATCAGTTTAATAAGCCACGGCTGCAAAATACTAACACGAATTCCTTACAGACGAATGGAAAAACTGGTAGAAGCCGACCTCGGGAAAGATGAGTTTGGATTCCGTAGGCAATACTGACCCTACGACTTATCTAACAATATAGATTAAGGAAAGGCAAACCTACGTTTCTAGCATTTGTAGACTTTGGGAAAGCTTTTGACAACTTTGACTGGAATACTCTCTTTCAAATTCTGAAGGTGGCAGGAGTAAAATACAGGGAGCGACAGGCTATTTGCAATCTGTACAGAAACCATATGGCAGTTATAAGAGCTGAGGGGCATGAAAGAGAAGCAGTGGTTGGGAAGGGAGTGAGACAGGGTTTAGCCTATCCCTGATGTTATTCAATCTGTATATTGAGCAAGCCGTAAAGGAAACAAAAAACAAATTCGGAGTTGGAATTAAAATCCATGGAGAAGAAATAGAAACTTTGAGGTTTGCCGATGACATGGTAATTCTGTCAGAGACAGCAAAGGATCTGGAAGAGCAGCTGAACGGAATGGACACTTTCTTGAAAGATGAACATCAACAAAAGCAAAACGAAGATAATGGAAAGTAGTCGAATGAAGTCGGGTGATGCTGAGACAGGGAGATTAGGAAATGAGACACTTAAAGCAGTAAAGGAGTTTTGCTATTTGGGGAGCAAAATAACTGATGATGGTCGAAGTAGAGAGGATATAAAATGTAGACTGGCAATGGCAAGGAAAGCGTTTCTGAAGAAGAGAAATTTGTTAACATCGAGTATAGATTTAAGTATCAAGAAGTCTATTCTGAAAGTATTTGTATGGAGTGTAGCCATGTATGGAAGTGAAACGTGGACGATAAATAGTTTGGACAAAAAGAGAATAGAAACTTTCGAAATGCGGTGCTACAGAAGAATGCTGAAGATTAGATGTGTAGGTCACATAACTAATGAGGAACTATTGAATAAAATTGGAGAGAAGAGAAATTTGTGGCACAACTTGACTAGAAGAAGGGATCGGTTGGCAGGCCATATTCTAGGCATCAAGGGATCACCAATTTAGTATTGGAGGTCAGCGTGGTGGGTAAAAATCGTAGAGGGAGATACACTAATCAGATTCAGAAGGATGTAGGTTGCAGTAGGTACTGGAAGATGAAGAAGCTTGCACAGGATAGAGTAGCATGGAGAGCAGCAACAAACCAATCTCTGGACTGAAGACCACAACAACAACAACATCGCTTGTGAATTTCAAAAAACACAAATTATACAATGTGGCGGCTAACAATGAGTGTCTCATTGCACGCACTTCCTATACGCCCTCTCTTTATCCAGTCTCGTGACCAAGTCCAGTCATTCCAATTTTCTTATTTTTCTTCGCTCGGCGTGGAGCAACGTGAAGTCAAAAGAATATATATTTCGTTCGAGCAGGCGAAACGCACCATCTCGCGGTGTATATTAACTTTAAACTAGTAACAGTAGCAAGGTCGTTGAATCGATCAGCTGATGGGTCGACGATGTCCGTTGGCTAGCATTGGACGAGAGTCGTTATAACCCGATGCAATGCAATGTGCAGTACAGCTAGACTTATAACAGTTTGCTCAGAAACACAGGGAAATAGCATTAGCACAAGGCTCCCTTTCAGAAGCTACCACGTCAGCCATGCTTTACCGTGTAAGTGAAGTAATTGGCGGTTGCACACTCTGTCATGAACAGAGTGTCTAGAAACAAGTTCCATCGGTTAAGTTATACTCACATACGTAATAAGCAATGTATGAGACTTCCCCTTAAATAAACAGAGAACCCTAATCTTAGACGTGATTTCAAAATTCTAATTACTGAACATATATATGGTTCAAATGGCTCTGAGCACTATGGGACTCAACTGCTGAGGTCATTAGTCCCCTAGAACTTAGAACTAGTTAAACCTAACTAACCTAAGGACATCACAAACATCCATGCCCGAGGCAGGATTCGAACCTGCGACCGTAGCGGTCTTGCGGTTCCAGACTGCAGCGCCTTTAACCGCACGGCCACTTCGGCCGGCTGAACATATATAAATTACAAAGGTAATATATCTTGCATTCTCACGACAGTGCTTTTTACCTCACTTCAGATAACCACTACTAACATTAATATTCGAAAATAAATCTGAAAATCGAATAGCAAAACTCTTTTCCTTTAAAATATTAAACTCTGGTACTTATGCTGTAACTACTTGTAAGGAATCGACTCAACTAACTTCATGAAGATATCACAACCAAAGGAGATCGTGCTTAGCAAACCTTCGATGTTCCCACAATTTGTAACAAAGCCAAATATTCTAAATCCTACAAGCACAACGTTCAGATGACAACCAAGGCACTGCCAGAGTAATTCAACGAGACTGGAAGAGGCACTAAGTCGGCAACACAACAAATAATGGGCAAAATGATTTCAACGTCATAAACAGCGCGAAGCACGAACCCGCTTGAAGGTCAGATCGACAGTAGCAAGACACCTCACCGTTTAACAGACTCTCCGGTCGGCAAGAGCAGAGGCACAGGAAGGTAGCAAGCACCGCACCATCCATAAGAGAGGCTACGACGGGCGCAGGCAGGCACAGACAGCCTACGAACAGCTACTGCACCTTCTTCGTGACGACTGCCGAACTCCAGTTCCTGTCCAAGGAAAATCCTGCGTAGCGCCATCCAATGCAGATAAACCCATGGCGAGACAAAAACAGCGAAGGCTGTTACGGATCAGTGGTTATCTTTCCGTTGTTGGTCACATTTATTACGATACTTCTGAGTAATTCACTGCCCATTGTTCAAAGAATATGAATGACTTAAGAGTACGAACTGCGATTGCTTTGCTGAGGGAAGAAGAAATAGGCAGTCTGAAATTGTCGTTATATTTCGAAATGCGTATCTGTACATCCTTGAGAGGTGAATGTTAGGTTTAAAGACAGAGTGGAAAAAAATTATTCCACTCGGAATTCAGTCCCACAATATTTCGATTTCCAGCCAAAAACACTCCACCACAACACCACTACAGCAAATACGAATTTTGTCCCACTTCCTGTGTTGTCCAAGCACTGCTGCTCTCGCGAGTTACAGTGAGTGTTCACTGGGTGGCGATGGCCTCTTACTCATAATCATAATTCACAAAATTTGTACGAAATATTTATAAATTATATATCAAAAACCTTCCCCATGAATCCGTATACCTATTAGTCGAAACCAGATCAAGGCTTCTATAACATTTCCTGAGATCAGTCGGCTGTGTCCAGCACGACGACCGCAAATGTTGTACTGAACAAATTTTGGAGGGGGTGACCAATCCGACGTACCTCCTAGCTTCCATTACTATCAATAATATACGTGTACACCATGAACGGACCGTACTCCAAGACACGTTCAATGCAGAGGTTATTGACAGTGCCCTCCTTCAGGAGGTGGATGTCGAAGATTTCACAGGACCATTCGGATACATGACTAATGTCTCACATGCATCTGCCACTGGTAGTGGAGTTGTGATCCTTCTCTGTGGACATGTACTTGCATAAGATGTCGAGTATCTCCCTGATGCCATAAGTATACGGGATGGCGATCAGATGTAAGGTCGTTGGCCATACGTAAGTGAAGATCTAGTTGAAGTTTCTTTAGCATTGCCATATCCAGCACCTCTGGGCTAAGGGGTGGATTTGCTGGAATGTAGGTTGGGTCTTCTGGTCAGAAGGTTGCAGCCTCCAGGCGCTTCTCCTGTTATATCCCACATGGACTAGTACACGGAGATTGTCAGTGGAAGCGTCTGGCGTTCAAGTTGCTACCTAGCAATATCTTGGCGAGTCGGTCGAAAGCAAGCTGTAAGTAGTTCTGCTCGAAAGGCCTCTGGGGACTCAGATAAGCAGCTTGGAAAGTAATAATCACGTAGGATGTGGAAACTGTAATTGCAGTGGCCTCAAGAGACGCCAATGAGGGGAGAGCAGTGTGTGCATAGGGATCAAGTTTTTGATAAAAATTATCACCCTGCCCCAACGGGCGTTTGGCTGGTCCATCCTGTAGCCTGACATGTTTTATAGTTTAAACATCTGAGGCGGATGGAGATGTGTTTCAGTTACCAGCAGAATGTCCATTTGGTGTGGGATAAAATTCTTCCAGTGCCAATTTTGGATGAAAAATTCCATTAGCGTTATGAAAGCATAGTGAGAGTTCTGGACTGCTTCATGGGCCATGACTGGGGACAAATAGAAACATGGCTCCCTCGGTGAGACCCAAGAGTTTCATTAGGGTGTTTGGTGCGTTATTGAATTTTTGTAGACTATCATTGATGGTGGTGGTGATGTCTCATTGCTGCAAAGAAGCAATGAAATATTTCACACTCGTGGAAAGTCCTGAGAGGTCGGTACCATGCATCGGTGTCTGGACGCATGTCAAAGTTGCAGCTGGTTGACAGCCACGGGAAGCAGGTGGAGGTGGATGATGTTCAAGCTGGAGGCTGTCGTTGTGGAAATAAAGGATATGTATTGGTGTCGACAGTCGTCGGTGGTTTTGTGTTTTTGGTGGTTTTTTTGCTCTTTTGCCTGAATAACCTGCCTCTGGGCCATGTGAATGGCTTATTGATATGTAGGATCGTCTCTGTTGGTAGCTGGATGATCACTGTAACAGTTTATGCACTTTGGCTTCTGAGTGCATGGCTTGTTGCAGGATTGCAATTGGTGCTTGTCTCCACACTGAACGCATCTGAGAGGCAGCGCACAATAATTAGGTGTGTGAAAAAAGTTGAGGCATTGCTTGCACTGTGGCGGGTCGTCCCGACCCCAATATGTTTCCATCTTGATTCGACTATCCATTATATGGCGAAGGTCATGGATCATGTCATCACAGATCACGTCACTTGTTGGTCCTGCAGGCAGGGAGACATAATAAACGCGCCGAGCCACCAACGGAGTAATTTTCTCATCACTAGAATTGGTGGACAGAGGTTTGGGAGAGGCCTCTGGCTTTCAGTCCGTTTTCCTCTTTTTTGGTTGTAATCTCCGTTGACAGATATTTGATCACCTCTGTTAGAGATCCATGCGCTTCTGGTGAGTGAAAAAGAGTATTTTAGTCTGCTGGAAGAAGCGGAGCGCTTTACGTGATCCTCCACAGTCTATAAATGCTATTTAATCGTTTCCCCCTTGTATACTTCCTTTACCGTGGTGGAGACTTGTTTCATGACCTCTGCGTTCAAGGAGAGGTATTTGTCCGTACACTGAATCGTTATAGAACTATCTTTGTTGCTGATACTTTCGGCGCCTGTGGTTGACCAGAGTGGGAGGCTCCAGCAGTTTCCTCTGCAGCTGGTTTTATCGTCACTTCCATTTGCTCGTCCTCTATTGGATTTTATGTACGAATTGGGTGTAGGCGCCCACTGGAATGTTCAAGTTCCTGTGAATTTTTCTGCTTTTTAATGCGAATCATTTGGAACGGTTGTCCATCACCTTCATTATCAAATGGCTGTACGGAGCAGGCTTCCGACGCTGGGGCTGGACGACGCCCGCTGTCACCATTTCATGAGTCGTTGTTATCCACAGCCCCATCATATGGCTAAGCCATGTCTCTGCAATATCCTTTCTTCCAGGAGTGCTAGGCCTGCAAGGTTCGCAGGAGAACTTCAGTGAAATTTGGAAGGTATGAGACGATGTTCTGACAGAACTGAAACTGTGAGAACGGATCGTGAGTCGTGCTTGGGTAGCTCATTCGGTAGAGCACTTGCCCCAAAAGGTAACGGTCCCGATTTTGAGTCTTGGTCCGGAACACTGTTTTAATCTGTCAGGAAAGGCAGATGGAGATCCTTGAGCAATCGTAGGTGCATCAGTATCAATATACGGCCAGGAAATGTCGGTGACATTCGCAGGACATACAGCTTACCAGGTGGTGTGTATCACCGACTTCTGCGAGTTGAATAACAGGTGCTGTTGGAGAAAGTTACTCTTGCCGAAAAACAGTGATTCTGGTGTATGCACGAGGAGGCACCATCATATTGGGGATCATGTGACAGTTCTTCACTGGAGTGTTTCGTGGTCAGTGGGTTGTCGAGGAGGTTCGGTAACATAGCCTCCTCGTTCAGATCTCAATCCGGTACATTTCTGGACATGGGGGATATTTAAGGGTATTGGTGTTTGCCAGACCCATCGAGAATGTGCAGACGTTACAGGATCGTGTGACCAATACATATGACGCAATCCAATCGGAGCCAGTTGTATTTGAAAGAGTGAGTGATCCAATGCGAAGTAAGTCTGAAGGATATGTCAGCATGCACGGTAACCACCTGCATCACTGCATATAATGACTACTTCGTCAAACAGGTGACTGGACATATCGTTACAGGAACTTTTTTGGATCAATACTGCCTCCTGCAGGGATATGTAACACTTTATTAACATTGTGTATTGTCACTAAAATACAACAAATGGCTCTGAGCACAATGGGACTTAACTTCTGAGGTCATCAGTCCCCTAGAACTTAGAACTACTTAAACCTAACTAACCTAAGGACATCACAAACATCCATGCCCGAGGCAGGATTCGAACCTGCGACCGTAGCGGTCGCGCGGTTCCAGACTGTAGCGCCTAGAACCGCTCGGTCACTCCGGCCGTCCTAAAATACAACAACGTCCGTTAATGAGTTAAGAGGTTGGATGCTATGAGCAGACGTTAAATCCATCAGACGATGTCTTCTGAACCTAGGTCACGCTAGCCGTGCTCGGCATCTTAAAACAGCAAGCCGATGGGCTCTCTTCTTTTAATGCCTCCGTCCTACACGGCGCACGTTCGGCAAGGTTAGGAGAGTACATGACATGGTTAATTTAAGTGGTCGGCAGATGCCCTTTGTGTCGCCATCTCTGTACCCCCTGGGACGGAATATGCGTACGCCGTCTGCCTACAGTGTTATTCATGCGAAACTCAGAGAAAATTTTCTAAATCGTTTCGAATCGTGTAATTGGGACGGGACTGGAGTAAAAGTCTGTATTCACCTAGTGGAGATGTGGAAGCCGCCTAAACACCACATCCAGGCTGTCTGGCACATCGACACTCCTGGGGTTACTCCGCCAGGCGGATTCGCCCCAGGGCAGCGCACCTTTCCGCCCGGAAGCGGCAGTGTCACACACACCACTATCCGAGTGGATACCAAGCTGATGCGCTATCCAGCTGAGAAAGAAACCTGTCTTCGTCCATTTACACATAGCCGTTGCCTTCCATTCTCCAATGGCCTAGACGTCGATGTTGATGTTAATTTCTTCATTTACTATACCCTTCAGCTTCAATAAAACTGTGATATGAACGTAGAGGTTGCTCCAAATGATGCATCCGATTTCACATGACTATGTCTTCTACATTAATGAAGAGAGAACCTCATGGTAAAAATTTAATTTTTAAGTGAACGATCCAATTTTACATGCAATCATAAACAAGTTTAGCATATTTTTATAATTACGTTTACACTAAATTTTTTCACACTTCCGCATTTTATCTCTATCTCAAGCACGACAAACACTATAATCTATAGCAAAGCTCGTACCATACTATTTTGAGCATATTTGGAGATGCTGAATCACTTCTGGTGGCATGTGGGATCGCAGTTCACCCAAAGTTCTTCAAAGGGGGAGAACAAATTCCCAATAAAACAAAAGTCATTAAGCAGCCCGAGGCCAATGGTGTAACGCAAGATCCATACGCCTCTTGAGGCACATGCAGTACTGTACGCTCGACGAAAATCACGCCACACAGTTGTAATTGCATAGTACCTGGAACGCCTTTTCTTGATCTATGGCCATCTTGGCTCACCGCACATTGGGTAATAAACGAGAGAGCGAGCGAGCAACCACATGAGCCGGCAACTTACATCTGGCGCCAAGGTAATCTTCTTGATTGGATGCGCAAATTAAAATTAATCCCATTAAAAGCCGTCCATACTTTTTATAACTTGGTGGTGGTACACTATTACAAGGATTTCTCGTTGTGTTACATGACCGGTTTTTTTTTTTCACACTGTCATTCAACTTATGTAGAGTAAAATCTAATCAGAATGAATTAATCACCTCTGGCTAATGAAATGTAAATCAGTACCAGTGATTATCAATACTGAAACTACTTATATTGAATTGCATGCACAGCTAAATGAGAAGCAACAACGGAAGTAAGTTGGACTCCACAGGGAGTGTTCAGTAGGGTCATAAACTACAGTGAGTCAGCCCCCCGCTCCATTCACTGAACAGCCACTCGCCCCCTCCCCGTCCCTCCCAATTCTCTGAAGAGACTCGCCAGGCAGATACAAAGCGCTCCGGGCTCTGTTTTGAAACGAGACAGCCCTGCTGCTGGCCGTTCAAAGTCACACATTGCAGAATACATCTCCTTCATAGGCTGGGACAACAGAGACTGGTTTAGCAAACTGTGTGGTTACGGGCTGCGTACCACTTAATGGCAGACTACCAGAGGAAACAGCGTGCAGTCAGAATTCGCCAATATCACCAGCTGTTAAGATAACATCTTAGAAAATAAAATGGGAACATGATGTTTAGGGCCCCTTTGAAGATCGTGGGACGCCGACACCTCACTCACGTTCCGCAAAACAAAAGAGTTGAAGAAATGTAAAAACGCATACCATTGGTTCACGTAAATAATTTAGAAATAGTACTAAGGAATAGAACTGTGTTGACAGGGGTTTTCCCATACTGACTAGTGCATGAAACTAGGAAGAGAGGGGGAGCAATTCGGATACATTGGCAGACTTCACTTCTATATGAAATCTCGATTCTCATCAGCGACGAGATGTTCTCACCTGCCCGTGCTCTCGCAGACAGTAAGGGATTGTCGGTTCAGAGCCAATGACTGATTTTTCAGCCGCTTCAGGATGCAGATTACAAATATGGTGAGATCCAGCAGCAACAGCAAAGCAGATTGAAGAGAAACAGTAATCATTTGTAGCTACATTCAGTAACTTCAGGATGCCTTATCTTGATCGTGGCCACATGTTTTGAAGATTAACTTTGCATATGCGCACTTCAGAGAAGAGGCAGTGGCGAGAATGAGAGTAATTGCAGGAGAGTGTAAGCTGTACAGAGAGTTCAAACGCTCCTTTTCATGAAAGCAAAGCAAGATGAATTTACACTCAGGATACTGATAGTGGAAAATTATGTAGAATCGACGTGTCAGAACCCTGTACAGCATTTCAAGAGATGGTCGACAGAAATCAATTCTTAAATGTAACTTATGAGACAGCAGAACTGATCCGAATTTGTTTGACGAAACTACCACACTAGATACAGAGAGAGATTATAATCGCTGGGAGGGCAATAGATGAGGCACAAGACTTCCAGCATTTATTACAAAGTTAGATTACAATCGAAGTGCAGAGCAATTGAATCTGTGAGCTTCAAACAGATGCACTTTCCATCTACAAACCAATAACTGAATAACCAAAACTGCAGAACCACTAGGTGCAAAGAACTGGAAATGGATGGGGTAGGTGAAATGATCACAGGCAAAGGGGAGAACAGCCCAGATGACACGAGAAACAATTCAAATGGTAACGATCAGCTTGAAGGAAGAGTAGAAATAGTGGAAGTTCATGCACCTGGCCCACGACGTAACCAAAGGAACGGGGAGCAAAGGAATGATTCCTGGAAGTGACTAGTCGCATTCACTACCTTGGGGACTGTTCAAGGCGCTGGGGCAGCAGGAGCATTGAATATGGATTTTGCAGTGCTCAGGAGCACATTGTTAGGAGAGGACGATGAGGCTGATCGTTATAAATATCTATTCATTGATGTAGATTTAAACGGAAGAACAGTTCAATATGTGCTAGATATAGCTAGCCAGGTAACAGTGTTAGATAAATATGTGTATGATGTTTGTGTCAGAAAATGGCGGTGGCCAGTGTTTAAAACACCAAACGTTAAATTCTAGGTCTCATGAGCGGCAAAAATGCTGATGTTAAAGAACAAGTGAGGGTAGAGTTTGGATGACCAATGCATAAGTTCTACTCGAATTTTATTATACCGGGCTTAACAGTTGAAGCGACTTTTTAAATAGCTGTGCGATTGTTTAGCACCTGGCAGATATTTTTACAACAACTTACAAACAGTCTAGCAAATCTGCACTTCAACAGAGATAGTAGCCAATGTTTTGTGGCATTAGGGCTGCTGGAGACAAAACAAGTAAAGCAGAAGCGATCTGAGAAGAGCGGTTACTTAAGCAGCAAGTTCAACATAAGGTTATAGAATCAGGAACTCTATGAAGCCGCAAATCAGTTCGAAAAAAACACATTTCAGGTGTCAAGATATTCAGGGAATGAGTTTTGTAGGAACGAGAAACATGACTTTCAGTCTGTCGTACGTCGGGAGACTATATATTGCTGACAGGATATAAACACTGATAAAAGTAATAGTCATGAAACGGTGAAAGTTTTCACATGGAACAAATCCATTTGTCATCGGGAGAAGTCGCGAATATGGTGTCAGAGATACCGAGAAAAGAAGCAGAACGGATCGTTCGCTGTAGCCGCCCATTGATGAAGATGAGTATTGGCTGAATTTTATTTTTTACATGTTTGCCATATGCGATGGAGCATCGGGCAAGATGCCATGGAATTTGATGAGAATAGCAGACATGAAGGAATGCTGTGCTATGAGGATATAGCAGATGTGAATGAATGCTGCAGTGTGAAGTTAAAATTGATGAGTAAAAATAGTATGCTGATTTACACGAGTATTTGCTACTTTGGTGGGAGTCTGATGGGATAATTTCTTTTCGTGTATCTCTATATACTGTTGACAAAAGCTGAACTTTTGAAGAAAGACCACGATGAAAGAAAAGGAATAAGAGATGAGAGGAGAATGAATTTGACACAATCGAAGAAGAAAGGAGGAAAAGGTAATCATGGATTTACAATCAAAAATAGACTGATGATGAACCATTGTGAACGGACTGATGACGAGTCATTGTGAATGGACAGACGATGAACCATTCTTAACCAAGGTAAAAGTAAAGGAAAAGATAAGATAAGGTACCACCGGAACCAATGACACAAAGTAAGAGAATCTTGCGATGTAATTTTTAGATATGAGTCAAGAACCATATTATTTCAGATTAGTCACCGCTCTAATTTAGAGAACCTACAGGACAAGAGATCAAATGAGTTCATGACATGAAAGGTGATGCATGAACGGAGAAGCTATCTAATCGGACAAAAGGTAGTAAATGAGGACAAAAGAAGATGGGTAAGATGGTAGTGTATGTAAGATGGTCAGAGTATATTTGGATTGCGGGTCATTGTAAGTAGTCTGCTAGATATTGGTAGACCTCTCTGGGATAATCAGTATTCCTCGTGGAAACAACCGCATGAAAAACTCTAAACAATAACATAAACATCACCTGAATTCCCAATTAAAATAAAGTCAGGAGGGAACGATTAATTAAATTGTTTTTATTTTTTTATTTATTTTTTATTTATTTTTTATTTACACGTTAAGTTCCGTAGGACCAAATCTTCAAGGTCATGGAACGTGTCAGTACATGAAATTAAAACATAAAAGTAATGACAGATAAAAATAAAGATTCATGAACCTGAAGAAAAGTCAGTCCATAAGTTTAAGTAAACGCTATCAGCAATACAATAAGAATCAGATTAATTTTTCAAGGAACTCCTCGACAGAACAGAAGGAATGACCCATGAAGAAACTCTTCAGTTTCGATTTGAAAGCGCGTGGACTACTGCTAAGATTTTTGAATTCGAGTGGCAGCTTATTGAAAATGGATGCAGCAGTATACTGCACACCTTTTTGCACAAGAGTTAAGGAAGTCCGATCCAAATGTAGGTTTGATTTCTGCCGAGTATTAACCGAATGAAAGCTGCTTATTCTTGAGAATAAACTAATATCGGTAATAAGAAACGACAATAAGGAATACACGTATTGAGAGCCCAATGTCAAAATACCCAGACTCGTGAACAGACGTCGACAAGAGGTTCGTGAACTCACACCACTTATTTCCCGAACCGCCCGTTTCTGAGCCAAAAATATCCTTGTATAATGGGAACAGTTACCCGAAAATATAATACCATACGACATAAGCGAATGAAAATAAGCAAAGTAGACTAATTTTCGTGTCGAAGTATCACTCACTTTTGATACCATTCGAATAGTAAAAACGGCAGTATTAAGTCTTTGAACAAGATTCTGAACGTGGGCTTTCTACGACAGCTTACTATTTATATGAACACAAAGAAACTTGAACTGTTCAGTTTCACTAATCATATGCCCGTTCTGTGAAATAAAAGCGTCAGATTTTGTTGAATTGTGTGTTAGAAACTGTAAAAAATGAGTCTTACTGTGATTTAACGTTAGTTTATTTTCTACAAGCCATGGACTGAGGTCATGTACTGCACTATTTGAAACAGAGTCAATTTTCCACACAACATCCTTTACTACCATCATCAAACAGAAATATTTTAGAGTTACGCATAATACTAGGGGCATATCATTTATATAAATAAGGAACAGGAGCGGCCCCAACACTGATCCTTGGGGCAGCGACCACTTGACAGTACCCCACTCAGATCCCACATCACAGGCGTTATCAACATTGTGAATAATGACCTTTTGCTACCTGTTGCTAAAGTAAGAGGTGCACCAATTGTGAGCTACTCCCTGTATTCCGTAATGGCCCAACTACTGGAGAAATATTTTGTGATCAACACAATCAAATGTCGTTATGGAAATGAAAACTTTTGGTAAAAGAATTGTAAGACTTAATTGTTATGATGTAAGTGAAATGTAAACAATGGAAGTTCATTTAAGAATTAAATAACCTAATATATGATCAAGTTGATATTGAAACAAGACGAACCAGCACAGTTAAAATGTTGTGTGTAGTAACAAGTTTCAATAACTTTGTAAAAGAACGGAGGATGTTCGTTTGTAATGTAGCTAAGCTGTAAAGGAATTGAGAATATGTGTTTGCACTGTTTTTAAAGGAATAGACACAGGAGGACAAATATGTTTTTATTTTTTTCTCACATTATGATATTAACGGGGATTCTGATTAGTAATGTTCCTAAATTGTAAAGAAATTGAGAACGTTTATTTTCAATGGCGATAAAGAAATAGTGACAGGAGCATAAATGTGTTTGCATTTACTTTCTCAGATTGTAATATTAATGTATGTATTGTTACTCTGTTCGATGCTGCAGCAGCTACACGTTGGAGGAAGGCACACGAGAGCTACAAATAGAACAAGAAACAATGCTCTAGTGTGCATTAGTGTTTGTCTGAAGCCCTCCCTGTTGTACGAGAAACCAGTACAGCGAGTCCCTCAACAGTGGCACGTGCTGTGGCACCAGTCGCTATCCGCTCACCCAGACGATCTACCGCCAGCACAGTGCTGGCTACGTTTCCTACCTGCTCACTGCTGACGGAGCCCTTTAGTGATGCTGTGGTCCCAATGGAATTTCTGGGAAACCGTCGCTACCTCGCCTTGAGAGAGCGCTCAGCAGGACGTCCGACGCCCGACAACCACCAGACACGCGTTCTCCAGCAGTCCTGTTCGTCTATGCCAAATGATGATGCCATTCATATGGGTTGTGCTCCTAGTTACAGTCAACGAAAAGCTGCTTGTTGTCCATGTGAGTAATATACTTGTTTAATACATAAAGAACACTGAGACAATCAAACATACGATTCCCAAGGAGATGTGCGCAAATGACATTACTGAGTGAATGGATAAAAGTGTTAATGTGTTATTTTATTTATGATTGTAATTTTTAGCAACTGTATTATATACTTTTTCGGGATACAATTCAATTTCCAATTGCAAATATATTTTTATTATGCTTTATCGGTTTGATTTGTCATTTGTCAGAAGCCTACAAAATTAGGGATATTATAAATCATTAGACCGTAGCTCTACATTTATATGAACAATCAGAAGTATATTAGGAAAAATATGATGGCATTACACTTTATAAACAAGATATTGACATCTGCTAAACAAAGGTCTAAAGTTTTATAATATCCACAATTTTGTATGCTTCTGAGGACGGCAAGTTAATTTGTCGAAACCGGTAAAGTATAAGAAAAATATATTTGCAACTGACGGTTCCAATTTACTCAGTAAGAACGATTGCATTGTTCTGTAGTCAGTAAGGATAAATGAGAGTTAAGACAAGAACAGAGTTTGTTGTGGTCTTCTGTCCAGAGACTGGTTTGATGCAGCTCTCCATGCTATTCTATCCTGTCCAACCCTCTTCATCTCCAAATAAACTACATCCTTCTGAATCTGCTCAGTGTATTAATCTCTTGGTCTCTCTCTACGATTTTTACCCTTCATGCTCTCCTCCAGTACTAAACTGTTGATCACTTGATGCCTCAGAACGTATCCTATCAGCCGGTCCCTTCTTCTAGTCAAGTCGTGCCACAAATTTCTCTTCTCCACAATTCTATTATCCCCTCGTTAGTTACGTGACCTACCCATCTAATCTTCGGCATTCTTGTGTGCCAGTACATTTCGAAAACTTCTATTGTCTTCTTGTCTAAACTATTTATCGTCTATCTTTCACTTCCATACATGGCTACACTCCATACAAATACTTGCAGAAAAGATATCCTAACACTTAAAGCTATACTCCTCTTCAGATACACTTACCTTGCTATTGCCAGTCTACATTTTATAATCTCTCTACTTCGATCATCATCAGTTATTTCGCTCTTCAGATAGCAAAACTAATCTACTACTTTGAATTTCTCATTTCCTAATCCAATTCCTCGGCATCACCAGATTTCATTCAACTACATTCCATTATACTCATTTTGTTTCTGTTGATTTTCATCTTATATCCTCCTTTCAAGACACTGTCCATTCCGTTCAACTGCTCTTCCTGGTCCTTTCCTGTCTCTTACAGAATAACAATGTTATCAGCAAACCTCAAAGTTTTTATTTCTTCTCCATTGATTTTAATTCCTACTCCGAATTTTTCTTTTGTTTCGGTTACTGCTTGCTCAATATACAGATGTAATATCGTTGGAGATAGGCTACAACACTGTCTCACTCTCTTCTCAACCACTACTTCCCTTTCGTGGCCCTCGAATCTTATAACTGCCACCCGATTTCTGTACAAATTGTAAACAGCCTTTCGCTCCCTGTCTTTGACCCCTGCCACCTTCAGTATTTGGAAGACAGTACTCCAGTCAACATGTCAAAAGCTTTCTCTAAGACTACAAATGCTAGAAACGTAGGTTTGATTTTCCTTGACCTCCTCCCAAGATAAGTCGTAGGGTTAGTAGTGCCTCACGTGTTCCAACGTTTCTACGAAATCCAAACTGATCTTCCCCGAGGTCGGCTTCTACCAGTTTTTCCATTCGTCTGTGATGTGTTACTATTTTGCAGCCGTGACTTATTAAACTGATAGTTCGGTGGTGGTGGTGATGGTTAGTGTTTAACGTCCCGTCGACAACGAGGTCATTAGAGACGGAGCGCAAGCTCGGGTTAGGGAAGGATTGGGAAGGAAATCGGCCGTGCCCTTTCAAAGGAACCATCCCGGCATTTGCCTGAAACGATTTAGGGAAATGACGGAAAACCTTAATCAGGATGGCTGGAGACGGGATTGAACCGTCGTCCTCCCGAATGCGAGTCCAGTGTGCTAACGACTGCGCCACCTCGCTCGGTCTGATAGTTCGGTAATTGTCACATCTGTCAACACTTGTTTTCTTTGGGATTGCAATTATTACATTCTTCTTGAAGTCTGAGGGTATTTTGCCTGTCTCATACATCTTATTCACCAGATGGTACAGTTTTGTCAGGGGTGGCTATCCCAAGGCTATCAGGAGTTCTAAAGTAATGTTGTCTACTCCCTGGGCCTTGTTTCGACTTAGATCTTTCAGTGCTCTGTCAAACTCTTCACGCAGTATTATAGCTCCCATTTCATCTCATCTCCTTCCTCTTCCGTTTCCATAATATTGCCCCCAAGTACACCGCCCTTGTGTAGACTCTCTATATACTCCTTCCACATTTCTGCCTTCCCTTCTTTGTTTAGAACTGGTTTTCCATCTGAGTTCTTGGTTCCCTTTTCTCCAATGGTCTCTTTAATTTTTATTTAGGCAGTATCTATCTTACCTTTATTGATATATGCCTCTACATCCTTAAATTTGTCCTCTAGCCATCCCTGCTGAGCCATTTTTCACTTTCTGTCGATCTCATTTTTGAGATGTTTGTATTCGTTTTTGTCTACTTCATTTACTGCATTTTTATATTTTCTTCTTTCATCAATTATATTCAATATCTCTTCTATTACCCAAGGATTTCTACAGGCCCTTGTCTGTTTACCTACTTGATCCTCTGCTGCCTTCACTATTTCATCTCTTTTCATTTCTGAACGCTACCCATTCTTCTTCTACTGTATTTTTCCCCCTGTTCTTGTCAATTGTTCGCTAACGCTCTCTATGAAACTCTCTACAACGTCTGGTTCTTTCAGTTTGTCCGGGTCTCAACTCCTTAAATTACCACCTTTTTGCAGTTTCTTCAGTTTTAATCTACAGTTCATAACCAACAGATTGTGGTCAGAGTCCACATCTGCCCCAGGAAGTGTCTTACAATTTAAAACCTGGTTCCTGAATCTCTGTCTTACCATTATATAATCTATCTGATACCTTCTAGTATCTCCAGGATTCTTCCATGTATACAACATTCTTTCGTGATACTTGAACCAAGTGTTGGCTATGATTAAGTTATGCTCTGTGCAAAATTCTACCAGGCGGCTTCCTCTTTCATTTCTTAACCCCATTCCATATTCACCTACTACGTTTCCTTCTATTCCTTTTCCTACTATCGAGTTCCAGTCAGCCATGACTGTTAAATTTTCGTCTCCCTTCACTATCTGAATAATTTCTTTTATCTGATCATACATTTCATCAATCTCTTCGTCATCTGCAGACATAGTTGGAATATAAACTTGTGCTACTGTGGTAGGAGTGGGCTTCGTATCTCTCTTGGCCATAATAATGCGTTCACTATGCTGTTTGTAGTAGCTTACCCGCATTCGTATTTTCCTATTCATTATTAAACATACTTCTGCATTGCCCCTATTTGATTTTGTATTTATAACCCTGTATTCACCTGACCAGAAGTCTTGTTCCTCCTGCCACCGAACTTCACTAATTCCCACTATATCTAACTTCAACCTCTCCATTTCCCTTTTTAAATTTTCTAACCTACCTGCCCGATTAAGGGATCTGACATTCCATGCTCCGATCCGTAGAATGCCAGTTTTCTTTCTCCTGATAACGATGTTCTCTTGAGTAGTCCCTGCCTGGAGATCCGAATGGGGGACTATTTGGTCTCCGGAATATTTTTCCCAAGAGAACGCCATCGTCATTTAACCATACAGTAAGACTTCATGCGTTCGGGAAAAATTACGGCTGTAGCTTCCCCTTGCTTTCAGACGTTCGCAGTGCCACCACAACTAGGCCGGTTTGGTTAATGTTACAAGGCCAGATCAGTCAACCATCCGGACTGTTGCCCCCTGCAACTACTGAAAAGGCTGCTGCCCCTCTTCAGGAACCACACGTTTGTCTGGCTTCTCAACAGATACCCCTCCGTTGTGGTTGCACCTAGGGTAGGGCTATCCGTATCGCACGCAAGCCTCCCCACCAACGGCAAGGTCCATGGTTCATGGGAGGGAACAGAGTTTATAAATTCAAAAGAAGAATGAATGAGTTAATAGGTTGCTACCCTAAAAGAATAACAAATTTCTAATAAAGTGAAGCCTGCAAGAAAAATGGTGAGTGTGCGACAGCTTCATAGACCGATTAGGAATATAATACATGATGATGTGTGCCCTTGGCAAGATCCTATCCAGCACCAAATAAACAATGCCAAAGATGAGGACATAATCCCCATGGCACGTCTGAACACATTATGCTATAACAATTTTGAGTGCAACTGCGTCTGCATAAATTTAAAAAGAGGAAGAATGGATAATGTTAGGTGACCATTTTTTCCACATTGTCCCATAATTTACGTAAAATTCGTGAGGAAGGGTCAAATCTAAACAGAATCCCCACGAGATAATGAAATGTGAATCAGTACCAAAGATTGCCAGTACTTAACTACTTGGATCACAATTTTCTTTACTGAATTGCATGTACAGCTAGATGAGAAACCACTATGGAAGTATGTTGGACTCGGCGGAGAATGAGAGAAGCTCAGTAGGGCCGCAAACTGCAGGGAGTCATTCGCAGAATAGCTGCTTGCCCCCGTTCGGTGGGGCGCACCAGACAGACGAAGAGCGGGCTGGACTGGGTTCTGAATGGAGGCAGTCCTTCCAAAGTCATGCAGTGTAGACGACATGTCCATGATGTGTGGGAACAGTGGACAATGTTTTTGGTGAGCTGTGTAGTCACGGGCCGCATATCGCGTAATGGTAGATTGCGGCAGAAGGACGTGAAGAGAAGCAGCAGGAAGTCAAAATTACCCCAAAACCCGGGCTGTTAAGATAACACCTTAAGAAGTGAAATGGGAACAGAAAGATTTGGATTTTCCCTTGTCAGAAGCGCTATGCCGTAAGTCACTTTTCAGCCCGCCCTGTTAGCCATGCGGTCTAACGCACGGCTTTCCGGATTGGGAAGGAGCACCTGGTCCCCGCCACGAATCCGCCCGGCGGATTTGTGTCGATGTCCGACGAGCCGGCCAGTCTGTGGATGGTTTTTAGGCGGTTTTCCATCTGCCTCAGCGAATGCAGGCTGTTTCCCCTTATTCTGCTTCAGCCTTACTATGTCTGCGATTGCTGCGCAAACAAGTTCTCCACGTACGCGTACACCACCATTACTCTACCACGCAAACATAGCGTTTACAGTTGTCTGGTGTGAGACATTCCTTGGGGGGGAGGGGGGGGGGTTCCACCGGGGGCCGAACCACACAGTAACCTGAAAGAGTGGTTCGGTGTTGGGCGGAGGAGCGGTGAAGTGGACTGCGGTAGTCGTCGTGGGGTTGTGGACCACTGCGGCTGTGGCGGGGATGGAGCCTCTCCGTCGTTTCTAGGCCCCCGCTTAACATACTATACAATACAATACAAAGTTATTTCTTGACGGGTCGGCTTTTCCGTAGGCAGACTTCACTTCTAGATGACTTCACCAGGCTCATCGGGGACGAGAGGCCCTCATCCAGCTGCAGTGAACTCAGTCGCAGGGGGCTGTTTGTACAGAGAGAATGAATGATTCTGCAGCTAGTTCAACAGTCACTTGCAGATTACAGGTATGGTGAGATACAGCAACAACAACTAAACGATCTCTATGGAAAGGCAAATGATGTGCAAGTACATTCAGTAAATTCGAGCTTCATTGTGAATATTTGTTTGCCATTAGAGGTTCAACATGCTTTCAATTCTGTCAACAGTGCTCATGCATATCCTTCTGTAGCAGCCTCTGTCTTCACACACTGTATTTCAGCAATCACGGTACGCCTTCCACAAATGTAGATATTTTGAGCAGATACGCTTTCACTTGAATAGCATTTCAGATCCTCTATCCAATTGCGAAGGCATTAGTTCATTCATTTACTGTTCGATCCATTTGTCTAATGCGAATTTAATTATGTACTTGTGTAAAATACTGGCTTGAAAGATCTTTGTCTAATGTCGCAGCCACATGAATATCTTTATAATTTTTTTATGGTTGATGACTTGCTTATGTCAGATATACAGGGCAAGTAAAGACATTTAATTAAAGATCCCACTCAAATCACTCTACCCACAAGTCAAACGATAGCCGTAACCTTATGTAGCAACGAGCTTCTTATTGAGCAATTATAGTGTTTCACATTGTCTCATTACCCTTGAGTGCCAAACAGTCTGAAGTGACATAAATATTAAATGAAATTTTAGCCCTAGTTTCTGTCTCATCAAAACACGTGCAAGGGAAATCTAACTACCGAACCTCAGGTCGATTGACCAGGGATTACACTGTACTAAATATTTCCCGGTAGCTCTCTCTTACAGGCAACATGAGGTCAGATATCGCAGAGGAAGGGAGGATGAGCTGGAATGCACATTGTGGTGAAGTTTAACGAACCAGATAGCTGCTAGAAAAACACTCATTCACAATGATGGAGCGTACTGCGGAATTGCATTTGATATGAAACATATATAAAAACCTGAAATTATGATTCCTTACAAAGACTGCAATAACTTAACAATCAGAATTACTCAGAAAAGATTGGATTAATCTATCTTTCCTGAACACCGTCTGAGACGTAAAAATTTCTGCAGAACTTATTTCAGGCTTTAGCCAGCTTTCTGTACCGATAACGATTTCAGCTTCTGTACTTTCTACACTCCTGGAAATTGAAATAAGAACACCGTGAATTCATTGTCCCAGGAAGGGGAAACTTTATTGACACATTCCTGGGGTCAGATACATCACATGATCACACTGACAGAACCACAGGCACATAGACACAGGCAACAGAGCATGCACAATGTCGGCACTAGTACAGTGTATATCCACCTTTCGCAGCAATGCAGGCTGCTATTCTCCCATGGAGACGATCGTAGAGATGCTGGATGTAGTCCTGTGGAACGGCTTGCCATGCCATTTCCACCTGGCGCCTCAGTTGGACCAGCGTTCGTGCTGGACGTGCAGACCGCGTGAGACGACGCTTCATCCAGTCCCAAACATGCTCAATGGGGGACAGATCCGGAGATCTTGCTGGCCAGGGTAGTTGACTTACACCTTCTAGAGCACGTTGGGTGGCACGGGATACATGCGGACGTGCATTGTCCTGTTGGAACAGCAAGTTCCCTTGCCGGTCTAGGAATGGTAGAACGATGGGTTCGATGACGGTTTGGATGTACCGTGCACTATTCAGTGTCCCCTCGACGATCACCAGTGGTGTACGGCCAGTGTAGGAGATCGCTCCCCACACCATGATGCCGGGTGTTGGCCCTGTGTGCCTCGGTCGTATGCAGTCCTGATTGTGGCGCTCACCTGCACGGCGCCAAACACGCATACGACCATCATTAGCACCAAGGCAGAAGCGACTCTCATCGCTGAAGACGACACGTCTCCATTCGTCCCTCCATTCACGCCTGTCGCGACACCACTGGAGGCGGGCTGCACGATGTTGGGGCGTGAGCGGAAGACGGCCTAACGGTGTGCGGGACCGTAGCCCAGCTTCATGGAGACGGTTGCGAATGGTCCTCGCCGATACCCCAGGAGCAACAGTGTCCCTAATTTGCTGGGAAGTGGCGGTGCGGTCCCCTACGGCACTGCGTAGGATCCTACGGTCTTGGCGTGCATCCGTGCGTCGCTGCGGTCCGGTCCCAGGTCGACGGGCACGTGCACCTTCCGCCGACCACTGGCGACAACATCGATGTACTGTGGAGACCTCACGCCCCACGTGTTGAGCAATTCGGCGGTACGTCCACCCGGCCTCCCGCATGCCCACTATACGCCCTCGCTCAAAGTCCGTCAACTGCACATACGGTTCACGTCCACGCTGTCGCGGCATGCTACCAGTGTTAAAGACTGCGATGGAGCTCCGTATGCCACGGCAAACTGGCTCACACTGACGGCGGCGTTGCACAAATGCTGCGCAGCTAGCGCCATTCGACGGCCAACACCGCGGTTCCTGGTGTGTCCGCTGTGCCGTGCGTGTGATCATTGCTTGTACAGCCCTCTCGCAGTGTCCGGAGCAAGTATGGTGGGTCTGACACACCGGTGTCAATGTGTTCTTTTTTCCATTTCCAGGAGTGTATTAGCGCTTGAAGCTCAGGGACTTTCCCAGCACAACTACAACAATTTACAACTGCAATTCCGACTGTTCCTTGATCTAAGCACGTCCTGTGTTTTCCATGCACCCTTTGAGATTGCAGCCCACCCCATACTTTCCCGAGGCCTTCTAACCTAAAAAACCGCCCAGTCTACGCCACACAGCCTCCACTACCCTTGTAGCCGCCAGCTGAGTGTAGTGAACTCCTGACCAATTCAGCGGAACCCTAAACCCTACCACCCTATGGCGCAAGTCAAGGAATCTGCAGCCAACACGGTCGCAAAACCGTCTGAGCCTCAGATTCAGACCCTCCACCCGGCTCTGCACCAAAGGTCCGCAGTCGGTTCTGTAAACGATGCTGGAAATGGTGAGCTCTGCCTTCATCTCGTAAGCAAGACCGGCAGCCTTCACCAAATCAGATAGCCGCTGGAATCCAGAGAGAATTTCCTCAGATCCAAAGCGACACACGTCATTAGTGCCGACGTGTGCCACCATCTGCAGCTGGCTGCACCCTATGCTCTTCATGGCATCCGGAAGTACCTTTTCCACATCAGGAATGACTCCACCCGGAATGCACACAGAGTGCACACTGGATTTCTTCCCCTCCTTAGCCGCCATATCCCTAAGGGGCCCCATTACGCGCCTAACATTAGAGCTCCCAACTACCAATAAGCCCACCCTCTGCGATTGCTCAGACCTAGAAGGCTGAGAATCATCCTCAGGGCAGGCAGCTGCATCTGGCTCAGCCAGAGACAGTACCTGAAACCTGTTTCTCAGACGTACTGGGGAGGCTTTCTGATCAGCCTCCAGGGACGCCTTTCACTGCCTGCCACGCCTTGGAACGGCCTCCCAATCAACCACAGGCGAGGGCTCAGCCCACTGCGGGCAGCAACCGGGGCAACCACAGCGGCAGACCGACCTGGGGACAGACGGGACGAGGTTGACGTCCCTGTGATACCCAAGTCCGGCTCCCAACAGTGGTGCCCATTGGCAACAGCCTCAAGTGCACGACCGAAGTCAGCGCCGCCCGCAGCTGTGAGCGAAGGGATGCCAACTCAGCCCTCATCCGAACACAGCAATCACAGCTCCTGTCCATTCTAATCGATGTTGAACAACAGTTACTGAAACACGAGTCCATGCGTAGATAACGCAAGGGAAACACGCAAAGAATATATGAACTAACCTGTACAAATGCCTAACGACTGCGCTACAATCTGCCTGAATTTACGATTACAGTAACTAAAGCTCCAAATTACACTTCCTATACGAAGCTCACACGCAATGTAAGTAAGAATCTACGAAGTAAACACAGAAAAGAAGCTATATACGTATCTTTCTGCGCTGTCGATGTTCACCAACTGGGAGCTCAGGCCACACTGGTCTCTGAGAGCCTTCTAGACAGACAAGTGCCACTGACGTACTGACGTACCAAAACAAAACAAATGCCTAACGACTGCGCTGCAACCTGCCTGAATTTACAATTACAGTAACTAAAACTCAAAATTGCACCTCCTATACGAAACTCACATATTTAAAACAGCGTCTAAAACATAGTTATGAACAGCCCCCACAATATCAAAACTTTCCAGATCTAATCTTTAGTGAGTGGTTTCAGCTGGAATTGCCACGATTTCAGTGATGAAAACAGTATAGGTTCAACGACAGGAGTAGCTTTCTTGATGCGTTTCCTCTTTTTGGGGCTTCTTCAGGATCTGCTTAGAAACTGCAGGTACCGCTTTAGTCACAAATAGCCAAAATATTTGTATGTACCTTCGGCGAAGGTCATGTAATGTATTCACGCCCACTACAATTTGTATTTCAATATTTATGTTTCAGAAGTAGAAGTGTGGCCCTATCTTAGCTTACCAGAGTTAAGTAAATACTGAAGATGCCTCAATAAGGGGAAACATGTCCATAAGGCTTCTACTGTCATTGGAACCTATACTTTTTCTTACTGAAAATAAACTCTAAGACAAAATAAAAGACGCTCCACGAAGAAATTACCCGAATGGGACTGAAATCGGTGGATGTCATGTACATATACAGATAGACGAATGATTACGTTGTCAGAAAAAATGAATGATTTATTCAAAAGAAAGAGCTTCACAACTCAGTAACACTTTGGTTTACCCCTTCCTCTTATGCAAGCAGTTATTCGGCTTGACATTGATTGATAGAGTTGTTGGATAGGGGATATCATGCCTGATTTTGTGCAATTGGTGAGTTAGATCTTCATAATCCTGAGATAGTTGGAGGGCCTTGCCCATAATGCACCAAAGATTAGCAATGGGAGAGAGATCCAGCGACATTGCTGGCTAAGGTGAGGTTTGTCAGGCACGAAGATAAGCGGTACAAACTCTCACCGTGTGTCGGCGGGCATTATCTTGCTGTAATGTAAGCCCAGGATGGCTTGCCATGAAGCGCAACAAGACGGGGAATAGAATATCGTCGACGTGCGGCTGTGGCGTAAGGCTGCCGCGAACGACAACAAAAATGGTCCTGTCAAGAAAATAACTGGCACACCAAACCATTACTTCTGCTTGTCGAGCAGTATGGCGGGTCAGTCGAATTGGTATCCCATCGCTGTCTGGGGTGTCTTCAGACACGCCTCCGCTGGAGACTGAGGCTCAGTTCGAAGCGGTACTCATTACTGAAGATCATTCTATTCCACTCAATGAGATTTCAGTCCAAATTAATGCCCACCCGCTCATGGCGAGTGTTTCTACTGCTTGTGTTAGTGCTTGCCAAACCCTACATTTTCCAGCAAGGTCGCCGGTTCTCTCCCCAACTGCGAACGTTTGGAGAATTACGATGATGGTGATGTTTGGTTTGTGGGGCGCTCAACTGCTTGGTCATCAGCACTCGTAAAAAGTCCCAATTTTTACACAGTCCAGTCTAACCGATGTCACGTATTATGATGATGAAATGATGAGGACGACACAAACATTCAGTTCCCGGGTAGGGAAAATCCCCAACCCGTCTGGGAATCGAACCCGGGACCCCGTGATCCAGAGGCAGCAACGCGAACCACTAGGCCACGAGCTGCGGACTGGAGAATTACGGGCAGGATCCGCCAACATACAATGTAGCTCGGTATTCTGACGATCTAACACGCCAACTGGACAGAACGTGGCACAGTACCCCTCAGGAGAACGTCCAACAATTCTGTCAACCAATGCCAAGCCGAATAACTGCTTACACAAGGGTCAGAGGTGGACCAACGGGTTTTTCGCTTGCTCAATTTGTGAAGCTCTTTCTCTTGAATGAATCATCCAATTTTTCTGAAAGTGTAACCATTTTTTCTCTGTCGTCGAAATTATCGATTTCCGTCCCATTCTGATAGTTCCTTCGTGGTGTGGCCTTTCTTTCTTTTTTTTCGTAGTGAATATCAAATAAGAACCGCAGATAAACGTTTTTGCTAGTACGAAATTGGATTAATTTTTTCTAATATTTTTCTCAGATATTTTCATACATTTGTATCGTGTTCACAGCGCTGCACGCATAACTTCCTGATTTGCTTAACACACAGGAACCCTGTCGGACTCGATCTTAATGTGTGGCAATATTTGAGACAACGCGTAAATCATAGCTAACAACACCACCACAATTTGGTAGGTTTGTTGGATCTAATCACACATGAGTCGCTTCAAAGGGATATGACGTATCTGAAGAAACTTGTTGACTCTCTTGCTCGCCGAAGCCATTTTCGAGGCTAAATGCTGTTGCACGTTATTAGAGTGAGGTATCCGGTTATAACAATTTTTTTCGGTGTACTTACATCTACATCTATATTCTGTGAATCTCTGTGTCAGAGTACAGATATCGAGCCTGAACTGAATGATATCATCTTCCTTTACGCTTCTTTGCTTCAACCCAACGGCATCGCTGACTGTCATGTCTCATAGCTCTAGAAGGGAGAGATGGCGCCTGGAGATCGTCTGGCGCGAAAGCGTGAGTCAGTCCAGGACAGAACTCTAGTGCCAGCGCTTACCGCCATATGTATGTTGTGGAAAGAATATAGAGATTCGCACAAGAGCCATCATGCGAGTAGGACGCGTATGTGTGTGAGCAAACTGAAAATTTTTAAGCTCAGAATTAATTTCATATCTGGGAACACGTTATATAATGAAAAGGCAATGGTAAGTTCGTAGAAAAGTGCTTACATTCGTCATTTTTAGAACATTCTGAAATGGAATAGAGCAGTTTGAGAGAATAGATAGAGCATGCGCTATAGGCTCACGGTCAGAACGTAAGCTATCGTCTCATGTACCTTAGCAGTAAGTTCGCCCTTCAAGAAATTGGTCGTTTATGACATTCCGATGACTAATCTTCCAACTAGCCAGACAGTAGCAAATACACTACTGGCCATTAAAATTGCCACACCACGAAGATGACGTGCTGCAGACGCGAAATTTAACCGACTGGAAGAAGACGTTGTGATATGCAAATGATTAGCTTTTCAGAGCATTCACACAAGGTTGGCGCCGGTGGCGACACCTACAACGTGATGATATGAGGAAAGTTTCCAACCGATTTCTCGTACACAAACAGCAGTTGACTGGCGTTGCCTGGTGACACGTTGTTGTGATGCATCGTGTAAGGAGGAGAAATGCGTACCATCACGTTTCCGACTTTGATAAAGGTCTGACTGTAGGCTACCGCGATTGCGGTTTATCATATCGCGACATTGCTGATCCCGTTGGTCGAAATCCAATGACTGTTAGCAGAATATGGAATCGGTTGGTTCAGGAGGATAATACGGAACGCCATGCTGGATCCCAACGGCCTCGTATCACTAGCAGTCGAGATGACAGGGAACTTATCCGCATGGCTGTAACGGATCGTGCAGCCACGTCTCGATCCCTGAGTCAACTGATGGGGACTTCTGCAAGACAACAATCACCTGCACGAACAGTTCGATGACGTTTTCAGCAGCATGGACCATCAGCTTGGAGACCATGGCTGCGGTTACCCTTGACGCTGCATCACAGACAGGGGCGCCTGCGATGGTGTACTCAACGACTAACCTGGGTGCACGAATGGCGAAACGTCATGTTTTCGGATGAATCCAGGTTCTGTTTACAGCATCATGATGGTCGCATCCGTGTTTGGCGACGTCGGGGCGACATTGGAAGCGTGTATTCGTCATCACCATACTGGCGTGTCACCCGGCGTGATGGTATGGGGTACCATTGGTTACACGTCTCGGCCACCTCTTGTTCGCATTGACGGCACTTTGAACAGTGGACGTTACATTTCAGATGTGTTACGTCCCGCGGCTCTGCCCTTCGTTTCAGCAGGGATAATGCACGACTGCATGTTGCAGGTCCTGTACGGGCCTTTCTGGATACACAAAATGTTCGTCTGCTGCCCTGACCAGCACATTCTCCAGATATCTCACCAACTGAAAACGTCTGGTCAATGGTGGCCGAGCAACTGGCTCGTCACAATGCGCCAGTCACTACTCTTGATGAACTGTGGTATCGTGTTGATGCTGCATGGGCAGCTGTACCTGTACACGCCATCCAAGCTCTGTTTGACTCAAGGCCCAGACGTATTAAGGCCGTTATTACGGCCATAGGTGGTTGTTCTGGGTACTGATTTCTCAGGATCTATGCATCCAAATTCCGTGAAAATGTAATCACGTGACAGTTCTAGTATAATATATTTGTCCGATGAATACCCGTTTATCATCTGCATATCTTCTTGGTGTAGCAATTTTAATCGCCAGTAGTGTAATAATCAATTACACATCAATAAATAGTACGGGAGAAGTCTTAAAACTGTGAAGTTTCTGTAGCAGAGGGTAATTTTTTTTTTACATGATATATTGAGTGATCTCTTTCAATTTATTGATCTAGCTTGGGTAGAATGACTACTTGTACACTGTGTCTGCTGTTTCTTGCTTATTTTGCGCGATGTCTTCGGGATACTGATGTAGGGGGCTGAAGAATACTTGTATTTTTTTGCTGTAAAAGACGTTTCCTGAGTCTTTTTAATCAAATTTTCACGTGAATTATTGTGTCGTACTTAGAATGTTTGCCGAATTTATTCTGTGTTATGTCACACTCTCGCCAGTGAAAGAAGACTGCGACGTTTCAGACCACCAAACGTTTTGTATGCAGTCTATTTTGTAGATAAAGTGAAGTTTCCTAATATTTTACTGATCAGCCGGAGTCAATAATTTGCTTTACCAATACTTCCCGTACGCGAAAATCTTTGAGACTTACGGTCAAATAAACGTTCAGAACAGTTCTGAAGTTCACGTAATCACAGATAACAAAAACATGAGCATTGATACAGTTACGTGACAGACATGAAATCAGAATTCTCGTAGCGTTGGAAGGATACAAGTTTCCTTATTGGTCTCGACCCAAGTGCATAGCTTGGGAGGGAGACGGGAAATCCTGGACGGTGGTGTCCAAGTTTGTCGACTTACCTGTTTGGGGAGGGTGTGAGTGAGTTGCAGTAATTGTTTCCGTGACCACTAAGCGGGCGCCACCGCCTGAATACTAAACTGCTGTGGTGCTAAGTTTGGCCGGAAGTTGCCGCTTTGTGAGGACTTGTGCCACACTTCGTCGCGCCGCCCTGCAGACTTGGCTACAACTCGGCCTGAGAGCTGTTCGCTGCTTGCTTACCGCAGCGGCTAACAGCGTCCTCTTTGGCCTATTTCTCTCTGGCCGTCTTAATGCACCCAGCGCAAACGGACATTACCGAGGCGCGTAAAAAAAATTAAACGAAGGATGGTTGGTTGGTTGTTTTGGAGAAGGAGACCAGACAGCGAAGTCATCGGTCTCATCGGATTATGGAAGGACGGGGAAGGAAGTCGGCCGTGCCCTTTGAAAGGAACCATCCCGGCATTTGCCTGGAGTGATTTAGGGAAATCACGGAAAACCTAAATCAGGATGGCCGGACGCGGGATTGAACCGTCGTCCTCCCGAATGCGAGTCCAGTGTCTAACCACTGCGCCACCTCGCTCGGTAAACGAAGGCTTAGGCGTGTTCCTCTAGATTTTCTCCTCAGAAGAAATGCATTTAATGCAGTGTTCATTGACACACTGACGGATGAAAGTCCCGAAGCCAAAAAATAATTAATGTAGAGTAACGTATTTAAGTGATTAACGTTGCAAGTTCACAAGTTAATGTAACTGCGTGAAAAACCGGCCAGAATGTTGAACTCAAGCATGCAAACGTGTATGCATTCTGCCTTACAGATACCGGATATCAGTGTGTCGGGTTCAGTTCCAAACCTGTTGCACTTGTTCAGTCAATACAGAGACGGTTAATGCTGATTGTGCATGACACTGGAGTTGTCGTCTGATGGTGTCCCATATGTGCACGTTTGCAGACAATGATCGAGAAAGCCAAGGCAACATGCCGGCACTCTGTAAAGAAACCCCCCCCCCCCCCCCTCGGAATGCTGTTAATGAATGGCAGCAGATCAGGTCTAATCACCAGAGTAACAAACAAATTTGCGGTAAGGGTGAGTGGGATAACCACGAGAGTGCTCCTTCTATCATACGAAATCGCACCACAGACCAGAATCCCGGGTTTAGGTCCAGTATCTACGCCTCAGACAAGTTGGTTGCAAGCGTACACATGGACTCCTCCGAACCAACACAGTGCCATCACGGACACCAAACAGAATCGAATTTCGTCACTCAGACCTCCACTCCGCCCTCCAATTAGCTCTCGCTTGACATAACTGAAGTCACAAATGGCAATGGTCTGGGATCAATGTAACCCATGCTACAGGGCGTCTTGCTCGGAGCTGTCCTTGAAGTAACCGACTGGTAACAGTTCGTGGTGTCACTGTGGTGCCAACTGCTGCTCAAATTGCTGCTGCAGACGCAGTACGATGCGCCACTACCGTAGGCCGAACGCGGCTGTCTTCTCTAACGGTAGTTCCACGTGGCGGACCGGAGGTGGTCCTCTTCCGACAATACCCTCTCTCGACCACTGCTGCCAGCAAGCCTGTACAGTGCCTACATTCCTTTCTGCAGGATCGTAGATGGATCATTCAGCGTCTCGTAGCCCTGTTGCAGGACCTCGTTCAAAATCAGTGAGATGTTGTCAATGGCGCCTTCGTCGTCTGAAAGAGATTCTTGAGAAACAACAATGCGCTACGTCCAGTCTCAGAGGTAAGTAAAGCTAATGACCTTTACAGTGTGTATTTAATGCAAACCTGATGCGCATCCTCATAGTCGCGCTACTACCGCCACTGTCATGCGACAGGCGCGAAATCTGAATAGATGTCATCTTTCAGATGTAGAAACACACCTACCAACACTCGTTTATCTCGCACAACTCCTTCTTGGTGTTTGGATTTTTTTCAGTCAGTGTACCTTTGTTCTTTCAATTATTCATACTTTTAGTCATTCCATGACACCATGGTTCCAGAAGTGGATGAATCTGTAAACTTTATTTGCGTTATGTTTCAGCGATTATGCCACTTTCTAATGCCTACAATTACGTTACGCTGCTGTAGTGCCTTTCTGGTGAGTAATTACAGGCGTCATTCATTATGAAGAGATGATGACTCTGTCCTTCAGGCAAACAAATGTGAAGTTGCGATATAGAGAATGAAAACCAAATATCGTCGCCAAGATCCTGTTGTCATCTAACAGATAATTAAAATTGTGCTGTTAACTAGTTTCGGCCGTGAGCCATTATCAAATACATTGTTTGCTATGTGATGTATTACATACTGCAATGATCCCAATACCATATGAAATACATGACACAGCAAAAGTCCAAATTAGTTAATTTTAATCACAATACAGCCTACAACGAATAACGTATCCGTTTATTAGAAATAAAGTGTGTACAGTATGTGTAATGTGTGAGGTGATCGGTTTTGAGAAATGAATGAACTTTCTAAAACTAGCTTCTCACTTTATTAAATAACTCCTTCCGTTTTAAACAGACTACAGACTGTTCTCATATTCAGGAGGATGAACTCGAATTTCCACCCGACCATCCTGGTTATTAGTTTTCAATGGCTTCCCTATTTTAGAAAAATTCTGGGATGATTCCTACGGCCCACTACATGTCCCATACTTGTCAAACTAGACTTATAGGCATGTGAATGAGTGTGTATACGAATTACGATTTTTTGATACCATGAAACTGCTACTACTATTGGAACTACTGCTGCTACTACTAAAACGGCAAAACATCTGAAACCGCAGTGTCATAAAAGTTTCAAATCCATCCAGGTGCGAACCATGCCGCCATTTAGAAAATTCATACTCTCTGAGAATTCATTTATTCACTTACATCGCAATGTATAAAACGGCAGTGCATTGGCCGAGCTGTCATTTGTACTCATTGTATTCAGGTGATTCGTGTAAAAAGGTTGCCGAAGTTATTATGGCCGCAGGTCGGGAATTAACAGACTTTGAACGCGGAATGGTAGTTGCAGCTAGAAGTATATGACATTCCGTTTCCGAAACAGTTACGATAGTCAATATTCCGAGATCAACGGGGCCGAGAGTGTGTCGTGAATACTAAATTTCAGGTATTACCTCTCACCAAGGACAACGCAGTGACCAACGGCTCTCACTTCACTACGGAGAGCAGCGGCATTGGCGTACAGTTGTCATTGCTAACATACAAGCAACACTGTCTAAAATAGCCGCAGAAATGAAAGTGGGACGTACGGCGAATATAATCATCAGGACAGTGCGGTGAGCGGCGCGGGATTAGCCGAGCGGTCTGGGCGCTGCAGTCATGGATTGTGCGGCTGATCCCGGCGGAGGTTCGAGTCCTCCCTCGGGCATGGGTGTGTGTGTGTGTTTGTCCTGAGGATAATTTAGGTTAAATAGTGTGTAAGCTTAGGGACAGATGACCTTAGAAGTTGAGTCCCATAAGTTTTCACACACATTTGAACATTTTTTTTAACATTTTGACAGTTCGGTGAAATTTGGCGTTAATGGGCTATGGCCGTAGACGAGGGACGCGAACGGCTTTGCTAAGAGCACGACATAGCCTGCGGCGCCTCTCCTGAGCTCGTGAGCTTGTTGGTTGGACCCTAGATGTAGCCTGGTCAGATGAGTCCCAATTTCAGCTGTTAACAGCTAGCGGTAGGGTTCCAGTGTGGCGCAGTGCCCACGAAGCCATGGACTCAGGTTGCCATCAGGGCACTGTGCACGATGGTGGTGGCTCCATAACGGTGTGGGTTTTGTTTACATGTAACGGACTGTGCACTCTGGTCCAACTGAACCGATCATTGTCTGGAAATGATTGTGTCTGGCTACCTGGAGGCCATTTGGAGCCAGTCATGTACTTCATGTTCCCAAACGACTATGGAATTTTTATGGCTGACAGTGCGCCGTGTCACCGGACACAATTGTTCGCGATTGGTTTGAAGAATATTCTAGACGATTCGAGCGAATGATTTGGCCACCCATCAGAGACTTCAGTTCGTGCACAAAATCCTGCACCGGCAACACTTTCGCAATTATGGACAGCTATAGAGGCAACACCGCTCAATATTTCTGCAGTGGACTACCAACGACTTGCGTCCAAGCCTCGTCGAGTTGCTGTACTATCTCGACACAATATGAGGTCGTATCCCATGAGTTTTGTCAACTTAGTCTACGAACAGCAGCAATTTCAAGTAATCTCTGGAAATCGACAGCAGTGTTCTGTTGAGTAAATGAAAAACCGAAGAAACCCTAGTCCTGTCTTGTTGCACGAAACCAGTGCTTTGTCACGGTGTTCCCTCCACCTCAGGATGCGCAGGATTCAAACCCCCGGCGAAATAACCAGATGTAGATTTTGCTTTGTTTCCCCAAAGGCTAAGTCAAATGCTGGGATGTTTGCTTTCTGTGCGCCAGCGCCTCGCTGTGTGCCTCCCCCATCTCCGTTCTACTTGTCTCATTGTCGACGTGATGTGAAAATCGTAATCTTCCTTCATTTTTAGTAGTTTCAATTAAAGAAAACAAATAAGGGAGAGACTTTGATTTGAACTTTTTGCTTAGTTAAATGTTTTTACCGAGGTAAGACGACGAATTGCTCCTTGGAAACGGGAAATGCTACAGAAAGAATGTTGCAACAGAAGCGGTACTGTGAAAAGTAATACACGTGAGTAATGGCATTACGAATGAAAATTCTGGCAGAAACGACAAAGTGCTGCTCAGTAGCTGCAGGGGATACTAACTGATTCTGACTAACTTCTGTCTCTAAATACTTTGGTGGTTTGGAACACGTGATGTGATAAACTCCTGTAGCAGCCAATGACCGACATTCAATAGGCTACATGGATAATAGAGAAACTACTCGCGATATCGACCACTATTTGTGGCTGTATTGGAGAATGTCATTACTATACGATGTCGTAGTTAGAAGAATTATGATTGAAATATTGTAGCTAGTGAGAGAACTACTAGTCTTAGAAAAGTTATGGCGAAAATGTTTACGGAGAAAGCTACTATGTAATGGAAGCAAAAACGTTTTAGTAAATAAGGGTTCACAAAAGAGCCATCTTATACGACAGAGCACACGAGGATTCCATACGTCAAGACTAGTAAACCAAAAACGAATAAGTGTGCCCTCACAAACGAGTAGCCCGAGATGTTTGAAGTCACACTGTTGGTACAGTAAGATCTTCACCACAGGCTCCCCAGTCTAACTACTCGCAAGTGAAGTCAGTCTTAGGATAGGTCCCAAGCACCAACCACACATGCCAGAGCTTCGACCAGAAGTTGCTTCCAGACCGAATTCCAGAACCCGAGTGTCTTGTACCTCTCCAGATAAAAAAATTCCATTTTCCAGCAAAGTGCACGAATGACACCACTTTCACCCCGTCTTGAGCCAATGACAGGGCTTTAGAGGCGCTAAATCTCCCCTTCTACATGACAGCACAAACTCGTGTCGAACCAGCGCAAGGGTTAAGAAATCTGCATCTCCGGAAAAAAAGCAACCACCAATTACTGGCCTTTTTAAGTTTTCGCAGAGGGAGAAGATGTTTTTCTCCGAAGTCACATCGCTTCCCGCAGCAAAAAGCAAACACATACAATCTTTATCTAAACCGCCTATGCCTTTGAGCATGTTAGTCCTAGCTATGAGGCGTCATAACGAATCTATCTCTAAACGTTTCTCAGATGCCAGAGTTTCTTATAATACCGAGGCAGCCGATGGCAGTGGGTCACAGGCCTATTTACAGTATCGGCAAACACGAAAACTTGTAAATTTATACTAGACGTGGCGCTGCACACAATTCCCGGTTTACGACTCCACTGTGTAGATGCATCCCTTCAGACTGTCGCCCTCAGCCCAGCCTTCGGCTGGCGCCAATGCAGGTATAGCGGCATTGTCCTGCTGGAGACCTGTCTCGGCTAGTGGGTGCTCTGTCTGCCCTGTGTGGCTGTGGGCCTGTCCTGCACGATTTACTGAAGGACAGTCTCACTGCCAGTTGCTTTCAACTTCCAACATGCCGTTTCTACAAACTAAGAACCATAAAAACACCTCATGCTTTTAGCGCCCTACCAGGCTCCATCTTCTTAGGCCGTTAACTTTCTAGAGTCTTGCTCAAGTTGCGTAACTTTGTAACAAAATCTTTATGAAAAATAGGTGAGAGAGTAACTTGTCCTTTCCCTTGTATTACTTTTCTCCATAGTGGCACATGCTTCACCTGCACATTCTGTTGTGTTGGCAGAAGAGCCAACACCATGTTACTAGAGGAGGCCAAAATGCACGTGTTTTAGCTCACGCAGGCCGGCGTGAGGAGGGAAGAACTATACTGACGTGAGGTCTGCAACATGACAAGGAATTAGAATTCAGAAAGCGGACGTAATTAGTTTGATACTTAACTTTAATCCATTAATGACGAACGTCGCTCTTGACTGTACATGATTCACAATATTGTCTGTTCAGAATACATTCTTGTAACTGAATATGAAGCCTTGCTAGGTCGTAGCAAATGACGTAGCTGAAGGCTATGCTAAACTGTCGTTTCTGCAAACCAGAGCGTAAGTAGACAGTGAACCATCGCTAGCAAAGTCGGCTGTACAACTGGGGCGAGTGCTAGGGAGTCTCTCGACTAGGCCTGCCGTGTGGCGGCGCTAGGTCTGCAATCACTGATAGTGGCGACACGCCGGTCCGATGTATACTAACGGACCGCGGCCGATTTAAAGGCTACCACCTAGCAAGTGTAGTGTCTGGCGGTGACACCACACATTCCAATCCCATTTATAATCAACCAAGTTCGAATGTGTGTACTGTACTTACTGTTCATAAGTCACTTGACAGCTGCACTCGTTACTTCTGATCAGGTGGAAAACGGAAAACTTCAGGAATCCTTTGTGTCTGGTCACAGCCACTGTAGTAATAGTAATAATAATAATACTGTGTGCAGTGGTATATATATTACCGCTGTGTCTTACTATCAATTAATTCATTTACCTGTCTCGAAGAAAGTAATGTGAAGCAATTTCTGGACTACTGCAATTACTATCTACAATTTGGAAAAGAAATTTTCTTAAGATTTTTAGCATTTGCTAGGTATATGTCTCACTTTTATCATCGGCGATGTACGGGACAAAGCACAACATACGTGTGTAATGGGTGGACTATGTGAGGAACCTGTAAGCTCCACTGCATTAACACAACTAACTGAGAAAAAGTAGTTATTGATAACTTACATAATCAATATTAGAGTCTTAAAAATTGTGTTAATAGTACTGATCTTTTGAAAACAATTTAGTTTCGTGACTGAAACAGAATCTTTTTACTTCTGTGGAGATCTACAGCCTGTAAATGTGTACTAAAAGAATACATTGTCCGTTGTATGCTGTATTGTGCTATATTAAAATGCTGCTATTAGCTAATTTTGGCCGTGATCCATTACCAAGCACATTCGCTATGTCATGTAGTATGTGCTTGTAGTGTGCGCTCATTGTGTGATGAGCGCGACATGTAATACACGACATACCAAAAGTGCTTAACAATGACTCCCTGTCGAACTTAGCCAGTAGCACGAGTTTAATAAAGCACAATGCAGCCTGCAAATGGACAATGTATTATTTTATCAAACAGAATCGAATCGTTTACTTTTGACCCCTCAGAAAATTTCATTTTACCCCTCATGGGGTTAATTACCGCCAGTCTGGGAACCACTGCTCTGGGCGGAATGCACCGTGCACTGCCTTACTGAATATCGTTATGTATAATGGTCACGAGCGTACTGAGCATTGAAGTCTGAGAACGAATAAGACATGTAGAAATTTTCTACCTTAACGGGGTTAGAGACTCAGTGTTTTCAGGTACTATGTAATGATCACTGTGTCACAGGCTATAGCTTCTTACTGTCAAGTTCTGTAATTGTTCATGAATCAGATGTTAGATTTTGTGTTCCATGTGAGATTTTGAAGTACACTTCGACTGCAGATGCATTGTTTTTGCTAATTGTGCTCTGGTCATAGCTGCCTCCAGAGTGTGTTGCTAATCTGCGTAAAACTGATATACGCTGCGTTAACTACTATTTGCGCACGTACTGTTAGGCTCACCTTAATTATTGTGGCAGTTTCTTACTTATTTATTCAATGGTAGTCATTGCCGGTATTGCAGAAAAAACGTATACAATATATTTACTTGTTTTCTGCAGATTTATGTTAACTTGCCCTGGGCACATACATTGGTGAAATACTGTAGTACCTTTCCTAGTACTGCGTTCTTTCAAGAGTACTATATTTTGTATATTCAATGAAGGACTTGGAAACCGATCAGACGAGTATTTGCATGTAAGTAATGGCAGCTGGAAACTGAACGAACACTGTAAAACGGAAGGAATCGTTTCGAATAATTTTGGTTGATAATAACAATTTCTACTGTTGATCTAGCTGCCAGATCAAGTAGGCAAAATTTGCTAAATATACGATTGTGACCATTGCTTGCTGGTGTTCTGAGCACAACCAGTGTGAGATACTGATGGCTAAAACCGATGTCTTGGTAACAGTACCTACGTTTAAGACAGAGTCATACTTTTGAAATTGCAACCGAGTAGAATTATCAGGTGTATAGTTACGCTACCAAGAGATTGGAACTTGTGAATGTTCTGGAGCTTGTAGCAAAGTTTCAATTCAAACAATTTACTTGGTGCTCTTGTGAACAACTTCATTTAGTTCAACTGATTTTTGATTCAGCCAACTTACTTGCTGTTGGACCTATAATTGTTTGAAGAGCAGTGTAATAATCTCCAACTACTGTTGGTTTGAATAATTATGTTCCAGAGTAATAATTTGGTCTTATGAGATATTCGCTGATGAAAGGCAATTGTTCCATGGGAAATCACAATTGCAATTTGTTGATCTGTGTAATTTTTTATAAGTCTGTTTCATGTAATTTATCTGTCACTCAGTCAGTAGCTTCCACCTTTTCCTAATCAGTGGGTCCCAATCCTTTTGCACAGGAGTGATACTGATAGCTGTCATTCTTTTTCCATTAAAAATAATCACTTAGAATAGTTAGATTGATGACTCCGAGGGTAACTCTTTGTCCATATTGTATAAATGCTTCTGAAAACTTTCCTTCGCAAGGTACAAACGTAGCGTTCTTGAAGAAACAATTTAGCGAGGATAGTAATAGGTCTCGACATTAATATCAGTCGAGTTGCTCTGGAGATGACGTCCACTGGAGACAATGTCTGAAGGAAAAAAATGAAGAAAGAGTTGTGCGTAAGATTCATACCGGAAGACGAGACGTTAATGAAAAGGGATTACGGGCTCTTTGTGTGTAGCCTGACATACGGCGCTCACAGCACGCTGTGAGTACCTGTTGCCTGTTAGAGCAGTGGAAACTGGAACAGCGGGAGGCGGAGTGCGGTCTTATAACTGCTGGAGCCTCCAGCGACCGCAGTGACAGTGATGAATTGCCGCGGAGCTACCCCCCTCTCTCACGGAAACTCGAGTGGTATGCGCTCGTTTAGTCACGGACGGACAGTACGCTGTCCGCTAGCTGACGTATCCCTCGTTGTCCAAGGGAAGTCTGCGACTAGTCTCTGGAACATGCGAAAATGTTACCCAAACAAGTATTTTCTTTTTTGTCTGCTGATTTCAATAAATCATAAAAAGTAAGTAAAATTCAAAATGTTATTTGCCTAATAGGGTAAAATTTATCGAAGTGTAGAACGTGTGATAGGGCGTTAATATAGTATGGATACACAGCCTCACTTTTCGAATCTAAAACACATGCAAGATGTATATAATCATTTTGTCGGTCTTAATCTATCTTTTCTTGGTTCAAAAAATCGATTTTTTTGAATTGTATTTTTGGATCCATAAAAGTGTTTAGAATCCACCCCTGAAACAGTTTTTCCGAATTCGGAACGGAAATGTTTGTTATTCGCGGTTGAACAAAAAAAATGCACCTGACTGAAATCGTCCTTTTTCACGCACCAGTTTTTTTCGGGTATTTCGACTTTGTAGCCGCGAAAAATTATTCTGTGAGCTTGCCCATGACTAAAACTGATAAAGTGATCAAGGAGCTTACGACGTATTACGGCTTTGCTATCCGAGGGCATTCCAATTCGGTGGAACAGATGAAGAAGGCAATTTGGTCAACGTGTTTCCACAAGTGTTCGATGGATAACCACCCACAACACCAAAATTGTCCGGCTGGGGAAACTAGTTGGTACAAGTGGTGCATTGCAGAGGCTACCGGACATCTGGACGAATATCAACACGACCAGCCGCTCTCCAAAGAAGTTCAAAAAGTGATTCATCCGATCTACAAGGCCCTTTCGGAGGACGAGTTATTATACCGGTGCTTGGGAGGAAACACACAAAATTCAAATGAAAGTTTGAGCGTGTGTGTTTGGAAGTTAGCCCCCCCAAGCATTTGCATTCTGGTTCGAAGACTGTGGAGATTGCTTTTCTGGCAGTGAGCAGCTTCAACGAAGCGTATTCAGCAATTCTGAAGACCATGACAACGATGCACGTCACCCTGGCACTCTATTTGAAGCAGTTCGCCAAGCATTCGCACGACCACCGGATTCAAGCGGCCGAAAACCGCTTGTCACCGGCCGTACGAGCAGATCTGGAGCAGCGCGTGATGGACCAGATCGAGCAGAACGCCAGTTATGAGGAAGAGGAAGGACTAGTTTATGGACCCGGAATAGCAGATTGAATGTAAGTTGCATAATATTGCATTTATATGTAGTCAAAACTTCAAACGCGTTTTTCTCGAAATGACCTTTTTTTATCGCGCGGTATGGTAACTTCAAATATACTGAAACGATTGGAATGATTCTTTGTTTCCGACGAAGCTAACCACTTTTATTCCGATCCATCAGCTATAAATATTTTTACTTGGCCGACGAAGTCGAAACAACAATGAAAAAACCCTATTTTTTCAAATGGCCGCCATTTTGTTTCCTATGGTCCAAATAACTTAAGCGAGGTACAACTCCTAAAGAATCTTATATACTTCGCTAGCGTCAACTCAATTTTGATTTCATACGAGTCGGCTGACCTGTGACATCGAAATTTTGTTTCGTTCCGACGGCACTTCCGCCTTTGCTCTTCGACATTTCCGGTCGAAAAAATTCCACTTTGTAGGGGAAATATCAATAAACATTTTGACCAAATTTGACATTGATATCTATAAGACATCTCGAGGAAAAAATTTATCAAAGAACATGCTTTCTTCGGGCCAAAGATAGTAAACCTCCCCTTAAGCTAAGTGTAATGTTGACAGGATAAAGCAATCTGCAATTCTGAAGGTAGCAGGGATAAAATACATTGAGCGAAACGTTAGCTGCAACTTGTAGACAAACGATGCTGAAGCTGTAAAAGTTGAAGGACATGAAAGGGAGGCAATAGTTGACAAGGGAGTGATCCGGCTCTGTAGCCTGTCCCAGGTGTTATTCAATCTCTACGTTAAGCAAGAAAACCAAGGAGAAATTTTAAAATTGACTTAAAGTTTAGACACAAAAAATTGTAACTTTGGGTTTTTCAGATGACACCATAATCCTCTAGAAACGGTAAATGATTTAGCAGAAAAGTTGAAAGGAATTGATAATCCCTTGCAAAGAGGCTATAAGGTGAACCTCAACAAAAGTAAGACAAGAGTAATTAAATGTGGTGGAATTCAGTCAGTAAATACTGAGAGAATTAAATCAGGCAATCATACATTAAAAGTAGTAGATGAGTTTTCTTATTTGACCAAAATACTTGATGACGTTCGAAGCAGAGTATGTATAAACAACAAACTCCCAATAGCAGGAACAGTGCTTCTGCAGAAGAGAATTGCGTTAATGTCAAATATAAATTTAAGTGCCAGGAAGTCTTTTTCGCAAGCATTTGGTCGGAGAGCAGCCTTGTGCGGCAGCCAAATGCGGATCATAGGCACTTCAGACACGAAGAGAACAGAATAATTTGAAATTTGTTGCTGTAGGAGAATGCTGAGGATTAAATGGGTAAATGGGATTAATTGGAAGATACTGAATCGAGTAAAAAGAAACTTATGACCTAACTGGAGCAAAAAACTGATTTTCTTGATAGTGCACATTCTGAAACATCAAGTAATCATCAGGTTAGTAATAGCGGGAAATATGTAATTGCCTTTGTGGTGGAGATGGGAATCTTAGAGGGAGACCAAGGCTTGATTTCAGTAAATGTCTTCAGCTGGATACATATGGGAACACTTATACAGAGGTGAAGACACTTGCACCGGTTATACTGACGTGCAGAGCTCATCAAGACAGCGTTCGAGATACCACAGCAACAACAACAGCAACAATATGTAACTACAGTATGGATTCATATTTTTCGGCGCAAACAACAGAGTATATGGCACGATGTGTGGTGCTGTTAATAGTTGTTATGCCTAAGGGATTGAATGTCATTCTTCTTGCCTTGTTGCTTCTAGTGCTGAGTGCTACAGCGATATGAGAAGGAAAACAGAGAGCAGCAAAATCTCGAACACTAGGATTTATCAAATTCGAAGCGCGAGATGATGTTCAAAACTTTTAAGGACAACAGTCAAATGTATCAACTTGAAATATGGTACTCCTATTCGGTAACACCATAACTGGAAATTCCGAAGTCAAATGTGTTGTGTCCCAGCGGAGTACAAAAAACTACGTCGTATTAAATTTCATTATGTATTTCGTTGCTTGCACTGTATGCAAGAGAACCCAGAATTACATCAGTGTACACAGCTTCTGAGAGTGTCTGCCCACTATATTCAAAAGTATCCCATCCGATGTCTGTGTACTTTAAGTGGCTCCATCACCTTGGGGCACCAGTTTACTTTAAACACCTTAAATGTAGATATGTAGAGGAGACCAGTTCGTCCTCTTGATCTGACCATACCTGATACTTTCTTATGGAGTCACGAGATAACATATTTGTGTTAGACGGGTGCTAAGACTATAGGGTATCTTACAAGGGTTCTCGCTACCTATGAAGTGTCGGGAACTTTCCACACGTTGTGGTTGTTTGAAAAGTTACCCTAGAACTGTGTGCGTCCTCGTCATGTCAGCAGAAAAGCTGGAGGACACTGCTTTGAGGAACCGTTGTGGATGTAGGACCTGTTGCAACTTCTGCAGGTAGTTAAATTATAAGGATGATCATGCTGCTGTAGACGTTGAAAGGCTCCTACCCAATACAGATGCCTTCTCATTCTTCCTGAGTCTCAAATATGCATTGCATTCGTTACTTATTTAGACGAACTATCGGTCATCCTGTCGATGCGAAGTACAGGCGCTACTGAGAGTAGGCGCTGGTCTCTTCTGAGACGCTGTGATGGCCAAGAATTCTGCATGCGTGCAGAGCTCTTGCACACATGCAGACCACTGTCACCTGAGTGCACCCTTCCCCTCTCCCTCCTATCTCGCCATGATTTTTGAGTGCGAAGAGCGTAGTTCAAATGGCTCTGAGCACTATGGGACTTAACTACTGAGGTCATCAGTCCCCTAGAATTAGAACTACTTAAACCTAACTAACCTAAGGACATCACACACATCCATGCTCGAGGCAGGATTCGAACCTGCGACCGTAGCGGTCACGCGGTTCTAAACTGACACGCTTAGAACCGCACGGCCACACCGGCCGGCAGAGCGTAGTTCCTCAAGAGATTTGACCAGGCTTTTGACATAACCCCATGCACTTAAATCCACGGGTTTTATATCAGGAGACCTTAAAGGCCATGGCACAGGCCCCTCCCCGCTCTACCTATCCAACGTTGACCATACGTCCGAGGTAGAAGACGGCGCAACCATAAATGAAAATATGCAAGAGCACCGTCTTGTATGAACCGCATATTCAGGCGTTGATTCAGCAGAACATCATGATGTACATCTGGAAGTACCGTCCGCAGTCTTGCTGTCCGGTTAGTCTCTGTGGTAGGAAGTGTGTTCCAATTATGCAGTCTTCTGCCCAGACGGTCAACGAATAACGCTGCTGATGTTGTGATACGTGTGTTGCATTAGAATTGACATCGGCCCAAATGTGACAGTTATGGCAGTTAAAAATACCGTCACGGGTAAATTCAGCCTTACCCGTGAACAGAATACTGCTTACAAACAGGGGATTCGGGGTACACGGGTGATGCACCCATTGGCAGAAATTATCTCTAGGAAGGAAGTCTTCATTGTTGAGGGCTTGCACTCGCTGGGGATGATATGGATAGAGTACTTGCCGGCGTAAAATCCACCACACAATGCTATGACTCAGGACACGTTATTGGGTAACAATCCTCCTTGTTGAAGTGCTCGGACGTACGTGTACAATGAGTAACACCCTTCCCTCAACATCGGGAGTTATGGATCTGGATCGACCTTCTCCTACATGGTGCGCGAAACTCCCGGTTTCTCTAAGGCCCTAATGTAACCGGCTAAATGTACGCCTGTCGGGCTGCCTGTTGAAAAGGAAAGCTTCTTCATGCAACCGTGCAGCCTCAAGGGCGCCATTCTCTTTGCTATAATACGTGAAGTGCATGCCAGCGTACTCTTCATTGAAGTGCCTTCACGTTCGTAACTGATTGTGAGGATGGTAAGGCACAGTGTACGCAGGGGGAAAGGGAAGCACTTACGCCCGTGTAATCAAACAATTAGTCGATCCGTGGTATCCAGGGACGTTTACAGGTGGTTCCCAACTCGAATTAATGCGATGCATCGGCAACGGTTGATTTGCGGACCCATGTTTACTGGCGCTTTTTAGCTACGTTTGGCCTGTACTTTCCATGTGTGAATTATTGACCATCACTTCTGAAACACCCTGTATAAAGACCAGAGCAAGTGAAGACCCGACATTACTTACATACTAGAATAAATACCGCAGTAGTTAAGGAAAGTCATTAAAATGTCCAGCAGTATGTACGTCCTCACAGAAACAAATAATACAGATAACAAGATTGAAACTACATGGGACAGACAGGACAGCCAGTCTGTGCACAAGGTAGCATAGCAATTAAAATAATTAACAATGTTGTGACTGATAATTCACAAGTTGTAAATACTTTTAAGCTTTACTTTCTAAATGTAGTAGCAAAATTAGGATTAAATGGTTCAGTTGAAAAATCAAGAGAATATAGTAAAAACGTCATTCCACTAGCAACTAGACATAGCACCATCATCCTTCACTGATATTAATGGACTTATAAAAATTCTAAAAAACAAAAGAACATGTTGTGTTGATGGAATTTCAGACAGAATTCTGAAAAGTCTTTCCAACTTAATAAGTGATGTCCTTCGTGATATATGCGTTGAATCACTGATAGAAGGTTTTTTTCTTAGACTGGTTAAAACAAGCAGTTGTTAAACCTCTTCATATGAAAGGCTTTAAGACACACTTAAAAATTATCATCCAATTACCTTACTGACATATTTTTACAGATACTTCCAGTTTAGAATCCCGAAGGGTTGCTTGGCTAAGAATGCTGTTTATACACTTCAGTCATCAAATATTCAAGACTTCAATAATAAAATATCGCCGGTCTGTATTTCTTGTGGTCTTCCCAAGGCGTTTAATTGTGTGGACCATTTTATGCTCACAGAAAAACTTATTAAATGAAACAACAAGTTCACTGCTACCAGTCACCGTTTTATTTATTTCCACGACGCGTTTCGAAGGTTTAAACCTCCATCATCGGGTGGATTTACATTAGTAAGTATTACATTTGTGTGTGTGTTGTGTTACGATTTTTGGAGGAACTAGTGGCACTGCCTAGTGGAGAAACAAGGCACTATTTCAGAATGTGGTTTAGGATTACTTTTGACAAAAAATTAAACTGATATCTAATGGTAAACATTAAATAAGTAAACTACAGTACCTTCAGTGGTCACAGGTTCCTTTTGCTGTCGTAACACATCACATGTATACTGCCACATTTGTAAACAAATATGGCGTCTGGAATCAGCTGGGTGCAAGGTTCGTATAGCAGAAGAGAAGACATAATCGCAAAGTGCAAAGAATATACATCATAACAACATTATTACAGAATAATTGCTTTAAGCATTTGGCGGTGTTTGTTTTGAGGTGTCAAATATATGTGTGTGTACTTCAGGTGGTATATAAATCCAATTCTGACAAGTTAAAACAGCTAACCATTAGTACTCGTTTATACAATCAGGTGAAATGTTAAAATGGCTTAAACTTCATACTTGTTGATAACAATTAGGTGAAATGTTACAGACTTTAATTACAAAGATCATATTGGCTACAACAGTAAAATCATACATACATTACACTCTTTGATTGGAATTAATAAACAGATGTGATGTGAGGGGCTGGAGGCAGAAGGAGAGGTAGAGAGAGAGAAAAAGTGTGTGTGTGTGTGAGTGAAAGGGAGAGGGAGAGAGAGAGAGAGAGAGCGAGAGAGAGAGAGAGGAAAGAGTGATTATATGAGAGCAAACATTTACATGGCAAGGAGTCTTAAGATTGCATGTTGCATATATTAGCTGCCTAAAGGTTGGGGTAATACATTGGTTAATGCTATAAAATATGCAGATAGATATACATTTACGCCAGTAGTTGATGTACATACAGTTTTAAGCTGACAAGGGGTACAAGCTGTTGGTGTGACGAATTATCTGTGAATGAGGTCAATCTCTTGTACTCTTGGCAGCTGTCAACATTTATGGTAAATATTAAGTGTGTGTGTGTGTGTGTGTGTGTGTGTGTGTGTGTGTGTGTGTGTGTGCGTGCGTGCGCGCGCGCGCGCGCGCGCGCACTTTTAAGAGTGTAGGGAATTGCTGAAAACAGAGATGATACTATTGTAAATATTGTCATTTTTGTCATTTAAGATGGATTCTGGTTGTTTCATTTGATGTTTGTATATTTGGAGTGTTTCAAGGATGTCTAGTTTTCTGCCTTTTTGTTGGATGTGTAGGATGCTAATACTTGTGTTGTTAACATGGTGTTTTGTTTCATGCAGGTGGGTAGCTATTGCTGATGTGTGATATTTTTGTTTTTTAGTGCTGCCATGTGTTCCTTGAACCTAATCTCAAATGATCTGCCTGTCTGGCCTATGTAGAAGCAGTCACAGTCCAAACATTCAATTTTGTACACACCTGTGTGATGAAGTGGGTTTCGTGTGCCGATGTTGTGGGGTAACTTCTGTCCAATCTTGTTGTCTGTTGTAAAGGATATGCTTATGCCTTTCCGTTTGAAGACATTGGCAATCTGGTATGAAATGTTACCCAGAAAGGGGATTGTATGGAAGATGTTATTTTCTTTTTGTTTTTTGTGTTGTGATTCCTTTGCCATTATTGAGTGTTTTAGGGTGTCTACTATGAAGCTGTTATGACCATTTTCAATAGCTGTTTGTTTTATTATTTCAATTTCTTGATCACATTTATCTTCTGAGAGTGGTAGTTGGATAGCTCTATTAGTCATGTACCGGAATGCTGCCATTTTGTGTGCTGCGGGGTGGCAAGAGGAGTTGTGGATTGTGGTATGTGTTGTGGTAGGCTTCTGATAAATTTCAAACTGATGTCTGTTATTCTTTATTCTAATGGTAAGGTCTAGGAAATTTATACTCATCTTTTTGGTGTTCAACTGTGAATTTTATGTTTTCATGGGAGTTGTTGAAAAACTGATTCAACTCACTGACGTCATCTTTAGTGCCTTTGACTAAAATGATGGTATCATCTACATATCTGTAGTAGTAGATGATATTTTTGAGGAGGTGGTGGTTGGAATTCAGGATTTTGTCTTCTAGGTTACCTATAAATATTTCTGCTAGCAATCCGGAAAGATTTGAGCCAATTGCCAGACCATCTGTTTGTTTGTAGATTTTATTGTTAAATTTAAAATAGTTGTGTGAAAGTGTGAATTGAAGCAGGTCCATTAGTTCATTAATGTGAGTTGAAGGGATTTTTTTGTGTTTATGTAGGTTGGCATTAATTATCTGTAGTGTGGGATCTATTGGCACAGAGGAATATAGGTTTTGTATGTCAAATGAGGCAAGTGTGGCTCCATCAGGTACTTGTATGTTTTTGACATATTGTGGAAATTCTGTTGTGTTTTTAAGTGTTTTCTCATTATTGAATGTGTATGCTTGTTTGAGAATTCTGAAGAGTATTTTATTGAGCCTGAATGTTGGGCTGTTCCTACAGTTCACTATGGGCCTGATGGGGGTCCCGTTTTTGTGGATCTTTGGTTGTGATCTAAGGCAAGGTGCTTGTGGGCTCATTGTTACAAGGTTTCTTGCTTCTTGGATGGTGAGTAGAAAGTTAATGTTGTTTGAAATGTGTTTAATCTCCTTTTGTATTCTGGCTGTTGGATCTTTATATATTTCAGTTATGTTGCTGGTTTGGGAGTAGTCTAAAGTTTTTTCTGGCAATGGGCTCAAATCTTTCCGGATTGCTAGCAGAAATATTTATAAGTAACCTAGAAGACAAAATCCTGAATTCCAACCACCACCTCCTCAAAAATATCATCTACTACTACAGATATGTAGATGATACCATCATTTTAGTCAAAGGCACTAAAGATGACATCAGTGAGTTGAATCAGTTTTTCAACAACTCCCATGAAAACATAAAATTCACAGTTGAACACCAAAAAGATGAGTATAAATTTCCTAGACCTTACCATTAGAATAAAGAATAACAGACATCAGTTTGAAATTTATCAGAAGCCTACCACAATCCACAACTCCTCTTGCCACCCCGCAGCACACAAAATGGCAGCATTCCAGTACATGACTAATAGAGCTATCCAACTACCACTCTCAGAAGATAAATGTGATCAAGAAATTGAAATAATAAAACAAACAGCTATTGAAAATAGTCATAACAGCTCCATAGTAGACACCCTAAAACACTCAATAATGGCAAAGGAATCACAACACAAAAAACAAAAAGAAAATAAATAACATCTTCCATACAATCCCCTTTCTGGGTAACATTTCATACCAGATTGCCAATGTCTTCAAACGGAAAGGCATAAGCATATCGTTTACAACAGACAACAAGATTGAACAGAAGTTACCCCACAACATCGGCACACGAAACCCACTTCATCACACAGGTATGTACAAAATTGAATGTTTGGACTGTGACTGCTTCTACATAGGCCAGACAGGCAGATCATTTGAGATTAGGTTCAAGGAACACATGGCAGCACTAAAAAACAAAAATATCACACATCAGCAATAGCTACCCACCTGCATGAAACAAAACACCATGTTAACAACACAAGTATTAGCATCCTACACATCCAACAAAAAGGCAGAAAACTAGACATCCTTGAAACACTCCAAATATACAAACATCAAATGAAACAACCAGAATCCATCTTAAATGACAAAAATGACAATATTTACAATAGTATCATCTCAGTTTTCAGCAATTGTCTACACTCTTAAAAATGCACGCACACACACACTCACACACGCACACACTTAATATTTACCATAAATATTGACAGCTGCCAAGAGTACAAGAGATTGACCTCATTCACAGATAATTCGTCACACCAACAGCTTGTACCCCTTGTCAGCTTAAAACTGTATGTACATCAACTACTGGCATAAATGTATATCTATCTGCATATTTTATAACATTAACCAATGTATTACCCCAACCTTTAGGCAGCTAATATATGCAACATGCAATCTTAAGACTTCTTGCCATGTAAATGTTTGCTCTCATATAATCACTCTTTCCTCTCTCTCTCTCTCTCTCTCTCTCTCTCTCTCTCTCTCTCTCTCTCTCTCTCGCTCTCTCTCTCTCTCTCTCCCTCTCCCTTTCACTCACACACACACACACAGTTTTTCTCTCTCTCTACCTCTCTTTCTGCCTCCAGCCCCTCACATCACATCTGTTTATTAATTCCAATCAAAGAGTGTAATGTATGTATGATTTTACTGTTGTAGCCAATATGATCTTTGTAATTAAAGTCTGTAACATTTCACCTAATTGTTATCAACAAGTATGAAGTTTAAGCCATTTTAACATTTCACCTGATTGTATAAACGAGTACTAACGGTTAGCTGTTTTAACTTGTCAGAATTGGATTTATATACCACCTGAAGTACACACACATATATTTGACACCTCAAAACAAACACCGCCATATGCTTAAAGCAATTATTCTGTAATAATGTTGTTATGATGTATATTCTTTGCACTTTGCGATTATGTCTTCTCTTCTGCTATACGAACCTTGCACCCAGCTGATTCCAGACGCCATATTTGTTTACAAATGTGGCAGTATACATGTGATGTGTTACGACAGCAAAAGGAACCTGTGACCACTGAAGGTACTGTAGTTTACTTATTTAATGTTTACCATTAGATATCAGTTTAATTTTTTGTCAAAAGTAATCCTAAACCATATTCTGACATAGTGTCTTGTTTCTCCACTAGGCAGTGCCACTAGTTCCTCCAAAAATCGTAACACAACACACACACAAATGTAATACTTACTAATGTAAATCCACCCGATGATGGAGGTTTAAACCATCGAAACGCGTCGTGGAAATAAATAAAACGGTGACTGGTAACAGTGAACTTGTTGTTTCATTTAATGCCAGTAACAGTCATGGTAAAGCCTAACCTAAAAATGTTCGCACTAAAAAAAAAAGAAAAACTTATGTTTTGTGGAACTGATGGGTTTATGCACAACTGGTTTGAATCATACGTAACAAACAATGCAGAAGAGTGTGCTGAATAATTAAAACAAGGTAGGAAATTTTAATGAATGGTTAGAAATCACAAAAGGGAGTCCCATAGGGTTCAAATTTTGGTCTGCTTCCATCCTTTACACGTGTGAATGACCTTCTGATTAACATTCACAAGCAGAATTGATACTTTCTGCAGCTGGTACTAGTGTTACAATAAATCCCGTTATAGAGGAAGCAATAGAAGAGATGGTAAATTACAAAGTGGTTCTCAGAAAATGGTCTCTCCCTAAACATACTACATTCAGTTTCATACACGAGAGTCAAACAATAACCAATGTAGCAAATGAACAGGAGTTAGTAAATAGGGAAGAATTCTCCAAAACTTTGGGTGTACATATTGATGAATATTTGAACTGAAGGAAGCATATTATGACCCTCTCAAACAATTAAGTTCATCTACTTTTGCTCCTTGTATAGCTGATAATCTTGGAAACAGTCGAATCAACCTCCTGGCACTTTTTTCTTGTTTCCACTCAATAATATTGTACCTCATGGAAAAATTTTCTGGAATAACTCGTCACTTAAAAAGAAAGTGTTGATTGCATAAAACCGAGAAATAACAATAACATGCTGTTCTCACCGAAGGACGTCATACAGGTTCCTCTTTAAGGAGCTAGGCATCGTAACTGTGCTGTCACAATACATTAGCCAATGAAATTCGTCATAAATAATTCATCAGACTTTGAGAATGTTTGTTTCACATACAACTTGAAACGGCATATCCACATGCAGTACTCGCACCTAGATAACTTTTACCATTCCTCTAAAAAAAGCACATGAAATTAAAATCGTGTTATATTATTCTGCAATAGCTAGCCCATCGTTAAATCAAGTTTTACTGTACTCAGAGAATCGTTGAAACACATATCATAGATAAATGGAAATTGGATGAAGATCTCGATTTGCCACGCATCTTTCATCAATGACAACACGTCACAGACCACATAAACTTGACAGTTGTGGAACCAAAGTAACTAGGACACTGGGTGGCGTTCTTTGGTGTGCAGCGATGGATTTCGCTTTTGTGTGTGGCGTGTTCATTAAAAGTCTGTTGAAAAGGTCACAGGAAACCGCTATCTTCTAGACGCAAACTTCACCGATTCCTTGAATACTGGTGTGAGGAGCTGCTGGATTTGACCAGTGCATTGATTGGGTAATTGTTGAAGGGAAGTTGAATGCTCGATAGTATGTGTCGTGAATGACAAATCCGGTTGTGATACTCTTCGTGTTTAGGGTACCAAATGGCATATTCCAGCAGGACTGGCAAGACACCTCAGTTAGTTAGTTAGCTACTTAGTTGTTTTTTCCATTGATCAGATTCACAATAAACGGTATGATCTGGAGCATGTTAATGCATCTAACATAGAACACCTATTTAAAACCAAATACAAAATAAAAATATATATTGTTCCATGGTAGCCATATTCAATTTTAATGACTAATTGTCTTTACTTAGGAATCCCTTTACGGTATAGAAGAAGCCGTTAAGGAGGAAGTTCTTTGATCTACATTTGAAAACACTTGTACTATCATTCAGACATTTTATTCCCATGGGTAGATTGTCAAAGAGTTTTGTAGCTACATATTTCATCCCAAACTGTGCCAAAAGTAGCTTCATTAAAGAATAACACAGAAAAATGTTCTACTTGTGATATTTCTGGTACTCACAAATTTAAAGAGATAGCTGCAAGATGTACTTTCTCTTGAGCAAAAAACACCTTTTCTATAAACGAATTGTTATCTCAGAATGTTATCCCGTGACATCAGTGAATGAAAATACGCAAAATATTTTAACTTGCTGATATCTGTATCCCCAAATCCACCAGTTATTCTTATGGAAAAAGACAGACGAACCTAAATATAAGAACTTTCAATTTTCTATCCTGTATATTATTTCTTGTTGGTATACCAGATTAATAGGAAGAGGGCTATTTATGGGATTACACTGATGTGTGAAATGGGTTTTTCAGAGCTTAAAACTAGACCATTTGTGTAAAACTAATCAGTAATTTTCACTTTATTTGATGATGCTTCTTCCCTCGGCTTCACAATAACGCTTGTATCATACGCAAACAGGACTAATTCTGTCTCCTGATTGAAATAAAATGTCAAATCAATAACATATAGCAAGACCATAGGTGGCCCCATAATCGAACCCTGTGGGTCTCTCATTATAATTTCTCCCCATGCAGATAATTTGTCATACGCCTTTGTACTAATTGTACAGCCTAAGGCAACATTCCGCATCCTGTTTCTTAAATAATAACTTCCTCAATTGCTTATAGCTTTGTCCCGCATCAGCGAGGAGATTAGCATGATTAATTCAAGGGTTGGCCGATCCGGTTTCCCGCCCCTTTACTCTCCAGAACGGAATATATGAAGTCTGTAGTAGTGTACAAGTGAGCGTAAGTTTTCTAAATGTTTGCGAATCGTGTAACTGAGGCGGGACTTAGGTACCGGCTGATTATTCATCTAGTGGGATGGAGGAAAACGCCTCTAAACCACATCCAGTCCGTCCTGGAAGCGGCACATTAACGAGCACGGCTATCTGGACAAGTGTTTCTTAACTAAGAAAAATTCCATTAATTTGTTGAACTACGTCTTCTCTAAAAATTTAACTTCTCTAATAGTCTATTACGATTGAAATACTCAAATGCCCCCGATAATTCACAGAAGATCATGATATTTTATCATTCAAGGACGTAAGTATGTGTTCATAAAATGTCCCTTTATAAATAAAAATTATGAATTGGCTAAGGGCAACCCTGGAGTACCTGCCCACAAATTTTAGAAAATGTTTAAGGAGTGATTCTGGACGGGAGTTATAGACATCTGTGGAGCCACCCTTTTTCGAACACCGTAAGCTAATGCATTACGTAAGTCGCAAAGAACATTAAAATCATAGGTCCCCAAATTTTTAGTGTCTTACTGGAGATATTATCCATCCTATATGTATTACTTTGTATAATCATGATGATTTTCCTTATCTGACACGGGAATGTCAGATTAATACTTTAGATACCCTCCGTATCGCTCCTCTGGTGCACTGTTTAGCTTTGTTTTCTGAGCTATTTGCACAAATTTTCTCGCTTATTTTTAAAAAGAAATTATTAAAAATACCTATTACACATGACCTTTCTTTTACAATATCCTCATTTTCTTTTGCAGAAATAATGGCATCTTCTATGGCTTATTTCCCTATCTCTCTTTTACTATCAGTTTCTGACATGATGTGCACTCAGTTTCCCCAGTTTCCTTTAAGGAGCTACTTCTGGATCAAAACTTGTTCTTGCTATTTGCACAGGTCTCTTTGAAGGATTTCGTGCCTCAGTCTCTAAAACGAAACCCTCAAAGGATCACTTTGTTGTTCATCAGTCTTTCTGTCAGACTGGTAAGGACCCTTTTTCTAAGAAAAGGGCTGACGTATCAAGTTCAAATTTATGGCACATGTCTATAGTTCCTTGGCACTGTAAAAATTTTAAGTTTCTAAGACAATTCAGTCGAAGACACTGCCATTTATACCATAATTTTGATACTCGGGAACTCATTCATCAAAGCCTATAGAGTACTTCCGGTTAACATAGGATCAAAAAATTTGGCAAGAAGCGAAGTTTCACAGTACAAGTAGAGTAAAAATAAGTCTGGAAGTTGTTTAATTAAAATTTATCACTTAAAAATATTTTTTGGTGTTAGAAAGTACATTGCATTCATCATCCGTTAAAAGCATAATATATTAACATTAGTTCATGCAAACATAAAATGCAAGTAATGTATTTTATTAAAACTTCTATATCTACTGATTCCTTTTTATGTGTCTGGGCTAGTCTGAGGTACTACTGTAGAGATTCTGATGCGGTCTTGGAATTCCCGGGACCGATACAGCGCCAGTACCTATGTAGAAAACAGCAAAAGGTCGTTGAGATTCTTGATTCCCAGGATGCATCAACTGTGTATGTACACGTACGTAATTAGTTTCGCACGGAACCCTCAGTGCGCGAGTTCTACTGGTGCTTGGCCAGTTTTTTCGTTCTGAAGAGACTCTATTAGACTTTCAGTCACACCACATACGTCTCGAGCAACGTACGGTCCTCTGATTTGTCACCCACAGACCGTGTCTGAGATGTGATGGGAGAACTTATACTTTTATTCTACCCTTCAGCCAGCAATCTTCATGAACCGATGCAACATGTTTCGGTAATGACAAGAAAATATCCCGGATTACATTCGAAAGATATTTGTTTCCATGCCGTAAAGACTGCAAGAGTGTATTGTGCCCGTGGAGGTCACAAATCATGTTGATGATGAACAACATATCCACATGGAATGAAATTTAGTCAGTTGGTACTCGTTAGGTGATGAACATCTCTGCTAAGTTTTGTAACGGATGTTACTTATGCTTCATGGTACAACACTTTCCATTTGCCTCGTTGTAGTGCTCCCGCTATTTTGCAATGCAGCTAACCACGCAATGGAAAATGTAACAGGAGGTAATCGGAGACTATTCAAAGTAATCAATTTTTCCCATACGCCAAAAAACATTTTCGCTTGGCTGATTCTGTTAACTAATGCAATAAAATGAACGCGAGCAATCGTAAGGAAACATATGACGTACTTCAAAGTGATAACAGGTGCAACTCTTTCTGTGGAGATACTTCCAGGTACAACATTTTCACGTTATTGCTTGTAGCGACACGAAATAGGCTCTCACTGCCTCTGCTTTAGGAGATCAGCAGTTATTTCCGGCGCCTGATTCACAATATCCCGCCAGGATGCTTCCACGGCCAATCTTATTTCCGCTCCACGAGCTCTTCATTGATTGGCTGAGAGATTCCGAGAACCTGGCCGATTCTTTTTACCTTCTGGGAAGAGCTCTTTTAACTCCGAGTATTCCGAAAACATTCCTGTAGAGATATTGCGTAGTGTCAGATAATCGTTTAACATCTCACTTTGGCTCTCATGCTGACGATATCAGCAACACGATAACGGAATAATAACTCAGAGCTATTTAGAACGTTTGTCGATGTCTACTATTGTCACGTGAAGTGCCTAAATCACTAATTAATGATGCAAAGGTTTCATAGACTGTACAGACAGCAACTGTTTTATCTGAACGTAGATATATTGTCTCTCTTTCTGTCTTCCGCACTTTTCACCCCCACCCCTCCCTCGCCTATTGCCACCGTTCTCTCTCTCTCTCTCTCTCTCTCTCTCTCTCTCTCATACACACACACACACACACACACACACACACACACACACACATACACATACACACACACCGCACGAGATGGAGTAGTGTTTAGCAAACTGGACTCGCATTCAAGTGGCCGATGGTTCAAAACCTTGTCCAGCCATCCACATATAGGTTTTCAGTGATTTCCTGAAATCGTTTAAAACAAATGCCAGGATAGTTCTTTTGAAAGATCATGGTCGATTTCCTTTCCCGTCCTTTCCTAATCCGACTTGTGCTCCGCCTCTAATGGCCTCGTTGTCGACAGGAAATTAAACTCTAATCTAGATATAAATAGATATTTCGTAGCACTGCATGTTCATTTCCAACCAAAAGGTAATTTCAGCACCTAATGGTATAGTTTTTATTCTTGTATTTTAGTTATAAATGTAAATGTCCTTCTATAATTGAGATATTAATTTCTATTAATAATTTTTTTGTCACTTAAGTTTAGTGATATGGTTGCCCTTATCTCAAAAGGTTAAGAAAGAGAAATGACGATGAAGAGTACGCATTAGTTAGCAACATATTCACCGATGGAATAAGAAATCTGAGAAAATAATTTTAAGTTACAAAGAAATTGACTTAAAATGCAGATTGAGACCACATGTGAGAATACAACAGAGGCAACTTCGTGTTTTTCCGTTTTTTATTACTATTACTTTTCTAATAGTAAGAGAAGTAAATAACGTTTTTGCATACGCATAAACATTTGTAAAACATCGTACTTCTTGTTTTTCAGTTCAGTTAAGGACTTAGTTAAAAATTATATAGAAATGAACGAGTAGCTCTCGATTCATATATGTAAAAGACAATATATTCAAGTTTTAAAAACATCGGACTCGCAAATTTTTCTGTACAGTCATTATTTTTGGTGACAATCCTTCCCAAATAAGCAGTTTAAATCTCTTTCTTTTACACCTGATGTCGTCTACAGTCTTTAGGGCAAATCTTCTAGGCCAGCATACATTTTGAAGTCACAGACTCATCAACGGGGCTTTCTGTTGTTATGTAAGAACCTACATTTTGTTATCTGACCGCCATAAACGCGTATCTGTAATTTTTGCTGTCTACTTTTATATGAAGGGCTTATTTCAGTAGTGGTACAAGTCCACTTTTGTTCGTTCTGAGATATAGAGTCCTAAAGTTGAATGAGCGCTGAAAAATCTGCAGTTGAAATACCCGAAATATTCAAGCATATGGCTTCTTGCTAGAGATGAACCTTTCTTTCTGTTTGTTTGGGCCATTAATGTCAGAAGCATTATAGACAGAAATGTGGAGGTAATGGACTTGTACCACAATTGAAATAAGCCCTTCATATGTGACGTGACACCTCCCACACGCCTATTTTGAAGAACGAAATAAAGTTGGTTTCATACACACACAGTCTTCAGAATAATACGTAACCATGAGATTTATTTATTGTGTAAATTGTGTCTCTCTTTTGTTTATGTCCTATTCGTTGCCAAGCGTAATGAGAAGTTATGAGTGCTAGCAACAAATGCAGTCGTATGGAAAATGATTCAAACAGAAGACAACGTTTACTGGTTCACATAGAGTGAGCGGATAGAGCCTAAACTCATCTGCCTTAGTTCGTAAATACGATAACAAATGACTTCAACTTTCAATGAGCAGCACCCTGCAAGTGTGACAATACTCTTCCTGTTTACAGTCTTACATCGTTATATTGCCATAGTACGATGTTTTTTGATATGGGTTTCGCTGGGTCCGAACACAGCTGGGCTGACCTTTTTTTTTTTTTTTTTTTTTTTTTTTTTTTTATTTATTTATTTATTTGTCACCTCCAAGACGAAGCAGAAGACGGCGAAAGTGGCTGTACTTGGTTTGATTCGCTGCTTGACACAAGATAATGGCAAACTGTTCTGAAGTGGTACTAACGCACCATATGACCACTGCTACAGAAGACACCAAGTTGACATGAAGTCTTCTACATACTAGGCTACGTAAAGGTTAAACAGCATTTCAATACAACCGCGCGTAGTAGGCAGCATAATGCCATCCACATTCTGTATACAAGGAGCGGTTTGCTTGTTTAGAAATCGCAATTTAGTATTGGAAGTTTGTGATAAGAAAGCGTATTGTGCCTGGAAGAAGGAGAAAGGTCTTCCAGCACGAGTCGCAATTCGACAACGGCAACTGTGACTTGCTGAGACTAATAGTTATCGTACCGCAATAATAGTAACTGATGAGGATCCCACGACTGTCATTAGGAAAGCCATATCAAGGCTACGCAGGATCTCAGTGGTTCCGACTAACGCCCGAGAGGACAGATATGTTGTTTCTTCGTTCACGCAGGATACTACGGCCACATCACATATCTCGAGTTGGGCTTGCGTACAGCGAGACATCCATCTGGATTTCATTGTTTCGTATATCTATATTACAATGTAAAGACAGTCGTTGTTTAACGTTCTCACCAAATATCTCGAAAAGTTCTTGACCGAAGTAATTCAAATTTTTGCACGATTCTCTAATAAACATTAGGAAAGACACAGGGTTCATTTTTTTAAATATATAGTGTGTCCGTAATTAAAGTTCCAGTTTCAAAACTCTGTAGAAAGAGAACCACTGCTCAGAATGACGTCAAATTTGAACAGAATTTTATTGACACAGGGAGAAACGTCGTGGCGCAAAAAAGAAATTAAAGTTTTACCAAAATATGGCGCCGAAAGCGTCTTAAAGCAAATGGAATCGGCTATAAATGACAAAAGGAATCTCAATGCAACAGCTATGGTTTGAGCTGCACTTGGTACCATTCGTGTTGTACAACACGCATGACTTTGTGCATGTTCGGCAGTCAACAGTAGTAGCACTCTTAATTAGGTAAGCCATTCAACCAACCAAAGATCGTACGAAAGCGTATAGGAAAAATCAGTTTTTAACGATCCTGACGCCAAAAACTACATAAAAAGAAATTACTCGGTTTTTAATTGTCCTGGGGCGAAACACCGCGTAAAAAGCAAAATGTAATCGGTTTCTAACTGTCGTGAAACTGGTGCAAGACATGTTCAGTTTGCTGTCTACCGTTTCCTGGCACAAGTTGAAATCGAGACACATCATGTTCCGCAACAGACCGAATTGTATTCGGGATCACGTTTAGCATGCGTTGCGCAGTGCTTGCTTCAGATAATGGAGCTCCATAATGGAGCACTGAACACATATTTCGCATAACCCCACAGCCAGAAGCCACAGGGATTGAGATCAGGTGATCTGTACGGCTAGGCTACAGGGACACGACGGCTGATAAATCTAGCATTTCCTAAATGTCTGCAGTACCCGCTTCACTGGCTGTGTAATGTGAGGAGGAACGTCATCTTCCATAAAAATTATGCTGCCCAAGCACTCACGCCGTTAAAGGGGTAGAATGATGTTGATGTGCAAAAGAATCTCACAGCTTTTACTGGTGATGACGCAGGTACCAGGAACCGCAGGACTCACCTCATCCAAACTACGCCACCACGTATACGATGCCGCCAACCCTTGCACTTATGCAGAATGAAGTGAAGTGAGTGCGGATTTACCATTGCCCATTTTCTGTAATTTTGCGTATTGATGTGTTCGTTGAGATGGAAATAGGCTTCATCTGTCCACAGAATGTTCCATAGCCGTTCATTGTCCACTACAATGCGAGCAAGAAATTCACGATCAAACTTTTGTTTCCTACAGGTCAGCAGAAAGGAATTCCTGAACATAGGGTGATTTCATATGGATAGCAATGCAGGTTATTTCGTCGAATTCTACACCCCACTCGCAGGTGTATCCAGCGTTTAGTCAATTTCCCGTGCATTGCATGTTTGCACACCACCGCTCGACTACTGCTGCAATGCTGTGGTCATATCTTTGACAGGCGTCGAATCAACCATCCTCCCTTTGTCACATGGCACTTCTGAAGAACCTATCTTTTCGAAGTTTACAGTCATTTTCTGCTCCAGACCCATAGGAGACTTGGAACGACGTTATATATATATATATATATATATATATATATATATATATATATATATATATATATATATCTCTGAGCGTCCGGAACTTCAGTAAGGCTACTGGCGCACAGTCACCGCAAATGAAAAAGTGGTTTAGCAGCAGCGCGCGATCCTTCACGGAGACAACCTTGTTTAGCGTATCGGACGCAAACCGAGAAACAGCCGTGTGCTGCGCGTCGGTTGGTGTGCATATTCCGTCGCTTACAGCAACATCTATTAGTCAGAGTTACCTTGAGTTTTTTTGTTTGTTTGTTCGTTTGTTTCCTGACGTTTCCCTCTGTTTCAGTTGTATGCTGTTCAAATTTGACGTCTTTTTAGCTGTTGTTCTCTTTCTACAGCGTTTTGAAAATTGAACTTTAATTATGAACACCAAAAATATATAAAGGGAAGAGGTTATTAGCAAAAATCTTGACCCATTTTCTTGAAACTTTTACACGATAACCTCATACGTACATTAGCTGAACTGCTAATTTAATATGTATGACCCTCAAAGGGCCGACCTGGTACTGACAGAAAGCACAGAACCGACAAAGGGTCTGTGGGTCTGTGAGTGAGCCTCAGTAAATGAGATTTCTGGAGAATGACACAAGCTTCCAAGTAAAAGGAAATGAGAGATTGCAAATATGAGAGGTGACGGCAGTATCCATTATAGTACTATTCAATAAGCACAGAACAGGGTTCCAAATAGGATGCAAACAGACTGAAGCCAATCCTGCCACCAGGTCACCATTCGTCACCAACGAGGAGGGGGTGACATACATAAATAAGTCAAACTAAAGTTACGAGGAGAAGATGGTACCTTTGAGGGTACTGGGGGGAGCCATCTTCTCTTTCACAGGTCAAATTTGGCAGAACATGGAAGGGGGGCAGGCGTCTACAACATTCAGAGCTGAAAGAGAGCAGGCGATTGTGGGGTGCATGGACTGTGGGTGCCCTGGCCAAGTTGTGCAAGTTGTGAAAGCATGCCTCTAGTTTGGGAGACGCCAGGGAGAGGAGTCCCAGGAGGTAGACCCATCAGCAGTGGGTGCCGAAGAAGCAGGACATTTCTCCAGTCTGGGATGGGGAGCATAATACAGAGGGGAGGGCTTGGGAATTGAAGTGGAGGGGGAGTGACGGGATGGGACTGAGGTAAGGAGGTGGGAGGAAGAGGAAAGGACATAACAGAGGCAAAGTTACATGTCATCAACACAGGGCAAAGTCGCTCATATTTCTGACGAGCCTAAGTGTGGGATAAACGATCTAGGGACGTACACTTCCGTATCTTATTTTCCTTCCTATAAAATGGGCGAGCTGGTAAGCATCGAGAGTGATGTTCATAGCAAATAACACACACAAGTGCCGAAACGCAGAGACTCCCCTCGTGGAGTGGGTATCGACATTCACCATATAGAGGATCCATTGTACTGTGGGAAGACATGTGCCTGAAACACAAGCACCAGAATACATCATGGATGACGGGGAGTATGGTTTCATGTCACATCAGTAAAACACTTAATCTTGACCTTCTCGAAGAGGGTCTCCCCCTCAAGTGCCAGAGTAAAGGCGCCAGTATTCATGCAATTTTCCTTACAACTTCTCTGAACATGCCAAACAAAATGAACGCCCCATTTTTTCAAATTGGTCTGGTGTTCCTCATCATTTTGAAAGATGAGATCCCTATGAAAAGTGAGTTCCTAGAACAAAGACTGACGAAAAGTAATGGACACTGGGATGACGCCATAATGATCTCAAGCACAAAGGGCTGCAGATTAGGTGACAGAAGAGGTTTTGATCAACTATGAACTCAACTGCACCTTACTGAGAGATTCTGCCAAACTTGTCTTTGATATTTCCGCAAAACATAAACGCTTGGTGGCAGTGAACATGTCGCTGTCAGTTGTAGTGCAAACCTGGTAGCGGCTAAAATGTTTCACCTCAAGTCGGCGAGCCTAACCATCCTCCCAGAGTATAACTTGGGAGAGGAAGGCCGCAGGGTCTTAAAAAGCAGCATTAAATGAGATTAAATGATCATTACCAATTGAAGAGATGGCTCGAGAAGAATGTCCAGTTCTTTTGAGCTTAACATGTTTCATACACAAAGTATCTACCCTGATACCACACACACCAGTCAGGGCTGTCTGGTACGAAGACCATTGCCAGGAGTTCTGATGCTCCAGAGACACAACCAACTACACCTAGGCATATGCAGGTAGGCAAACAGCTCATGTATGAGAAGTGTCGGCTCAGCCAGATGGGTACATAACAACACCATCAAACGTTCAGGTTACATTTACTGCCGACCTAACAGGGCAGATGGGGGGGGGGGGGGGGAGGGGGGGGATACAATGTGGAAGTAAGAGGGTAGGAGGGAAAGAGAAATCCACGCTACACATGCTAGGGAGGGAATTCTTCCCCAAATGTCTCAAATGTCTCACACTATAGACGTGTAATTAAGAAGTAGAGATCAAACCCCAAAAGGGGGCCAAAAACGCTGGAAAGAAAGGATGAAAAGGAAAGGACAAGGGGAACAAAAACTGGAAGGAATGCAAGAAACCAGCTGGATAGCCAGGTTGACATAATAAAGAACACCGAGAGAGGGTAAAGAGAGGGAGGGGAGATGCAACCCAGGAAGGAAGAACGGGCCGCAATAGCTCAGGACCCTGTTACACGACCCCATCCAAATCCAGTGGGAATAAGGGCGTCTTTGTCGCCATAAAGGTACTCCTAACTAACATCAGCTCACCACATCCAGTCTCAAAGCTAAAGAACACACATGACCGTCACAGCGTGAATTTAAAGCAAATTTGCTACACATTACTAGCGCCACCCGTATGCGACTGGCGCGAAATCTGAATAGACATCACATCTCAGATGTAGAAAGACGCCTACCAACTATCGTTCATGTCGCACAATTCCTTCCTGATGTTGCGATTTATTTGCCGTCAGTGTGTTGTTTAACGTCGCAACAAATAATTTCAGAAAGCTCTTGAACAATTTGCTTCGGATATTTACATAATGGTCTAAAAAATGTTCAGACATAAGGTAAATATTTTAATATATACGTGGTTTATAAAAATATGTAATATAAACTTGAAACGTTGAAATAAAATGAGTATAAAATTTCTTGACCTATTTACTTGAAATTCTTACATGACACTAATAAATGTTCAGACGGAAATGGGATTAATAAAATTTTAAACATCATAATGCAGGTTTTCTGCTGAAACCGAGTGCGAGAAAGAAAATGTCCTGGTATGCTGTGCTGTCAAAATGTTTAGTTTCGTTGTCTTTGTTGCAGTCAGTTATAATAACTACAACAGCGGGCATTTAAAGCATTAGACAAACTTTTTCTCTCGCTAATGTTCTTCCACTTTATATATAATTTCAAACAAAAATTGTATACAGAGACACATGCTGTTTTATTTGCTTCCTCGCAGTCTGTTTTCATAGAAAATAGGGAAGTTGTATTTATGGTTTATCGGAATCTGAATCGACAGAAACTTCGGAAGATTAAAACCATGCGAAGTACTATCAATGAAACTATGGTCCTCGCAGATCCGGCAGCAAGAGACATCTCTTGTACACCATATGCCAATGATCCCAGTCGATTTGCAGATTTATTTTACGTGATTATCAAGGATTTGTTGGTAATAACTATAAACAGGGCTATAGATCAGAGAGATGGGGCACAGGAGATGGACAGAAAGAGGGAGGGAATTGGATGTAGAAAGAGAAAGGAGGAGATGGACAGAGATAGGAGAGAGGATGTGACGGACAGAGAGAGGGGGAGAAAGAAGAGATTGACAAAGAGAGAGAGGAGAGAAGATGGACAGAGAGAATGGGGAGAAAAAGATCAGGAGGTATTTTTAATTCCCGTACATATTTAGTAAATGCGAAACATTGCCGGGTACACTAGTTGTGCAATAAAGCCCATTTACTAGGTTACGTTAATGGGTAGTATTATGTACTGCAGTCGCACAATTGCCTCCAACTACTCTACTGAAAATGACACGATTTTTACTACATTATGATTCATTAACTACTGAGATTACGTGGCCTCTTAAGCGTGTTGCATATTACGTGCATGTTTCCATCCTTGGCACGTTGAGTTGGGTGTCCACTTCTTACGAAAACACAGCAAAGTTCTTGATATTTTATTTTCCATAGCTCAACGCCACACTACAGAGATTCCTTCATCTCGCGTAACTCATTGAATCGAGCTTTGGCAAGATTCTTTGCCTGAGACACACCAAATGAATACATGCATTACCCATGATCTCGCTGCAGCCACAAAACATTAGCCAGCACCGCCGAATATTGGGCTCTCCACAGAACGTGAAAAGAATTATCTTGCTGTTTGTCATTCTTCTTATCTTCCTGACTGTATTTTACTGATTCTTGTTGTAAATATTAATCCCTGTGTTTTTATTGTTATTACTTTCAGTTTATATTTGATTAAATTTTCTCTGCAATTGATTCTTTGTGTGTTATTAATCCCTCTCTCTCTCTCTCTCTCTCTCTCTCTGTGTGTGTGTGTGTGTGTGTGTGTGTGTGTGTGTGTGTGTGTGTGTGTGTGTTATTAATGTTCTAAAAGTATTATAATAATTTCCTGTTCTGTACATTTTAATATGGCCTATTGCTACCAATAGATAGATAGCACCCACAGGAAAATTATAGAAATCTTTGGAGAAAAGATAGCAGGTTTATGATTATCAAGAGCTAAGTTGAAAAATCAGTCCTAAGCAATGAGTGGAAAGCCGAAAGCTGGAGGGATTATATACAGGATCTATGCGAAGGAAATAAACTTAAAGGCAATATTATGGAACTGTAACAGGAAGTAGAACAAGATGAGACGGGAGATATAACAGTACGGGAAGAATCCGATAGAGTAGTGGAAGACCTAGGTCGAAACAAGGCTCCGGGTGTAGCCGACATTCCATCAAAACAACTGATAGCTCTTGGTGAATGACAAAACTCTTGTCTTCTGAGCAAGATGTATGAGACAGAAGAATATAATAATTTCAGTTCCAGAGAAAGTAGACGCTGACACGTGTGAATATTACCGAACTATTAGTTTAATAAGTCATGGTTGCGAAAATACTAACACTAATTCTTTATAAAAGAATGTAAAAACTAGTTGAAGCCAACCTCGGGAAGATCAGTTTGGATTCCGGAGAAATGTAGGAACACGGGAGGCAACACTGAGCCTACGTCTTATCTTCGATGACAGGTTAAGGAAAGGCAAATCTACGTGTATAGCATTTCTGGATTTATAGAAAGCTACAGACAACGTTGCCTGGAATACTATCTCTCAAATTCTAAACGCAGCAGGAGTAAAATATAGGGAGCGAAAGGCTATTTACAACTTGTACAGAAACCAGGCGTTTGGTGTGAGAGCCGACGGACATGAAAGGGTAGCTATGGTTGAAAAAGGAGTGAGACAGGTTTGTAGCCTATCACCGATGTTATTTAATCTGTACGTTGAGCAAGCGGAAAAGGAAGCCAAAGAAAAATTTGGAGTAGGAATTAAAGTTCAAAAGAGAAAAAATAAAATCTTGAAGATTTGCCGATGACACTGTAATTCCGTCAGAGACATCAAAGGACCTGAAAGAGCAGTTGACCTAATTGGACAGTGTCTTGAAAGGGGGGTATAAGATGAACATCAACATAAGCAAAACAAGGATAATGGAATGAAGTCGAATGAAATCAGATGACGCTGAATGAATTATATTAATAAATGAGATGCTTAAAATAGGAGATGAGTTTTGTTATTTTGGACAGCAAAATAACTCATGGCCGAAGTAGAAAGGATATAAAAACGGTGCGGAAATCGTTTATGGAGAAGAGAAATTTTGTTAACATCGAATATAGACTCTTTGTAAGTATTTGTAAGGAGTGTAGGCATGCATGGAAGTGAAACACTGACGATAAACAGTTAACACAAGAAGATAATAGTAGCTTTTGAAATGTGGTGCTACAGAAGAACGTTGAAAATTACTTGGGTACATCATGTAACGAATGTGGAGGTACTGAACATAACTGAGAGGAAAAGGAATTTGTGGCGCAACTTGATTAGAAGAACGCTTGGTAGGACACATTCTAAGACATAAAGGCAGGGGGGGGGGGGGGGGGGGAAGGGTGTAAAAATCATATACGTAAGCAGATTCAGAAGCATGTAGATTGCAGTAGCTATTCGCAGATGAAGAGGCTTGCACAAGCCAGAGTAGCGTCAAACCAGACTTCGGATTGAAGACTACAACAACAACATTACTGCTAGTGAAATAGTATTCCCAGACGATGTTAAAGGGAAAAAGTCAAATTATGCTTTGCCTTCATTACGAGCCGAAGTACTATATCTGTAGCGGATATTCTCCTTTAAATGAATCGCTTTGTACATCAGTGGGGTTACACGGACCTTTTATGGAATTAAAAAATATCAGGTAGGCTCATAACCTTCATGAAATCGATGCGTTTAATAATTGTGCTGCCAAGTGATTATTAAATGGTATTCTTTACATGAAAATTTATTTTGTGTAACATTCGGAGTTCGTATCTTAATTCGGCAGACTGATATTTTAAAATGTTAGTGAATAAACTCAAGCCAAATGGAACTCAAAATTATCACGCGATACGAATGGATTCCGTTTTAAAGACGCAGATATTTAAACTAACTTATTATTCCTCTCATTAATTTTTAGGAAAGGTAATTTTGAATAAGTTTTCCGACACATTTAATCGTGAAATGGCTTATTACTGATTTAAGAGAACACCACACACAACCAACGTTTAGTCTGGGCGATGTCCAACGACGCTATAAGATACGATAAAACAGACATTAAACCTTTTCTCTACACAAAAAGACATAGATATACATTGTTTGTTACGAGTCAGATCACTGTTCTTAGACGTCTCTGAATCTTCTACTGTCTCCACTTTTATTTGTCTTCTTAGTACGACGACAGAATGATATTATATTGTGCTGTGGTATTTGGCGATTTTAATATAAAGAAATTAAAAAATAACATTACAACACGCAAAATAAATAAACAATATAATTTTATATTTACTCCAAATATATTTGTATAAGACTGTCAGCACGGCGTCGACAGTGGCGTGACAAACGACGACACTAGACACAGTAGTGGCACCACGACGTCTTTTCAGACAAGTCCCAGTTTAGAGCAAACGCTGACAGATTGCATCCATCGTCGTCATAAGGGTGCAATCCATGGTGTGTTGGCATACTCAATATAATAACTTCTGGATCGCACAGCCTGTAGAACAGACATAAGGCTTTACATGTCAGAAGGGTTAAGGCCGGTGGCCGTGTCCTATCTTCGAGGTCTCTATGAAGTTACCTTTTAGTAAGATAACGTAACACTGCATGTTACTCTGCTGACCTGACCTATCTATATAGACCTACAGTGTCTTCGACTGTTGACCCATCCAGCACATTCTACATCTCTCATCCATCGAAAACTTCTCGTCATGGACCAAGGAGAGACGCCATCACTAGCCAGCCAATATGATATCTCCTGAATGGAGCTCGCTACCTCTGGATCGCAGTGTCCCAGGTTCGATTCCCGGACGGGTTGGGCATTTTCTCCGCCCGGGAACTGGGTATCTGTATTGTCTTCATCATCTCATCATCATTCGGTAAGTGGCAAGATTGGATCCGCATTGGGAACTTGTACAGGCTCTGATGACCTCGATGTTGAGCGCCCTAGAAACCAACATCATCATGATCGTGTGAATGGAGCTGAAGCAGTGTGGAATGATGTACCTGTACCTGTTATCCAAACTCCGTTTGGGTCAATGCCCACCTGGGCCAGAGTCACGTTTGCTGTAAAAGATTGAAGCTGTGTTTACGAAAATTTCGCAACCGGTATATGTGCACATCAGCTAAGAGTTTATGTATTCGTCCTACCACACTGAATGAGCACAGTCAGCGAAATTTCATTATTCATTGTCCGTCTTGACGTTCCAGTCTCAGTTGCCAGCAGTGGAGACATCATAAGGAGCTGAAATCACTGCCATCTTCAAAATTTCAGCCGTCGAACGGTCGTAAATTATATACCGAAAGAACTAGGCGTTGTCTACTGATTGGAGTAGACTCTGCTGTTACTGGCAAACTCGTCTTGGTGATTGGTCAGTGCGTCCCCAACAAGTTTGTTTGTTCTCTGTACGCAAACGTTAGGCAGTTTTGATTTCAAAAGAGAAGTTACTGTAGCGCGAAGAAGTCGAGTCGCACCATCAGTCGCTGTTCTGTGGGCAAGTAAGTATGACGTGCTGTTTGTTTACACACGAGAAAAGTGAATTTTTGGCTGGGAGTTAGTTCAGTTTTAGTTTGGATTCTCTACAACAATTACTCTAAATCGTAAGGAGCAGTGCGGAATTCTAGCGAGTGATAATTTCATTTAGTATCGTTTTCTGTAAAGTCATAAGAAACTGAACTCAATCATACAAGCATCATGGGCACAGTTAACTTTCATGGTTCTTTTCGCTGAGAGCCACGAATCGGCTTTGAGGATTCGTTTATCAATGGAAAGTGATAAACTTGGCTTTCAATTACTTGATGAATTGGTGTGTGAGCAGATGCGTTTGCTTGTTGCTTTTCTTTTATCCTACCAATTCTTTTGTAACAAATAGTCATTCTCACAGTATTATAGTTTGGTCGTAGGAAATCATAGGTTCAGTACTATTATTTAAGTTTCCATGTTAATGGAGAATGCTCCATCTGTTAAATAAATATTCATGACACAGCCACTTAGTTCATTGAACTACACTACAACGTGCAAACCAGCACGCTTTTCCTACTCCTGCAAACTCTAATCTCCTGTAACCTGTGAGAAAACTAATTGAGATGTTTAGTGAATTGTAAACCACTATCGGTCATTCTAGAGTTAAATTTCCGTTGCACGCTTTTCTCCTTGAGACATAGACAACGGCTAATAGTCGATTAATATTCATGGGACTTTAAATGATTTGGCACTGAGGGCCAGGTAGATAATATCAATCACGATATTTGTGCAACAGATGGCTCACAGGTATCCAAAGCCCTTAGTATAAGGAAAACGGCAGTTCCAAAACAAAACGGGGGAGGGGGGGAGACTGCTTTTACATAAATTGCATCGTGCATGGGAATCTTTTCGGGCAAAACAACTACCTCAGGCGCCACTTAGAGGGACAACAAAGTAGTACACTGTACACCAGATGGGTGGCCGACTAGGCCGCTTGTTGTACCGCTGTGCATGCCCACACCTCCAGGGAGCATCTCGGTGGAAGCGCGCCAACAGTTTAGGCAGCGCCGCAGCACGGCTCGGTCCGTGTCCGGCCGCTTAGCATGCGACAGCAGGGCGCACAATAGCGGCCGCCGAGGGACACTGGCGCTGCATGTGTCCCCAATTGTCTGCAAGGAGCCGCACACCGCTGTGCCGGGAGGACGCTCATTAGCACGCCACTAACTACACGCGTCCACCTGCCAGCCATTGTCGCCGAGTCGCCACGTCCTTTGGGGTGCTGCCTTTGCTCTCACTCCCTTCCACCCTCGTTTGTCTTCTGGAATATTCAGACATAACTGAAGCAGCTGACATCAGCTCTCGAAAAAGCGAACAAGCACTTGTTTCGGTGCACTAATTTAAGGAATCTCTTTTAGAAATGTTTTATCAGACGTACGAAATGGCTAAACACGCATTACTTACAGAATAACGCATCCACTTGTTCCGGAGAGACGTGCGAACACGCCAGTTAATACCGAACCTACAACATATGTTAAAAGACTGAATGTGACGGTATGTCACATAAATGGACATTTGGAGAAAGGGGAAGGAAGTTTTTGTTACGAGACGTGTGAATTATAAATTATTTCAAGACTGTGTACGTGTGCGCGATGTACAACAAATAGTAAAGAACGTAAGTTATTATTATTAAAACACAAATATCGATGTAATTAACAAAACAGTTTTTTTGGTATAATCTCTGTGTAACATAGGCTATGAAGATCAGAGACAATGCTTTGATTGAACTAGCTCTCCTGTTTTGTTTCATCTAGCGGTAGGCAGGCATTGTAGTGCTGTCTGATTACTAACGTAAGTTTTATCTGTATGTTTAAAAAATATAATATAAATTGTTATTAGAAAGTGTGTATTGTTGACTTAGTTGTCACCTCTCATGATCGCAACCATTAATTATAATTAACAGAAATTTTACAGAACTTCGTAGTCCAGGGAGCTCATCTCCTCTTGCAGGATTTAGTCGGCCATTACGCTGACTGTATTATTTAATTAAAATTTCATACCATAATATTAAATGTAAATGCGAGAGACTTCTCAGTTTTGATCTTTCATTAATTTCGAAGTTAAAATTAATTTCAGTTACCTAATTTCACAGCACTGAATGAGTTCAGTATATTTCATTTTGGCCTCCTAACGGCAGACGAGATTCTCTCCAGTTTTGCCTTGCAAATAATTAATAAGAAATATTGAAAATATTCCATTCCACAACATCTCAGTTAATCTTTATGTAATTTGGTACATATATAATCAGTAGCCCCTGAGACCCATATTAATAATTACAGTTTGCTTAAGAATACGCATATTTTCTTTTCTAAATAGCAGCGCTCACGTAAACTATTTATTAGAAGGCGGTGAGTCGCGCGCTGTGTTTAAAAAATATTATATCGTGTGTACTTCGGGGCAGCCGATGTCCGTACGAGTGTTATCGCGGTATAAGTTAATTAAAAGTCTCATGCTAGCCCACAGTATTTAAAACCACCCCAAACCAAAATCATAAAATACACAATCATAAAAATAAAAATATACACTTATACCGTGATATTAAGAAGCACCAAACTTAATTTATAGCACTTGTAGGCTGAGTGATAAGTTTTCGAAAATTTTCCCTGGAATGCACTATTTGAAATTCTGGACTTCAATCGCATATTATACTGGGAGAGAAACGTTAAATACAACTTGTACAGGAACTAGATTGTAATTATTGGATTGGTGCGTAAGTTCGTAGCTTTCTTCAAAAATGGCTCTGAGCACTATGGGACTTAACTGCTGTGGTCATCAGTCCCCTAGAACTTTGAACTACTTAAGCCTAACTAACCTAAGGACATCACACACATCCATGCCCGAGGCAGGATTCGAACCTGCGACCGGAGCGGTCACGCGGTTCCAGACTGAAGCGCCTTTAACCGCACGGCCACACCGGCCGGCTAGCTTTCTTCCATGAGATACGCCTAACAGTGACTTTAGTTATAAATAATATATTTTCCTTCACTATTTACAACACCGTACCAACGTTGGGGTAACTTTTCGATTCCCCGACTACAGAAATCTCATGGTTTTGAGGCGAGGAACTCGTCAAGTAATGTTCGGAGGACATTTTCATCAGGAAAGAAAGTTTCTTGAAGGTTGCTAGATATAGGGCGGAAAAGGTGAAAATCTGAGGGCGCAAGATCAAATGAATGAGATGGGTGCGAAATGACTTACCACCCCAACTCCTGTATAGAGTTTTTTGTCAGTCTAGCAGAATTCTGAAGGGCATTATCTTGAAGTAGCATGATTTCCCACAGGCATCCTAATCGTTATTCTTGCACCGCATCTGCAAGATATCTCAGCTGTTGACAAAAAATGTCAGCAGTGGTGTTTTCAAATAGGGGAAGCAATTTGTAGTAAATCACACTATCGCTGTTCCACCAGATGCATAATATTATCTTTCATGGATGCATGTAGGTCTTTGCACGGGGAGTTGCTGTTTTGTTCAGGCTCAGCCATTCCTTTCTTTTCCTTATGTTAGCATAAAGACACCTTTTCTCGTCGCCAGTAATGACACAGGATAGGAATGGCCGGCGTTCTTCATGCAACAGCTGATGCCTGCTGATTCTTGTGATTTTGACTTAGAGCATGCGGTACCAATAAATAGAATTTTAGAACTTTTCCCACTGCATGCAAATATCGCAAAACGGTGGATTGATCGCAGTTGACAGTTCTCGAGTACACTAACGTAGATCATTGTAGATTAATGCCTTTAAACGATCTTCATCAAACCCCGAAGGTCTTCCTGAACATGGAGTGTCACTAATGTCAAAATCATACCCCTTAAAATGAGAAAACCATTTTCTTGTCTTGCTCTGTCCAATGGCCTTTTCGCCACACACGGGGCGAATGTTTCTGACTGCCTCCGCTGCTGTCACTCCTCTATGGAACTGAAACATAAGAATATGTCAGAAATGTTCCGATTTCTCCACATTTCTAACGTCCACAGCTCCACTCACTATCTCCGAATGACTAAACGACAATACGCAAGCTCAAATAGCTACAGTGAAATACAAATAGAAAATGACAACCGATAAATAAACCCATCGCAGTCGGAATACCAACATGCAAAACAAAAACGTTACAATTTATGCACCAACCCTAACATCAGACGACTGATAATTTTTTTTTAAAAAAAAAGGGAAAAAAGAGCAATAAGACGAACATCGCTAAAACAAGGGTAATGGAGTTTAGACGAAGTTAGTTTGATGGTACTGAGAAAATTATGTCAGGAAATGAGATGCTAATAGCAGTACGAATTTTGTTATTTGGGCTTTAAAGTAACTGTTGACGGAAGTAGCCAAGAGGATATAAAATGCTGACCAGCTGTGACAAGGAACGCTTTTCTGAAAATAGTACACAAGCTAGCACTGAATATAAATTTAAATGCAAGGAGAACTTTTCTGTAATTATTTTTCTACAGTATAACTTTCAACTTTCTATGAAAGTGAAATACGAAAGATAAACAGTATGTACATACATACAGGAATGGAATAAAAACTTCTAAAGAATGTTGATTATTGGAATTGATTCAACTTGGCTAAAGACTAATAGATCGCATACTAATGCATCAAGCATAGCTAATTCCGTAGTGTTGTTGCTAAAAGTTGTACATAGAGACTAAGACTTGATAACTGTAAGCAGGCTTAGGTGTGAAGAGATAAAGAGACTTGAATGTTGGCAGCATCCTCTACATGTGAATCAGTGCAGAATAACGTCCAAAACAAAAATAAATAACTTAGCAGTATCCGAGTACAAGATTAGTGGCGAACTTTTGGAGCCCTTCACATTGTATTTGCGGGTAGTACTACGCTGCTATAATAGATGAACACGTGAAATCAGTGCAGATGTAGCCGTGTGGAAGAAACTACTTAACAAGAGGCTAGTGTGAAGCATTACTGCTCTAGATTTTAGTCTTTATCAAGTGTGTATCACAGCTAGTGTTACGGGAGGAATGAGAGAGAAGAGAGACTAATTTCAGTTGGATAGAGTGTTGGACAGAGAGAGGGGGGGAGTAGCAGCCGGACAGAGAGAGGGGTAGAAGGAGGTGCACACATAGGAGGTTGGAGGAGATGATCAGAGAGAGGGGGAAGGAGGAGATGAACTAATAGAAGTGGAGTAAATACTTAGCAAGGTAACGCCGGGTATTCAGTTAGTTCCACATGATAGTTCATCGTAAGTGTACATGAGGACTTGAATCTTACTTTAATAAAATTGACAAAAGCTGTTTCCATTTGGATAATCAAAGATCCTCAAGTGGAATTCAACTGCCAACAACTACATTACAGTCCTTGCTCAAAATATCTGGGCCTAACAACTGACCGGGCACTGTTGTATAAATAACGATTGCGTAATGCTGCAGCAAAGATAAAACGGAGGAACGATACACTGCACAAGGTTGGGGAAGAAACGCAGCGCTTCTACGAACAGCTGCCCGTGGGTTGGCCTTATCAGTTCCAAACTGCTGCCATCCTGTGTATCTTAACAGCGCACTTACAGCTGACACCCAACTGAACGATACAATGAGGACAATGTTAGACGCTATCAAATCAACACCTCTGAAATGGTTGCCAATCCTGTTCAACATCCTCACCCATTCACTTCCAAACAGCTACGCTAAGAGAATGGCAGAAATAGCACAGTAGGGCTCAGCTGCCCTCACATTAGGATGGAACTCTCCAAAAACCAGAAATATTGAAAACCAGGAAGCTTGGCGAAAATCTCACGAAATCAAATTTTGATTCGGATCATATATTGCATGAAGAATGGCCCCTTCTAAATCCCGACCATCCAGATTTAATCAGTTATCCATGCAAAGCACCATCTGATTTCAGTTTACCAAGAAAGAAATGTACACCTGTAAATAGACGGACACATCATAGGTTATACATAATCTGGCTTTTTAAGTGGGGGAAAGCTGAAAACTCATTCTATGATTGTGACCGTGTGCCACAGACAATCCATTGCCTTGCTGTGGAGTGTGCAAGAAGGAGATATACAAAAACTAAACAATATGTAGACAGTGCCAATAATTTTATTGTGAACTGGCTAGAAACAATGGACTTTGCTCTTCGACTTGCCAAAGCAATATTACGTACAGCGTGGTTTGTAAATATTGTATATAACATTTTGCTAGATATTGACATTGCCAGTGTAACCTCATTTTGCCGAACGAAATACACACAAAACGTAACTACGTGTGTGGATGCAGACAGAGTAGCATCATTGTTCCAAAAACGTGGAGCATTAACATAACTGGCGAGTCTCTAAGCGATATCGCGAGAGGAACAAATATTCGCTTCGCAACACTGTCGGAACTAAATGAAAACACGTTTCTCGTGCGTTCTCTTTTCTAGCACCAAACAATTACGGTAAACTCGGCCACGAATAAGCCTCTATGTGGCGAGTCACGGCAGCGAAGCAACATTCTTGCAATCTCGAGTAATGTCGCAAAACGTGGTTGCGGTCGCACTAACAACATCGCACTGCCACACCAGAGGGACTTAGCGTTATATCGCGTGCACGGATACTAAAGTTTTCAGACAGTTACAGTTACATCTGAAGCGGACATATTCAACACTATAGTGTACAAAACCCGGGGCTATTTGTACTGCGTGTCGTGCATGGTGTGAAATGCTGCGTTTAGATATATTTTTATGGACTGCGTAACCATCTGACTTTTTTAAAATTAAAGCATTAACATTACATCAACTAAAAACTTTTGGCATGACAAGAATGTGTGGTTACTGCGTAACCGCATATTGCTCTAAATGGAAGCAGAGAGTCGCATTATTCAGCCTCAAAGAGTTCAGAAGCAAATTACAGTTGGACGTAATATAGCAGGCTGTCGACAATTTTTCTTGTTATACACGGGGGTGGAAAGTGTTACAACATGAAACAGAAGCCCGATATTTATCAAACTCAATAGATATGTTCACAAAGTGTCGGACATTCAACGATTAAACTTTCATTCCAATCGGAACACGTCCATCATCAAGATGAGTATGAGGGGTGACCCTACACACATGAATACACTCTTTTATTGTTTCTGGAATCCTCAGAAATTCGTATTGAGATCATTCTTGCTGTTCTCGAAAAATATGCTGTGTTACTTCACGAGTATTGCTGGCTGGTATGAAAATGTATCTCTTCTCACCGCTATGGGTGACTGTGGTGGGCCAGCCAAGTATTTGTATCGTCCTCAAGACGTTTGTGGCGTTAACTCTAGTTTTGAGTCGTGCATTATCCTGCTGGAATACGGCACTTAGGTTCTCTGAGCATAAAAGGTTTACCATTCTTTCCACAGACTGATAAGCATTCAGATTCTCTCCACAATTATCAAATTGTTGTTACATCCCATAACTCACCGTGATTCCAGGAGTGTATGACCTCGAAAATAGCAGCTTCTATTGTCTTTACATCAGATTCAATGAGAAGCGAAACTCTTCGCTAAAATTCATTGCGTGCCATTCAAAATTCACAGTTGACTATGACTACAACATGTAAGTCTCGTCCTTGCTATGGTTTCACCGGTAAACTGCACATGCCAATTCAAGTATCAACCCAATTTCCCTGTAATCTGTTCTCAATAGATTGTGCTGACACTCGGCATGGTACATATGTTCAGATTTTTGAGTTGGCGCCGTCCGTCTGCACATCAGGGCAAATCGAACAATCCAACTATCTTCTCGTGGTGTAATCAACTAGGATGAACCTCTGCGTATCCTTCTGGCCACACTGTTATCCGGAGTAGAAAAAAATGGTTCAAATGGCTCTGAGCACTATGGGACTTAACTGCTGAGATCATCAGTCCCTAGAACTTGGAACTACTTAAACCTAACTAACCTAAGGACATCACACACATCCCTGCCCGAGGCAGGATTCGAACCTGCGACCGTGGCGGTCGCGCGGTTCCAGACTGTAGCGCCTAGAACCGCTCGGCCACCCCGGCCCGCTATCCCGAGTACATCTCTTCACCATTCGTTCTGCGGTCATTACACTATAGTGAACTGACGTACGTGTGAGTTGTAAGTATGATGCTCCCATGTTACTCATCCCAACGATTGGAATTTACACGAAGTCTATAATATGGCGATAAGCTGTATATGCACGTCCTCGGATCATGCAGTGTTGCGATCTTCACATGACAAGCTCTATTAACGTTACTAACAGCTAATAGCTATAATGCACCAATAACATTGTTCATCTGTATGAACACCTTTTATCTGTACTGAAATTATACTGTGTACACGCCATCTGTCCAGTCTGTTTGGTATTTGATTTTTTCATTTTTTTTTAAATTTATCATTTAATATTGTAATACTCATAATGTTCAGGCACAGTTCATTGTGGTCTACGTGCCGAGTAGGATCGTCACTTCATCAGAGGCTGTTTATTCATGAGGGAAGTGATCTAATGACAACATGCCTACTATGCACCTGCTATGGGTAGCCAATAGGCAGCGTGGGAGAGTAATGACGTGATCTCACCTGGAACAACAGTACCTGGATGAACGCCCTCTGTGTTATCAAGTTCCATCTAGCAATGACATGAATTCTTTCCCAGATATTTCTGTTTTAGATTTCGTTCCAGTACAAAACGACGCAGCAGGAAATAAATATTCCAATGGGCCGGAAATCAGTAAGACGTGATACACATGTACACTCCGACAAATGATTATAGTTTCAGAAAAATTAGGTGATTTATTCGAGAGAAGGGGCTTCAGCAAATGAGCCAGTCAATAACGCGTTCGTGCACCTCTGGCCCTTATACAAGGAATTATTCGGCTTGACACTGAATGAGAGTTGTTGGATATCCTCCTGAGATATATCGTCTCAAATTATGTTCAATTGGCGCGTTAGATCGTCAAAATACCCAGCTGGTTGGGGGGCCCTGCCCTCAATGCTCCAAACGCTCTCAATTGTCTAGAGATCCGGCGACCTTGCTGGCCAAGGTAGAGTTTGGCAAGCACGAAGACAAGCACTGGAAACTCTCGCCGTGTGCGAGCGATCATTATCTTCCTGAAATGTAAGTCAATGAACTCTTGCCATGAAAGGCAACAAAATGGACATAGAATATCGTGGACGTACCGCTGTGCTGCAAGTGTGTCACGGATGACAACTAAAGGGCTCCTGTTATGAAAAGAAATGGCAGCCCATACCAGCGGTTAGAGGCGTCATGTCACGGCCCCTCCCGCCGTAGGTTCCAGTTCTCCCTCGGGCATGGGTGTGTGTATTGTTCTTAGCATGAGTTACGGGGGGACATGAGAGAAGCCTCCACGAAGGGTGTGTCCTGACAACTAAGCCTTACACATCCGAGCGTCCCCTGGGCGTCTAGGTATACCTAGACGGCTGATTCTCTCACACCAGAAGCAAACAAACATGCGAGTAAATAAACGGTCCTTATCAGAGCCAATTTTAACTATCATATCTATAAATATTGAAGGCATATCATCAGCCAAAGAACATCTGTTATCCAACCTTTGCCGCGACAAAAAATGCGACGTCCTGTGTATACAAGAGACGCATAGAGATGAGCGACAGAGACGACCAAAAATACCGGGCATGAAACTAGCTGCAGAAACACCGCACTCTCAGTATGGAAGTGCTATATTTGTAAGACCAGGTCTTCAGATAATCAGTGCTCACTGCACCGTAGAAAATAACATCGAAGTCATCTCAGTGGAGCTGAGTAACTGCGTGGTTACCTCTGTGTATAAGCCCCCTTCGGCTGCATTTTCCTTCACACCACCCAGGAACTTCCATAACAGCAAGACGTCTGTAGTAATCGGTGACTTTAACAGCCATAGTCATTTGTGGGGATACTCTGAAGATGACGAAAATGGGGAGGCAGTCCTCTACTGGGCTGAATCCTGCCAGTTGTCTCTTATACACGACAGCAAGCTACCCCCTTCCTTCAACAGTGGCAGGTGGCAACGTGGATTTAACCCTGACCTCCTCTTTGTGAGTGAAGACATCACACAGCTTTGCTCCAAATCAGTGTGCTCGCCCATACCAAAGACGCAACACAGGCCACTACTGTGTCAAGTTCTTTCAGCAATAAGGCCACAGGAGGTGAATTTCAAACGGAGATACAATTTCAAGAAAGCTGATTGGAAAAAATTTGCTAAGATGCTGGACAAGGAGATTAAGTCTGTGCGACCTATTCCTGAAGAGTATGACAGCTTTGTTCAAACTGTCAAACATTGCTCCCGGGCATCAATTCCAAGAGGGTGTAGGACAATGTATCTGCAGGGTGTGACACCTGAAACAGCTGCCCTGCTGGACGGATACTATCGACTATATGAAGAAAACCCTTATAGCGAGGAGACTTATCTGGCTGCGCAAAATACTCTCTCCTCAATCTCTGAGGCGAAGAGAGAACAGTGGATTAAACTGATGTCAGAATGCGAGATGAGTAGAAGTAGTCAAAAGGCCTGGAGATTGTTACGACACCTTAACAATAATCCCTCCCAACCCAATACGCATACAAATGTGAAGGCAGACCAGATCGCACACCAGCTTTTGAAAAATGGTAAACCTGACCATACCAGTAAAATCGGGAGACATTCAGTTTGAATGAGCTCGACTCAGCTCTAAATAAGTGCAAAGTCGGAAAAGCAGCAGGGGTAGATGACATAAGAAGTGAACAGATCAAGAACTTTGGTCCAGGCGCAAAGTGCTGGCTACTCGAGCTAATGAATAATTGTGTCAAGAGCGGCAAGATACTAAAATCTTGGCGGAAAGCAAAAATTATAGCTATACATAAACCAGGGAAAGACTGGGATGACCCCAAAAGCTATAGGCCAATCTCCCTCCTATGCCACCTGTATAAGGTATTGGAAAGGTTGATCCTCCAAAGAATTACAGATATGATAGAACCATTACTGATCCCTCAACAGGCAGGATTTAGACAAGGGAAGAGCTGCACAGCACAGGTGTTGAATTTGACACAGCATATAGAGGACGGCTTCCAAAGGCGGCAGATAACAGGAGCGGTGTTTATAGATCTTTCAGCCGCCTACGACACTGTCAACCACAGACTCTTGTTGCTGAAGCAATACAACCTCACCAAGGACTACAAACTAACCTGTATAATTAGAAATCTTCTGCAGAACCGAAGATATTTTGTGGAATATCAAGGACAAAGAAGCAGATGGAGGCAGCAGAAAAATGGGCTGCCACAGGGCAGTGTACTGTGTACTGGCACCCACCCTCTTCAATATATACACTAATGACCAGCCGTTACCAGAAGGAACACAAAGCTTCATATATGCAGATGACCGAGCAATCACAGCACAAGATCACAGCTTTGAGAGGGAGGAGCGGAAGCTAACTGATGCTCTGAAAGAATTAACTGCCTATTACAGGGACAATCAATTGAAACCAAATCCTTCTAAGACCCAAACCTGTGCTTTTCACCTCCGAAACAGACAGGCTAGTAGAATCTTGCAGATAGATTGGGAAGGAACCTCTTTAGAACACTGCAAGACTCCAAAATACCTCGGAGTCACTCTGGACCGTGCTCTTACATATAAGGAACACTGCTTAAAAACAAAGCAAAAAGTGGCTGCCATGAACAATGTGGTTAGGAAGCTGACTGGAACAACATGGGGAGCACAGCCAGACACAGTGCGCACATCCGCATTAGCCCTCTGCTACGCTGCAGCTGAGTACGCTTGCCCAGTATGGTGCAGATCTACACATACAAAGAAAGTTGATGTTGCTCTGAATGAGACATGTCGTATCACTACGGGTTGTCTAAGAGCCACACCTGTGGAAAAACTGGCCGGCCGGAGTGGCCGAGCGGTTAAAGGCGCTACAGTCTGGAACCGCACGACCGCTGCGGTCGCAGGTTCGAATCCTGCCTCGGGCATGGATGTGTGTGATGTCCTTAGGTTAGTTAGGTTTAAGTAGTTCTAAGTTCTAGGGGACTTATGACCACAGCAGTTGAGTCCCATAGTGCTCAGAGCCATTTGAACCATTTGGAAAAACTGTACTGCTTATCCGGCATAGCCCCCCCGGACATCCGAAGAGATACAGCAGCACGGAGTGAAATGAAGAAGGCATTAACATCCGAAGCCCACCCACTACATAGCCACCAACCGGCACAGCAAAGAAAGAGCTTCCTTCACAGTACAGAACCACTCGCTGACACACCACATCAACACCGGGAGAAGAGATGGCAGGTCAGATGCCAGCATCTGGAGGAGTGGCTGATCCCGCAAGAAGTTCTTCCCCCAGGCCACACAGAGAAATGGTCCACATGGAAATCACTCAGCCGCCTGCGTTCTTCTGTCACAAGATCCAAGAGTAATCTGGAGAGGTGGGGCTTCCAGGTGGACTCTCTCCAGTGTGACTGCGGAGCTGCCGTGCAGACATCAACACATCTAATACAATGCACATTACCTCCAACAGTGTGCACCATGGAGAACCTCGTAATCGCTACACAAAGTGCACTGGACGTTGCAAATTTTTGGGCATCCACTGTATAGATTAAAATTACCTTATGTTTGACAACACAATCTGTGTCTAATCATTTATTTCATTCTTGACTAGTTTAATTTATAAACCATAATGTATGTATGTATGTAGTAATGTATCTAATATTGTTTTTAGTTTGCTTCTGACACGATAAATAAATAAATAAGCATGAGATACACTACTGGCCATTAAAATTGTTACACCAAGAAGAAATGCAGACGATAAACGGGTATTCATTGGACAAATATATTATACTAGAATTGACGTGTGATTACATTTTCGCACTATTTGGGTGCATAGATCCTGAGAAATCAGCGCGCAGAACAACCACCTCCGGCCGTAATAACGGCCTTGATAGGCCTGGACATTGAGTCAAACAGAGCTTGGTTGGCGTGTACAGGTACAGCTGCCCATGCACCTTCAACACGATACCACAGTTCATCAAGAGTAGTGACTGGCGTATTGTGACGCGCCAATTGCTCGGCCACCATTGACTACACGTTTTCAATTGGTGAGAGATCTGGAGAATGTGCTGGCCAGGGCAACAGTCGAACATTTTCTGTATCCAGAAAGGCCCGTACAGGACCTGCAACATGCGGTCGTGCATTATCCTGCTGAAATGTAGGGTTTCACAGGGATCGAATGAAGGGTAGAGCCACGGGTCGTAACACATCTGAAATTTAACGTCCACTGTTCAAAGTGCCGTCAGTGCGAACAAGAGATGACCGAGACGTGTAACCAATGGCACCCCATACCATTACGCCAGATGATACGCCAGTATGGCGATGACGAACACACGCTTCCAATGTCCGTTCACCGCGATGCCGCCAAACACGGACGCGACCATCATGATGCTGTAAACAGAACCTGGATTCATCCGAAAAAATGACGTTTTGCAATTCGTGCACCCAGGTGCGTCGTTGAGTACACCATCGCAGGCGCTTCTGTATGTGATGCAGCGTCAAGGGTAACCACAGCCATGGTCTCCGAGCTGATAGTCCATGCTGCTGCAAACGTCGTCGAACTGTTCGTGCAGATGGTTGTTGTCTTGCGAACGTCCCCATCTGTTGACCCAGGGATCGAGACGTGGCTGCACGATCCGTCAAAGCCGTGCGGATAAGATGCCTGTCATCTCGACTACTAATGATACGAGGCCGCTGCGATCCAGCACGGCGTTCCGTATTACCCTCCTAAACCCACCGATTCCATATTCTGCTAACAGTCAGTGGATCTCGACCAACGCGAGCACCAATGTCGCGATACGATAAACCGCAATCGCGATAGGCTACAATCTGACCTTTATCAAAGTCGGAAACGTGATGGTAGCCATTTCTCCTCCTTACACGAGGCATCATAACAACGTTTCAACAGGCAACGCCGGTCAACTGCTGTTTGTGTATGAGAAATCGGTTGGAAACTTTCCTCATGTCAGCACGTTGCAGGTGTCGCCACCGGAGCCAATCTTGTGTGAATGCTCTGAAAAGCTAATCATTTGCATATCACAGGATCTTCTTCCTGTCGGTTAAATTTCGCGTCTGTAGCACGTCATCTTCGTGGTGTAGCGAATTTAATGGCCACTAGTGTAGTTTAAGTAGTGTGTAAGTCTAGGAACTGGTAACTGCAGCAGTTTGGTCCCTTACGAATTCTCTCTCTCTCTCTCTCTCTCTCTCTCTCTCTCTCTCTCTCTCTCTCACACACACACACACACACACACACACACACATACATACAGTAGTGATGGTCTGCATTTCGTTTCATAGAAGGGCCCCTTTTGGTGGCGATCTGCGGCATCCTTGCAGCACAGCGGTACATCGACCACACTCTACGCCCATTCTGGTGCCTTTCATGGCAAGCACCCTTGGGCTCACATTACAGCAAGATAATGTCCGTCTGCACAAGGTGAGAGTTACCACTGTCTTCGTCCTTGCTAAACCCTACCAAGGCCAGGAAGGCCGACGTATCTCTCCCCAATTGAGAACTTTTGGAGCAGTGTGGTACGGCCCGGGACATTGACGATTTGACGCGCTAATTGGACGGAATTTGGTACGATATTCCTCAGGAAGACATCCAAGAACTCTTTCAAACAGTGCCAAGCCCAAGAACTTCTTGCATAAGTGTCACAGGTGGATAAATGCGTTATTAACTCGCTCAATTTATGAAGATCTTTTTATTGAATAGATAATCCAATGTGCTCTGAAATTGTAATCAGCTGTTCGTCTGTATATGGTTCACAGTATCTACCGTGATCCGTCCCATTCGAATAATTTCTTCGTGGTGCGTCGTTTTCTTTTTTGTCTTCGAGTGTATTATTTTTTGAATTTGGTTCTATGGACTACACCCCAGTGGTGCATCCAATGCAGCTGGCACCTGTTGCCAACAAATGAAATGCATTGTTGTCACCACTCAAGAAAATCGACCAAGGAAACTACGGCAAGTGTTGCTACTGTACAAGAATGTCCGTCTGCACTCTGGTGATTTCACTAAACAACCTATCCAGGAGCTTCGCTGTAAAGCAATCCATACTACACATATTTTTCTATTGAGCCCTTCTAACGTTTGCCTTTCTCTCCCTTTATAGACCAAATATCAAGAAAATATTTTTCTGAACGAAAATGCACTTGAAACATGGACTGATGACATCTTTACCTCCGATCCAGTAGCTTTCTGCAGCTATGGAATTCAAAAATTGCCTGAGTACAACAGACTATTTCAGTTAATTTGAAAGAATATGATGTTGGTGATTGAATTCTGTCTCATATTTTTCTACTATATTCAAAAAAACAACGAAAAACGCTAGAAAATGACACCCTGGTCTAATACAAATGAATTACATTGTACCGCGGTAGCATTACGAAGAAAGTCTGCTTTGATTAAAAAAAGTATCTGTAATATTAGCTTTCCCTAAACTTCACGAATTATCAGATATTATGCAATTTTGATTCTGATCTGGTCTGTGCGAACTGTATCATAGACAAGAAGCATTTCTACCAAAGAAACACGTATACTTGGAAGTGAGACCCGAAGGAAATACAGTTAAATAATTCAGGGTGAGATATAAATAAAATTGTAAATTCACAAAAAAACTAAGAATTATGTCGGTATAAGCAGGAGATTTTAAATTTTGATAAGGATGTCCCCCCCCCCCCCCCCCCCCAAGAACCATGGACCTTGCCGTTGGTGGGGAGGCTTGCGTGCCTCAGCGATACAGATAGCCGCACCGTAGGTGCAACCACAACGGAGGGGTATCTGTTGAGAGGCCAGACAAACCTGTGGCTCCTGAAGAGGGGCAGCAGCCTTTTCAGTAGTTGCAGGGGCAACAGTCTGGATGATTGACTGATCTGGCCTTGTAACACTAACCAAAGCAGCCTTGCTGTGCTGGTACTGCGAACGGCTGAAAGCAAGGGGAAACTACGGCCGTAATTTTTCCCGAGGTCATGCAGCTTTACTGTATGATTAAATGATGATGGCGTCCTCTTGGGTAAAATATTCCGGAGGCAAAATAGTCCCCCATTCGGATCTCCGGGCGGGGACTACTCAGGAGGACGTCGTTATCAGGAGAAAGAAAACTGGCGTTCTACGGATCGGAGCGTGGAATGTCAGATCCCTTAATCGGGCAGGTAGGTTAGAAAATTTAAAAAGGGAAATGGATAGGTTAAAGTTAGATATAGTGGGAATTAGTGAAGTTCGGTGGCAGGAGCAACGAGACTTCTGGTCAGGTGAATACAGGGTTATAAATACAAAATCAAATAGGGGCAATGCAGAAGTATGTTTAATAATGAATAAAAAATAGGGGTGCGGGTAAGCTACTACAAACAGCATAGCGAACGCATTATTGTGGCCAAGATAGATACGAAGCCCATGCCTACTACAGTAGTACAAGTTTATACGCCAACTAGCTCTGCAGCTGACGAAGAAATTGAAGAAATATATGATGAAATAAAAGAAATTATTCAGATAGTGAATGGAGACGAAAATTTAATAGTCATGGGTGACTGGAATTCAGTAGTAGGAAAAGGGAGAGAAGGAAACGTAGTAGGTGAATATGGATTGGGGCTAAGAAATGAAAGAGGAAGCCGCCTTATAGAATTTTGCACAGAGCACAACTTAATCATAGCTAACACTTGGTTCAAGAATCATAAAAGACGGTTGTATACATGGAAGAAGCCTGGAGATACTGACAGGTATCAGATAGATTATATAATGGTAAGACAGAGATTTAGGAACCAGTTTTTAAATTGTAAGACATTTCCAGGTGCAGATGTGGACTCTGACCACAATCTATTGGTTATGAACTGTAGATTAAAACTGAAGAAATTGCAAGAAGGTAGGAATTTAAGGAAATGGGACATGGATAAACTGACTAAACCAGAGGTTGTACAGAGTTTCAGGGAGAGCGTAAGGGAACAAATGGCAGGAATGGGGGAAAGAAATACAGTAGAAGAAGAATGGGTAGCTTTGAGGGATGAAATAGTGAAGGCAGCAGAGGATCAAGTAGGTAAAAAGACGAGGGCTAGTAGAAATCCTTGGGTAACAGAAAAAATATTGAATTTAATTGATGAAAGGAGAAAATATAAAAATGCAGTAAATGAAGCAGGCAAAAAGGAATACAAACGTCTCAAAAACGAGATCGACAGGAAGTGCAAAATTGCTAAGCAGGGATGGCTAGAGGACAAATGTAAGGATGTAGAGGATTATCTCACTAGGGGTAAGATAGATACTGCCTACAGGAAAATTAAAGAGACCTTTGGAGAACAGAGAACCACTTGTATGAATATCAAGAGTTCAGATGGAAACCCATTTCTAAGCAAAGAAGGGAAAGCTGAAAGGTGGAGGGAGTGTATACAGGGCCTATACAATGGCAATGTACTTGAGGACAATATTATGGAAATGGAAGAGGATGTAGATGCAGATGAAATGGGAGATACGATACTGCGTGAAGAGTTTGACAGAGCACTGAAAGACCTGAGTCGAAACAAGGCCCCCGGAGTAGACAACATTCCATTGGAACTACTGACGGCCTTGGGAGAGCCAGTCCTGACAAAACTCTACCACCTGGTGAGAAAGATGTATGAAACAGGCGAAATACCCTCAGACTTCAAGAAGAATATAATAATTCCAATCCCAAGGAAAGCAGGTGTTGACAGATGTGAAAATTGCCCAACTATCAGTTTAATACGTCACGGATGCAAAATACTACCGCGTATTCTCTACAGTCGAATGGAAAAACTGGTAGAAGCCGACCTTGGGGATGATCAATTTGGATTCCGTAGAAATATTGGAACACGTGAGGTAATACTGACCCTACGACTTATCTTAGAAGCTAGATTAAGGAAAGGCAAACCTACGTTTCTAGCATTTGTAGACTTAGAGAAAGCTTTTGACAATGTTGACTGGAATACTCCCTTTCAAATTCTGAAGGTGGCAGGGGTAAAATACAGGGAGCGAAAGGCTATTTACAATTTGTACAAAAACCAGATGGCAGATATAAGAGTTGAGGGGCATGAAAGGGAAGCAGTGGTTGGTGAGGGAGTGAGACAGGGTTGTAGCCTATCCCCGATGTTATTCAATCTGTATATTGAGCAAGCAGTGAAGGAAACAAAAGAAAAATTTGGAGTAGGTAATAAAATCCAGGGAGAAGAAATAAAAACTTTGAAGCTCGCCGATGACATTGTAATTCTGTCAGAGACAGCAAAAGACTTGGAAGAGCAGTTGAACGGAATGGACAGTGTCTTGAAACTAGGGTATAAGATGAACATCAATAAAAGAAAAACAAGGATAATGGAATGTAGTCGAATTAAGTTGAGTGATGCTGAGGGAATTAGATTAGGAAATGAGGCACTTAAAGTAGTAAAGGAGTTTTGTTGTTTGGGGAGCAAAATAACTGATGATGGTCGAAGTAGAGAGGATATAAAATGTAGACTGGCAATGGCAAGGAAAGCGTTTCTGAAGAAGAGAAATTTGTTAACATCGAGTATTGATTTAAGTGTCAGGAAGTCGTTTCTGAAAGTATTTGTATGGAGCGTAGCCATGTATGGAAGTGAAACATGGACGATAACTAGTTTGGTCAAGAAGAGAATAGAATCTTTCGAAATGTGGTGCTACAGAAGGATGCTGAAGATTAGATGGGTAGATCATATAACTAATGAGGAGGTATTGAATAGGATTGGGGAGAAGAGGAGCTTGTGGCACAACTCAACTAGAAGAAGGGATCGGTTGGTAGGACATGTTCCGAGGAATCAAGGGATCACTAATTTAGTATTGGATGGCAGCGTGGAGGGTAAAAATCGTAGAGGGAGACCAAGAGATGAATACGCTAAACAGATTCAGAAGGATGTAGGTTGCAGTAGGTACTGGGAGATGAAGAAGCTTGCACAGGATAGAGTAGCATGGAGCGCTGCATCGAACCGGTCTCAGGACTGAAGACCACAACAACAACAGGAATGTTACGTCACAATTCCTTACATTTTTCACCTTTGGATCTAGGTGGTATTAAACTAAGGTTCTCTGAAGATTTAAGATGGAGAAATTAAGATTTGCGTACTTATATTTTATCTGGATCTTGTAGCTGGGTCGGAAGAATGTGTCGAGGTACACAGTGGGACTGAAATCAAAAGCAACTGCATCTTCTGCTTCACAAAGTTTGCAACACTTCCTCATAGCTAACAAGCTATTGCTGCCTCAGATACACTCTCATTGTCATAACACAGGCAATTGACAACATAAAATATGAGATTAGTCGTAGATTTTCCGTGGAACGACTTTCCTCGAATCCAATCAAAATGTTGACGACCCAGTATTACCCAACAGGAGAGCCATGAGCGTTAAAGAGCCTATTTCTGGGATAGAGAGATGCTCCAGTTCGAATTTGCCCAGTGGATTATCGGCGAAGGTTGGTGTGCCGGCCAGCTTGGAGGTCGTTTTTAGGCGGTGACCAACGTCGCATTAGGTGTATACTGCCCTGGTACCCACATCTCGCCTCAGTTACATGGTGCGTAAACATTCAGAAAACTTCCTCACAGTTGCTCAAAGAATTTACTTCAGACACAGACAATGACGAACACTGAATCAAAAATGGTTCAAATGACTCTGAGCACTATGGGACTTAACATCTGAGGTCATCAGTCCCCTCGAACTTAGAACTACTTAAACCTAACTAACCTAAAGACATCACACACATCCATGCCCGAGGCAGGATTCGAACCTGCGACAGTAGCAGCAGCAGTAGCGGTTCCGGACTGAAGCGCTTAGAACCGCATGGCCACAGCGACCGGCAACACTGAATCCATCCTGGTAGATGACTAATGACCTTAGCTGTTTAGTCTCCTTAAACCTGTAATCTACAACAGCTGCGGAAATATCATTGTACATCTGAAGATTATTTTCTGGAAATGATAAGAAAATACCGAGTGAATTCAGGTGGATAATTCTGAACTGGTAGTAAGTCGACACTCACTTAGTTGCCCAATGTGTTCTATAATGTTCCCAATTCCCTATTACAGTTGCCAATTCCCTATTACAGTAGAGAGAGAGGAAGGATGCCTTTGTACAGCCACCATGATCTTTCAGCTGGCTGGCAGTTGCGAGGTGGCGCATCAAAGACGAGGTGGCTGTGGCTGGTCCCATGTCAACTTGGAGCTGAAATACGTGAAGTAAAAGACAATGAGTTTTATTCGCGTTTTAGTAACTATAATTTGGGTCTGAAGCGTAGCTACGAAATATATCCAGATGCACTGACTTCAACTCAAGCATCACAAATAAAGAGCAGACGGCATTATTTGGGCGATAGTCCTCTTCAGTAGCCGTCATAGCCATTTTCATTTCCTGTATTAAGCGTACTACAAACTGTAAAGATCATTCAGAAATTCACTTTTTCCAACATCACCACATGCTATTAACGTTGGTAGTAAGTAACATTTCATTTCATATACATTCAAAACTAGTTTTTTTTTAGAATACTTTTATTGGCACCATCTCTTGAGAATAATGAAACAAATGATAGGACACATGCAGTGATTACAAATTGCTAAAATCCGCAAAGAAATTTCATAAACTGTGAATGACGTATAGATTCCAAAGTAAATCTTGAACGGTGGGCGAAAAATAGACCTCAAAAAGACGTGAAAAGATGAAACAAGTGAATGAGTACATCGCAGATTCGATTCTGTCTTCTGGTAAAATGAAAGAATAAACAGTTCTGACGAGAATATGGAACAGTGATTTTAATAAATTTGAGTTTACAAAGAGTTACAGACTGTGTCACTCTCATAACGTGTTCGCTGATATACACTCCTGGAAATGGAAAAAAGAACACATTGACACCGGTGTGTCAGACCCACCATACTTGCTCCGGACACTGCGAGAGGGCTGTACAAGCAATGATCACACGCACGGCACATCGGACACACCAGGAACCGCGGTGTTGGCCGTCGAATGGCGCTAGCTGCGCAGCATTTGTGCACCGCCGCCGTCAGTGTCAGCCAGTTTGCCGTGGCATACGGAGCTCCATCGCAGTCTTTAACACTGGTAGCATGCCGCGACAGCGTGGACGTGAACCGTATGTGCAGTTGACGGACTTTGAGCGAGGGCGTATAGTGGGCATGCGGGAGGCCGGGTGGACGTACCGCCGAATTGCTCAACACGTGGGGCGTGAGGTCTCCACAGTACATCGATGTTGTCGCCAGTGGACGGCGGAAGGTGCACGTGCCCGTCGACCTGGGACCGGACCGCAGCGACGCACGGATGCACGCCAAGACCGTAGGATCCTACGCAGTGCCGTAGGGGACCGCACCGCCACTTCCCAGCAAATTAGGGACACTGTTGCTCCTGGGGTATCGGCGAGGACCATTCGCAACCGTCTCCATGAAGCTGGGCTACGGTCCCGCACACCGTTAGGCCGTCTTCCGCTCACGCCCCAACATCGTGCAGCCCGCCTCCAGTGGTGTCGCGACAGGCGTGAATGGAGGGACGAATGGAGACGTGTCGTCTTCAGCGATGAGAGTCGCTTCTGCCTTGGTGCCAATGATGGTCGTATGCGTGTTTGGCGCCGTGCAGATGAGCGCCACAATCAGGACTGCATACGACCGAGGCACACAGGGCCAACACCCGGCATCATGGTGTGGGGAGCGATCTCCTACACTGGCCGTACACCACTGGTGATCGTCGAGGGGACACTGAATAGTGCACGGTAAATCCAAACCGTCATCGAACCCATCGTTCTACCATTCCTAGACTGGCAAGGGAACTTGCTGTTCCAACAGGACAATGCATGTCCGCATGTATCCCGTGCCACCCAACGTGCTCTAGAAGGTGTAAGTCAACTACCCTGGCCAGCAAGATCTCCGGATCTGTCCCCCATTGAGCATGTTTGGGACTGGATGAAGCATCGTCTCACGCGGTCTGCACGTCCATCACGAACGCTGGTCCAACTGAGGCGCCAGGTGGAAATGGCATGGCAAGCCGTTCCACAGGACTACATCCAGCATCTCTACGATCGTCTCCATGGGAGAATAGCAGCCTGCATTGCTGCGAAAGGTGGATATACACTGTACTAGTGCCGACATTGTGCATGCTCTGTTTCCTGTGTCTATGTGCCTGTGGTTCTGTCAGTGTGATCATGTGATGTATCTGACCCCAGGAATGTGTCAATAAAGTTTCCCCTTCCTGGGACAATGAATTCACGGTGTTCTTATTTCAATTTCCAGGAGTGTATGTATCACTATGATATTAATTTTCATCTGGACTGACAGCCATGGAGATCAACGTTCTCTAGTGGACTCGAGTAGTAACCATTTTCTGTAGTCAAACGACGATATCGAAAAGAGCGTAGAGAACCTGCAAGACAGCTACGTTATATGGCTTGCATAAAAATCAGGTGCACCGCAATTCAGGTCGTTTAGATTCTCTTGGACACGTTAGTACATGTATCTTTCGCCAGTTAACGGTCCAATTTCATAACTTGCAAGCAGTTCACTCATCAGAATGCTTCAACCACGTGTTTCAGTCGTGGTCTCATGGTAATCGGGAAGCATCGCCTCATATGAGTTTAGACACACTCTTATCTTGCGCCGCGCGGAGTGGCCGCACGGTTTCAGGCGTCATGTCACGGACTGCGCATCCCCTACCTCCGGAGGTTCGCGTTCACCCTCGGGCATAGGTGTGTGTGTTGTTTTTAGCATAAGTTAGTTTAAGTAGTGTGTAAGCCTTGGGATCGATGACCTAAGCAGTTTGGTCCCTTAGAAATTCACGCACATTTGGACATTTTCTTATCTTGCTTTGGTGTGTTCCAATGTGTAAAATTTGGGAATTTGTGGTAACGTCTTAAGGGACCAAACTGCTGAGGTCATCGATCGCTAAGCCTACACACTACTTAATCTAACTTAAACTAACTTACGGTATGGACAACACATACACCCATGCCCGAGGGAGGACTCGAACCTCCGACGGGGGGAGCCGCACGGACCGTGACAAGGCGCCTGAGACAGCGCGGCTACCCCGCGTGGCTTCCAATTTGTACCGTGGCTGGTCGAGTGAACGAATCTTTACCCGTGCTTTGAGCGTCCATTGGTTGTCTTCAGTGCGACGCGTGATGCCCTGGCGTAAACCTATGGTGCAGTGTCTTCTCAACCAGCCGGTTCTACTCCCTAGATCTTATCCGGCATTGCAGTGCCCTGTGCACTGTCTTTGTACCACGCGCTAGTCGACGGATGCGGTGTCATAATCTAGGCTACAGTCGGCGTTGGAGGTGTTTTCCGAATTAAAGTAACCACAGCACACAATACAGTGGCACGTGTAACTCGCAGTTCTAAAGCATCTACAGAGACGAAGTAACGCGTACATCAGAATTCAACGACTTGGCAGTTAGCAAATGACTGTTACCGTCCGTCTAGACTGTTACGCTGAACTTCAAAATGTCTGCTGACATGCCAGTGACTATGAGCGCTCTAGATTCCACAAATTCTCTCTATTTCCCTATTTTTTCAATGCTCGACAGTGGCGTGGCACTAGAATATTCGAGGCATGCAAAATAGAATGAATTCAGTACAATTTGTATTAATTAGATGATTTTAATTAATGAGCTGCGTCCATACTGTGGCGTCTGCGTCTCCTTAGAGTTAACACGACTCAGTGGTGATGGTTGTCCCAGTCGGTATGACGTGGAGCGGCGTCCGTCGCTCACGACAACGCCACCCTGTAACCAGTAAGAAAACACAAACTCGTCGCGTGGTTTGGTCACATTTCAGATACCGTCTTTCGTGATTAATGTCAGTATTTTAATAGAGCAGCGCGTCAGAATGTGTAAGCCGCTCTTGCTTCTCCACTGATAAACGCGGCAATCGGATCACTTGATGACTCGATGACTCCCTTGACCTGAAATGATGACCACCAATTTTCTTCTGTTGTGAGTCCGCGACAGACTTTCAGCTTGCGCGAACTGGCTAACTGTAGTTCTTCTTTTTATTATGCCCGGATAGGTAATGGATGTTGAATATTAATAACATAAAGTCTTGAATCTTCAATCCATCACCCAAGTCGTGGCCAATTATGGAATTGCTAGGAAGTTAAGTTGATAAATTGTTATTCCGTCATCAAGACATCGCTACATTGCGTGTTCAATAACTACACGACGTAATTCCACAGATAAAATATAGTTAAGGAATGTTCAGAATGCGTTGTAATCCTGGGAAAAATCGATGACTGTTCAGTGTTAAATAACCATGAATTCATTTTTCACCTCATAATATTCTAATAGTTAATTAATTTTCACTAATACGCATGATATTGTCTATTCAATTATGTAGGCGGCTCGAAGAATTAAAGTTTCATTCAAATTTTATTGTTCCTTGTAATTAATTGTCCCTACGCTGAGCACGCACACCGATTCCTCACCCAGAGAATTGCTTCCGTTTGCATCAGTAATCCTGCTGTCGTTGACGACAACTTCTGACAATTCGGCGCCATTGTACGTTCTTCGTGTTTGCATTTGTCTGTTACCTACTCGAGACAAATAATTATTTTTCTGTCGGCGATCTTTCTTTTTCGATTTCCTTGAATGATGGTGCTTATTCAGTATCACGATGGTTAAGTCCCATCACAAATCTCACACGATTTAATTTCGTCGCGAATCCCCGTATTCCGTTATCTTGCCAACGGTAAAGATGACTTTGCTTTAGTATGACTTCTGAATAATACTTCAGTCAATATCGCAAAACTTTCAAATTTCCGATTAGTTTAAAACAATCTAGTAGCGCTTACATGCATGCTACTATCGCAGTAGTACTAAGAGCGGCTAGATAGCAACTGAAGCTAACATTTCCATTTCCGAGTTACACTGTAGTCAGATCGAACTTCCTTTTGCGGCTACAACTCTCTTCTTTGGTAAATGTTATCTTTGGCCAATTTACCATATGGGCTTTAACCTTCATTTTTAATTATTTTGTAATTCTTTCTTTGATATTTTTGTTGCGTATCCTATCATATTCTTTCGTTCAGTCTCTAATTCATCACAAATATTATTATTCACATGACATTCCTGTTGGTCAAATTATCACAAGTGTAAATTTTGTCGTCAGTAGGTGCCGTCACTGTCAGGATGAATAATTTTCCAACTTCTTTTACAACACATGGTTGTTTACTAGGGTTTCTCTAATTGGGGTGTTACAATACCTGCCTATGTAAGTATCAAGTGGCCACTGATGTACGTAAGATGAGCTAACGAAATATTAATGAACCCAATAAAAGAGAAGATTGGTAACTCTGGATTGCCGTGGGCGATGTAGTGAAGTAGTGCGTAAGTGCCAGTCATCGTATCGAGGAGGAGGAGGAGACTGGTGTTTAACGTCCCTTCAGCAGCGAGGACATTGGAGACGGAGCACAAGCTCGATTTAGGTAAGGATGCGGAAGAAAGTCGGCCGTGCCCTTCTAAGGAACCATGTGATTTAGCAAACCAAGGAAAACCTGAATCAGAACGGCCGGATGCGGGTTTGAACCGTCGTCCTCCAGAATACGAGTTCGGTGTGCTAACCACTGCGTCACCTCGCTCGGTCCATAATATTAAATCAGCACACTAACATTGCTCGACATGGAACGTGACAGAGGTATACTTTTTGCATGTGCCGAAGATCACAACGTGATTGATGTTGCCTGATTAGTTCATCTATCGAGACGAACTGTCCATTGCGTCTACAAGAACTGATATGTGGCTCGCTGCTGTATAATTCGGAGTAAGAACGGTGGTCATAAAAAGACCCTGACTGATGGGGACTCGAAATGGGCGTCAAGCCTTGTCAATGACAACCGACACGAATTGAGGCTCTCAGTGAATTCAAATCTGTTTCAAACTGTTTCCGCTAGAAATAATGGATCTTTGAAGACCTCGTAAAATTACGTTGCTCGCAGCACTATATAAAATTGCACAACCTCTGTGGGTCAAACAATACAAAGATTGGACATTAACTGTCTGGTGGCATGTACTGGGGTGCGACGAGTCTCTATTTCAGCGCTTTTTAAGTTATTCAAGGCATCTACTGCCTCAAAGGTCAATAAGGTGTTTAACCTGCAGTGTGAGATGGTTGTAGTTCAAGCCAGAAATGGCTCTACAACGTTTGGAGTGCTTTTTACACCATATATTGGGCCCACTTATTCAGGTTACTGTGAACATAAAACGTATTTCTTCTTGGTGAGGGAATGTTGTCCATCTGCATGATTAGTATATTCCGGAAAGTCTAATCTTACAAGATATCAAACGTGTTAACAGGGCCACAAGCATACTTTTCTGGTTTATCCATCTTTTGATATGCAGCTCCTTGTATTGGCCGTGTTTGCAGTTAAAAAATTTTTGATGTCAGGTCCGTCAGTTATGCAAAACACCGTTTTTCTCAGTACCCAAACATGTTTCGGCACCACTGTGCCATCATCAGTGGGTTTTCGTTCTTTTTATTTATTCTTTACATTTGGTGTGCATGAACTTTCTGGATCACTTTTGTGTCAATTACTGCAGGTAGCTTGTCATGTTTTCGTGTGGCAAGCGCTTCCATTCCCCACATCATGCTGAGATG